>NC_137872.1:13291373-13420372 GCF_963924005.1 Protomyctophum bolini | reverse complement strand
TTGTAGTCTGAGTTTTGTTCCCTCAGCCATTAAATAAACTTCCCTGCAGATAGGATGGTTCTGTATACTGTGGGGACTTCATGTTTTTGTATTGTCTTGGTGTTATGTGCTCTGTGTTGTTTTTGATGTGGGTGTTTGAACAGAATGTGAAGACGAATATCCTTCGGGACAATAAAGATTATTATTATTAACACTGCTTGTTTACCTGCTATACACATACTATATATAAGCGAAGTAAGAAAAGAGTAAACTGGCTATTAATCAATCAATCAATCGATACAGATTGGAAAAGCCATGACATCTTTAAATATTGTAGCTGTCAGGTGGAAACCTTGTTAACTGTTCCAGTGGATACAATGTAGTTATTATTTCCAGAGCATATAAGCTCTTGTTAATAGCCTAATTTCCATTGGTTAAATATATACACAATTCTGAGACAGACCACTTAAAAAAATTGTAGACCCAAAAAAAACGACCGCCTGACGAGAGTGCTGCTATTCCTCATGCAGATCGGCTATTTTCGCTGTTTGTGAGGACGCACACACGGCGGCTCGTTATATTACGCGGCGGAGCCGTGGAGGTTTTTATTATTATGAGGGTCGGCTTGGCACTTTTTGTTGCCCCCCTCGGCGTGTTGCCCTGGCCTATGCACAGTGCGTATTGTGCGTATAGGTAGCGACATTGTGAGCACATATATCAGATATTCTTGCTACTTTTGTATCCAATCCAATCCAATCCACTTTATTTATATAGCACGTTTCAAAACGTTTACAAAGTGCTGTACAGGAGAAAATAAAATAAAATACACTATAGCTACCACACAGAACAAACTACAGCAAGAATACAAAGTACAAACAGTGAAAAAAAACTGAGACACATCACAGAAAAGTACAAGACGCAACAGCGTCACAGTGAAACAAAACATTTACAGGGACCGAAGAAACTCAAGCGGGGTTAAAAGCCACGGTATAAAGGTGGGTCTTAAGGCGAGATTTAAAAGTCTCGATGGAAGGGGCCAATTTGACAGGGGAGGGGAGTGCGTTACATAATTTGGGGGCTACCACAGAAAAGGCTCGGTCGCCTCTGGACTTTAAGCGGGTCTTCTTTGTGACCCAGAGATTTAGCTGGCCCTCAGACCTTGGAGAGTATAAACCTCAATAAGGTTTATGTATATACTGTATATATATATATATATATATATATATATAGTACCCAAATTCTGGGGGATCAAACTTACAGTACAACTATACTTTTATTGAGCAGAGAAGATTTTTCCAAGGACTTTAACCGGGAACCCCTATTGGTATCTTACCCCCTCAGGCCGGGAACGCATATTTGGGTTCTGTACAGTATGTACAGTATTCAAAAAAAATTGATGCTGCTATATAAATATTTGAAGTTTTTCAGAAACCTTAGGTCAGGATTTAGAGGCGTTTTTAGAATCGGCCTTAGGCCTAAATGGGTTAAACACACCAGGGGACAAGGAAAAGGGACTTATTTAACCTGTGATTATGCTGTATTTTCTATTTGTCAGGTAATTCTGTTTTAGATAATCAATTTGATGCTTGTTTTGTTTTCGTCTATTGCTTACATCAAAATCCCTCCAAGGGAATTTTGGTTGCAAGCTATAAACAGTATCTGATAACTGCGTATGCATTTGCAAATGCATTTGTGTCTTCCCCTATCAAATAAATCATGAATAATCAAAAAATTTCTTTAAGCCCTATCTAAGCTAAACTCACCTGTCCACGCCAGGGTGGTACAGTGGCCGTCCGTCTTGAGGTGACAGGTAGCTGTAGGATGCTGAGCCTCCTACCACACGGATGTTAAACAGCACTCTGGCATTCTAGGAAGTAGGAGACACAGTGGCCAGTGAGTGTGTGATATCAGTCACCTATCCTATGATGTCGACAGTGAGCTACAATGAAGAAGGTGATTTGTAACTGGGATATAGAGCTAATGGGCGTCGTCCCGTCGAACTATCCACAAGAGTTCTCTTGTACGTTTTCCTGGTGACGGTGTACTGGCCTGTGGAAATGCAACATCTCTGCACGTCTGTGTCGATCATTTGGGCAAGAGGGAAAAAGGGACCCTCATTCATTTGCATTATAAAATTAAAGTTTAATATAAATTTATATACACAAAAATCGTGTGAAGTGAGGGGCACTCTTATCATCATACATCAGCCAATCAAATCATCACATTCCGTGCTACAAACACATTCCGTGCTCATACGGACGTACACACAAAGCTGTGCACCAATCAGAACAGAGTCTTGTGGTTTAATACTGAATGAGAAATTATAAGAAAACAAAACACAAATTAAAAAATACTAACTTTCCAGCTGGGCACAGTTTTGCTCATTCTGGGACCAACATTTTGATTTTAATTGACTCGAGGTGAAGACCGAGAGATAGTCAGAGAGAGAAGGAAAGAGACAGAGAGAGAGAGGGGGGGAGGAGATGAATAAAAACGTTTTGTAGTGGCATACACAGCAATTAGACAAAAGGAGAAATTCCTGAGGGCTGCATTTGAAATAGAGCCACAAGATGATCTGCAGCCAAGCATTAAAATAAATAAATTAGAGATTTAATAGCTCCCGACAACATTTTCACAGCCAAACCTCCTAAATCTCTCCAGCAGGCCCGTGCCCCTGCATCAAATGATGCAGTACGCAGCAAGCAGAGGGTGGGTCTGCTGAATTGAATCATCATTAATACATCATTGTTGTCAGTTTACAGTTAGATAGCCTTTAGGGCATTTCTGGCTTATTGGAAAGCACAGGGAAAAGCAACTGAAAGATAAGAGCTATGCATGGGAGGTACTGTAGGTAGGTCATACAGTAGCAGTGGCGGTCATTTTGTGGTTCCACAAATTGAAAACCCATTCATTTTTATATTAATTATTTGAAGACAGGAACCAAGCCATCAGGCATCATGACCATAAAACATTCTGTGGAAAAAATAATATTTATGCTATATTTAATAAATAGTATAAAAAGGTAGGTGGCTAGCGCACATCCAGTTCCTGTCTGGTGCTGGACTAAGGTACATACAGTGAAGAGAGGAGAGTCCGCACACAGGTTTGCTCCAAGGTGTTTGCTTTTTATTCAATACACCATAAATAAGACACAACGTTTCAGCCGTGAACGGCCTTCATCAGGTGATAATGTGACCTGATGAAGGCCGTTTTGCGGAGTTCAAATTTTAGTTTCTTCACAGAATAAAATGTTTTATGGTCATGAATGTGCGTTCACACACACACACACACACACACACACACACACACACACACACACACACACACACACACACACACACACACACACACACACACACACACACACACACACACACACAGCATGGGGCTCCTTGCCATGAGGCCCTTCTACATGAATAGTTTCAGTAGATTTTGTTGACTGAAACATAATAAAGCTGGAGTTAACCCCGCGCTACTCGCTCATATTGTTCTTGATTGAATTTGAAAGCTTGAAATGAGGAGAAGAACCGAAAAGTCTAATACCTTCTTCCCTGCCTTTGAAACATGCCTATATTGCTCTGAGAACAGTTTATATCAGTCAGGCTTTAGGAAAGAAGGAGTGCTTTGCGCAAATGAAATTGATTTCCTCTCCTTCAAATGAAATCTAGAGTGTAGCTGCTGGCTGCACTCCAGCACAAACAACAAGCTTGACTCCTGTGAAGAAAAAGGGAAAACACAAAACAGGGAACAGAGAAAACATCTGGTAAAAACAAAGACACCATAGTCTTTTATATGGCAAATATGGACATTCAGCTTACCTGAATGCATGAACTAGGTTACAGTACGTATTTTTAGCTATTTTGTCTGTTTTAACCCATTCAAACCAGGAAAGCATCTGTGATACAGGGAACGAAATAGCAGATCTGCAAGGTCACAGCGCGTCACTTCGTGTCGTACTGCGAGCTTGTACATTGTACTATTTTAGATTTGTTTTATCTTGAAAGTGTGAGAACTACTGATTTAGAAGGCATTTGTAGAATTGCATGAAGAAGGTTTTGCAGAATAGGTCTCAGGTCTTAATAGCTTCCAAAGTAATGGTCAAGAGCATTAGTCTGCCTCTGCCTTGCTTAGGTTTTCGACCAGTGATAGGCAACAGGCGCCCCGGTTGGCAAGTTGTGGCCATAACGTTAATATCTGGCCCGGCCAATTATTTACTCAATAATTTGCAATATCTGACTGACAGTCGCACATGTACAGCAATGACTTTGCACTGATGAAACCGGGTAGGATTAATGTATGGTTCTATTTCCATTCTTTGAATATTTTTCACTGTGTTTTCGACTATCCTCTTTAGATTTAGTTAAAAAAGAAACCAAAACTGTGTTTCACATGTCTGGCTTAAATAATAGGTCTACATTGTTTCTCTCTGTTCCAAGAAGAGACCTTGAAACATGAAAGAGCTCTTGTTCGAAAAGGAGTATAACTGTCCAGATAATTATTATTATTTTAGTTTTTGAAGAACTAAATATCCTATAATTGCCACATTCAAGGATGGGGCTCGCACACAATTATTGCACAAGCATTTTGTATGTACCTGTAACTTTTTATTCATAACTATCAAGTACAGTAGGTCTAGTTATACCACAGTAACCACACACATCTTTATTTATTGACTTTGGTAGAAATATAGTTATTTTATATGAGGTGATTTGTTTCTGTTCTGGCTAACCATGTATGGTATGGCTCAAGGCCAAAGTTACTTGCCGATTGCTTTTCTAGGCCAAAGGCACGAATAATCATCAGAAAATACTCAATTCAATAATCAAGCACTGTAAAGGAATCTGTGTTGCCTACAGGGTGATTAAAATTCCCTAGATGCCATTAAGCATGGCTCTCGTTCTGTATCTGTATTAAACTTTGATAAGGATTATAATAAATAGTGAATTCTCATACATACATTATTTTACTCATCTTCCAAACGGCCACCAGGGGGTTGAAAAGAGTGTTGAAGGTGAGAAATGTCCCAGCCTTTCATGACTGCTTGTTATTTCAGCACACATGAACAGTAACATACCGCTATTATCTCAGACTTTTCAGGAACTTCAACACTGTTTATGGACACTGCAGGCAGCTAACCGTTGCATGCTGTCCGTTGAGAACGCGGCCTCACAGAACACATCAACCTTTCTAATCTATACACGCTCACTGTCAATTCATTGTCAAATACCGAAATACTGAAAATGAAATGCAAGGTGAAAAGTAAATGGCTGAAATTAGTTTTCTTTTCATTTCAGAGGTTCGGTTTAAGCCCCTCTTTCAACGGGCTAAACGTGTGGGTACATGCAAAGACCACACAAAGACATTTGCAAAGGAACCACAACCTTGGGATTTCAACCGGCATGGGGAAGACAGGTTGATGGAAACTGTGACATGCTTACCAGAAAAAGTCAGAAATCACATAAGGTAAGGGGTTAAACCTATTTTTATTTTACAGTCTATGGGTTAAACGCAGCTTTGTAAAAATTAGTCTTTAAAATGGGGCACAGACTCTGCAAGCCTGATCTCCAGGGGCAGGGCGTTCCAGAGTGACGGTGCCCGGATTGCGAATGCCCGGTCGCCTACATTTAGTACATTTTACAACTGCTATACACCAGGGACATTCAGTCAGTTATATTAAGCCCAGTTACAATGTCTTCTCTAGTGGACTTGAGCAACGAGAGGCATCATCGAGCTAGTCGCAGGTGATCAAGTCGCCGTGCTGAACGTTGCGAAGTCCACTAGAGCCGACTCGTTCGAGTTATCTACCGATAGTGACAGAATCGTAAATTATTAGGTTAATTGTTTACCTGGCATCCCACAGTATAGTTTCTATAGTTTCATGTATGCATATTTGTTTTTATATTAGCCTATATTGTTTAGACTTATGCTAGGTTCTTGGTTTACTATCCTAGATCCTTGATTTACGGTATGTGTTTACCTTGTAAATTGTAAATTGCTCTAGATTAGAGCATCTGCTAAATGTCTAAATTGTGAATTTATATGGCATATCACATTGTCTAGCTACGAGCAGAAGGCAAACTACCTTGCCATTTCAGTACTTTTAGTAGCAGAATGACTGCCACTCTGCCTTTTTAGTTTTCTTTTCTTTTCTGTCTTTTCTTTTCTTTTTTATGGAGGGGTAGGGTACATTATTTGGCTAAAATTAGATGAGGGAGAAGAACAGACAATTGTTAATGCTGTGCATCAGTGCTAGAAATGACTATTATTATTATTATTATGATTATTTACTTGGACAAAAGATAGAGGGAGGAGGAAAAAAAGAGAAACCATTGGAACACTCGTCCAATCTTGGCAGAGGTAAACTGATTATACTGTATTGGACTGTACACATTAGCTGTTAATTAAATAGCCGGCTGAGTCTGGCATGGAGACGAGATAAATCATATTTACAGATCACATGACTATGTGGGCCCTGGACAGAAAAATCTCCAGTGTTAATTTTAGTTTTTTACACTGGGGGTTTACTGTAAAATTGGACAGGTTGATTGATTGAAATATTTATTAACCGTTTGCAGAATTACAGTACATTTCAAGCACAAACTCAATACAAAGACTGTTAACTGTGAGTGGACGACCCAATTAAGCATTACACTTGTTTACAGGGTCCACCATGTTCAATTCATCAAAACATTTAGAGTACAGGGGGGGGTGGATTCAGATTTTACGGGGGCCAGTTTCGAATTGCAGTCGTCTGTAGGTGCCCTTTGAGTGGTTTTGAAGGAGTCAAGGGATTCACATGTCTTAATGACAGTTGGTAGGGCGTTGCACATTTTGGTGGCATAGGAGCGAAAATAATTTAGTCCCTTGTTTGTGCTGAATCTGGGTTGTACATGGTTTGTTGCACTCCCTCTGGTGTTGTGGGTGTGGACTTCGTTTACATTAAGGAAGTATTTAGACAGGTACATGGGTATCTTGGTGGCGTATCGGATCTTGTGGACCAGACCCATTGCAAGATGCTGTACTCTGTCGTCGACCCTAAGCCATCCCAGCCTGTCAAAGTGGGCAGGGGTGAGGTGGGTTCGGGTGGTGAGGCCAAGTAGGAGCCTGACCAGTTTTAAGGGCCTTTGAGGTGCATGCATAGTCAAAGAAACCTTGTATGAGGGCTCCTGTTAAGGTCTTCAATGTGTTTTTGTTGACCGGTGAGGAGATCCTGTAAAGGAATCCATGTCCATGTCCATGTAGGTACGTTTTTAAAGTTTTACTGTAAAAATGTACCGGGACACATACATTTAAGTCCATTGTTACACTGGGAAGCATACATTTAGGCCCACTGTTACACTTAAATTACCAGTGGGGAGTTTACTACAAACATGGACCAGTAAGGATATATTTAAACTCAGAGGTGATTAACATTTGTAATTTGACTGTGTGTTTGTTGTAAAAAACATTGACTAACCCAGCAGGTCATCAGTTAATTTTCTCACAGCACGCTGTATGGCTTCACACTGTTAGAGCCAGCCAGTCCGCCCAATGCATGCGGAGACACTAATTGGAAATCTGTTTGGCTACATGATTAACAGCACGTTACTACAGTACTGCTGTGCCGCGGAACCTAACTACAATCACAGTGTGAGCAAACAGGCAATCATACACACACACACACACACACAAAAATGGAGCCTTTGGCTTCAGCAAGGTAAATAATTGATTTGACAGCGACACACCACCGTGGTACGTCTAAACAGGCTGTGTCGTTCGCATTTGTATCATGACATCTCGCGTTCCACTGCAGTCACAACAACACCAACCGCAGAGAGACAAACAAGACAAAATGGGTTCCTCATTAGCCACTGGAGCATAGAGGAGAGACGGGATAACCTTCTGACCCAATCATTGACTACAACTCACAGCACACTAAATTAGGCATTACTCCTGACCATTTTCCAAAGTCAATGTTTAACATTAATTTCAGCGCGGTATGAAAATCTACTTGCAAGGACCTGAATCTGGCTTGAGATTCATAATCCAATTAACATACAAAATTCACAGGCAGGCAAAAGGAGAGAATATAAAACATAACAGCCACATTTGGGAGATATGCAAGACTCTGTACAAAGTCGGACAGCGTGTATCTGCTGCAATACACTAGGCTGCACTGCTGATAAATAATGAACTATAATATTTACTGGTATACTTACTGGTATTTACAACCATATTTATTTGGATTTAGTGCTCATAAAGCAGGCATACCACATTAAATAACTATGCTATAACTGACATGAAGACATAATATGTCTTCATGTCCCCTCATGTAATATATGTCCCAGCTGGCCTGCACTCCCATGAAGAGGAAGCCACCAGCAGTGCCATCCTCAATTCATATTATTTTTAACATTATTCATCGTAAATGACACATTTTATATTGTAAAGGCAACTGGAAAGAGTGAAATGCACTAGTACAGAGAGCTGACTATTAAGAACATCTCTTTCTGTTTAAATTTGGTTGTGCGCTCAACCTTTGTTCTATCTGACATGGTATCATTGCACATCAAACGCAGTGCACTGTATCATTTAGGTAATCTATCAGAGCACATTATTAGTAGGCCAATTAATACAATTTATGTTTATTCCCAGATTAGAGTCAGACAGATTAAACGTGTAGCTAAAGAATAATTTTCGGCACAATTATGCAACAAATACCAGCATCAGAATTAGGTCAGCCTGATCCTATGCATGTGGCCCTCACATATACGTCACACCGCTGATATGTGGAGCCCCCAGGGGCCACATGCGCATCGTTTCTGTTGTGTCTGACATCAGTGCATGTTCCGTTTGTGATGTCCGCTGCCCACCAGTCTCCATATTTGGGCACGTTACGTTTTTAACGACCACTATCCACTCGACCCACCAGGGAATTGAAATGGCCCTCACATCTAGAGATCAGACCAACCGCTATGCGGTCCTCACACTGCATGTCACACCGCCGACGGACCGACAGCCAGACTTGAAGCCTTTTTGTAAAGGTGCTGCTGTGTATGCTCAGACTCAGCAGCCCGATGTAGAGCATCATGCTGAGAGCTTTGGGCACATCCTATGTCCTCAGTGTCACTTGCCTGGTGTTGCCTGTTTCGTATCGGCTTTTCTGGCCCTTGAGGCTCGCATTCTATCTGCAAGAGTTTTGGCCTGTTTCTATGAAACTGGAGTTCATGATGTAGAGGTGACACTGGACCATTCAAGCCTCCTTCGTGGCTGCCCTGCATGCCAACATACAACCAGTAGCATCATTGCAGGCAGTGAAATGCTTGCCTTCGGAAATTCCCTCAACAGTATGGAAATAAATAACACAAAACAAGTGAAGACATGCACAGACTGCCTTCGTAATGTGTCTTCCAAGACATAATGATAACCGTAGGAATGTTTATTTATGTGCCCATGATCAAGGCTGATCATGGAAACAATATTGTGTAGTTTGTGATGAGCTAGTTAGTTAGTTAGAGTAGAGAAAATAATGGTTAATGTATTTTTCAATAATCTCAATCTAGCATTAGTCTTGCAAGGCAGACTTTTGATTATCGGTATTAGGTTCTCAATGATTTCAGGCCGTTACTGTGGGAGTCTCTTAACTGACCGTTGGTTTTGTATGGTATTTATATTCTGCTTGATTCTGAAAAAATTGTATATTAACGTTCGCAAGTGATAGACAAGTGCACAGCGGACAGCTGATGGGGATAGAGAACAACAACATCAGACTATCTGTGAGGCTGAGACTACTGTTACCTGTGCCTGTGCTCCATTGATCATCAGGTAGTAAAGCTTGCTGAGGATGCTCTGTTGCAGCTGGTCCCAGGAAATGGACCGGTCCTCTCTCATTAGGAATGGAGGGCCAAACCTGTGACAGAAAGAGAGGAGGAGGAGGAAGAGGAGAAGGAGAAGAAGAAGAACATTAGAACATTACTGTACCTTTGAATATGAGAGTACCAGCCCTTGACTTGCTGGCTGTCACATGGTTCACAGCTAATCTACTCTTGGCATACTATATATATATTTTTTAATATATTCTTTATCCCATGATTTTGTAACCCATTTTTCACCCCTGTGTCAATCATCTAATGTGATCCTGGGCTCTACACACCCTCCGCCAACCTGGGGAGAGCAACGGACTTGAACTCATGCTTCCTTCATGCTTGAGTTGTTCCTTTACACCTGACAGGGGGGAGTTTCCCTGGTTGGACGTAGCGCGTGGAAGGAACACGTTATTCCAACCAGTTATTTTCCCCTCCATCAGGCGCCCCGGCTGGCCAGGGCGTTTCTTGGCATACTATTATAATATGAAATGACTATTGCTGGAGCCATTATCAGCAATACAGTGCATTTCTCATTACAGCCCATCTATAGAAGGGGCCGGCTGGTTAATGTGACATCATTATAGCCAAAGAGATGGAAGACCCTCGATTTCTAATGAAGAATCACACGATGCATTTATTAAAGTACACCTATGATTGAGGACAAGCTTCAGATAGATGCTTCTTATTATCAATGTGAGGTCTGCACAATGCATGCAAACGCGCACGCACGCAAACACGCAAACACACACACACACACACACACACACACACACACACACACACACACACACACACACACACACACACACACACACACACACACACACACACACACACACACACACACACACACACACACACACACACACACACACAATAATGCATCCTGTGGACTACCTTAAATTGAATCCATATACACAAATTAACATAAGTCCCATGCTTCAAAAGGGCTACAATTCTATTTGAATCATGAGCCACATGATATTTATCCTCATTATCAACAGTGCAATTTACACAAACTGTCTCACCAATTCAAAGTTTTCTTTTCTTTTCTTATATTTTAATTTGCCTTGAATTCTTAACAGAAATGGGATTACTATGGACTTGGATCAACCAAATAAGCTCCGTGAGGTACAGTACATTGCGACAGATTATCACAAACATTGTTCGTCATTCTAACTATTAATGTCGCCGGTCTCCATTTGACACAATTGTGTGTGTGTGTGTGTGTGTGTGTGTGTGTGTGTGTGTGTGTGCGAGTGTGTGCGTGTGTGTCCACGTGCAGGTTGAATGACGAGGAGAAAAGGGATTTGGTTACTTTTAAACAATGAATTACATTGGGGACTGCTAAGTAGCAAGAGCCAGAACAATCCTATTTTATTTTGTAGTTGTAGTAAAAATAAACTGCTCCTCTACGTCAGGTCATTAAAAAACAAGGAATGGGCAACTGGCGGCCCGGGGGGCACATGCACCTTCACTTAATGTGGCCCTCAGGTTAATGTCGGATACTGATATTGCTGTGTGTCCTCCCCCATCTATAATCAATACATTTTCAATTTAGATTTCAATTCAAATGATAGCAAAAATAGCCGATTTATAAGCAAAAAATGTGATGCGCTGCGACGTGTTTTGAGCTTGTAGATCGGCTATGTTCGCTATAACACTACCATGCAATGTGGCCCTCTGGGATGAGTGGAAATATAGTGGCCCTCTCCATCGTCAAAGTTGCCCACCCCTGGCTTAGACATAACGGCTCTTAACACTGCTGTATTAAGGGCTCCAAGTTCACCCTCTTGGGTAAGAAGAGGTAAGTATGGTGTGAGATGGTAAAGGTGTTCGGTTAGCACGAGGTCCGGTCTCCCCGGTCCGTTTACAATCACACAGTCGAGTCCACGAGCCTCCAAACCGCCACATCCATGCAGCCATTTTCTGCATCCACCATAGACAATCATATTCTGACCCCACGTGGTCCGAGTCTGCTTCCTTGCTATGACTACTCCTGATATATACTTCGTATGGTGGTGTCTCACACTGAAAATAGGCAAACTATAATATCACATGTCGCATGCAGCTTGGAGATCTGCTATTTAGCTGGGGGCTGCAGGCGGGCGGGCGGGGCGGCAGCTAGATGGGATTAGAGGTCCTGGGGAGTTTGAGATGATTGCTGCTGCTGCTCTGGGATCGGACATCATCTGTCTAAACCGCGGCGAGGGCCCGACAAGGAGCCTGTCAACGCGTCAGGAAGGGGTGGGAAGTGTGTCCGTGCTGCGACTGATGCGATAAGCCACACGTATCACGGCGCTGTCTGCATGCAGCGTCCCTAATCAGCAGCATCTAGATTCACTGAGTCGCCAAGCTCAGTTCACCTTCATTTAGTGGCGATGACAAACACCTCCTCTATTACAGCTCACACACTGTAAATAAACACCTTAAAGCGAACGTGGAGCAGAGTGCAAATCTTCATGGTATCGGTGATGAGAAGGGTAATAATGCTTGTCTGATGATGAATTAGCGATGCTGGATAGAGTCTGGCATGTTCTCTCTCTCTACAAAAGGTAAAACAAATAGCACAATGATAACAATTGGATTTGAGAAAGCTGCCCTCCACACTGTATTATCCCTCTGAGAGAGATACTATCATACATACAGTGACAGTCCATTAAGTTCCACACAACCACTAATGCTACGGCAGATGGAGTTTATCGTCGCTGTCGGGCAGAAACCTTGTATTTCCATAGTTCATCCCATATTTCATGTTTTTTTTTAGCTATGTCTAAACGCACCAATGAACAGCTATGTGTGTCTGTCCCTATGTATGTACTGTATAGTTTGAACACTGCAGATCATTGGAGACGCATTCCTGAGCAGGGCCATTCACACTGAGTAGCAGGCTAATTGGGGTCACACACACACACACACACACACACACACACACACACACACACACACACACACACACACACACTCTGTAACAATAAAAGTATACTTGCACCACTCAGTTTGCACGGGTGCAATTATTTTCATAATGATTCCATATTTTTTCTCCGTCGTATGACAGTGTCACGCAAAAGCAATTTTTTAAACATGCACAAAACAGGGATGTCAGGTTCCAAGTTAGGTTACCGTAAGTCTCTCTGTGGGTTTTATAAATATTTAACCAATGAAAAGTATTAACAAGAGCTTGTGACTAAATAATAACTACATTGGATTAACTGGAACAGAGGTCCTTTTTTCATGACATTCACAACGACATTTCTGACACTATATACAGTATCCTATACATGCACTGTATACGTATACATGTACACTTACACTTTAGTGAGCCACTTAACACATTGTAAATCAGTGTGAATGTAGAGAGAACAGCATGACAATAAAAAACAACATCATTGTAACTTGTAAGCTTTCAGCACAGATGGTGGTGATTTAAAATGAGACAAGATAGTTAAGCAGAACTGAAATGCAAGCGTGACAGGGATCAGATGTCGCGGGCATGGCGGTGAAGGTAAGCTTCACAGTATGTTTCTTACGGTGATGACACACATGAGATGACACGGGAACATCTCGCCCCGAATCAGCGGTAAAACAAAAGAATTAACCTGAAATCAAACAGATGTCACACTCTGCTGCACCTTAGCTCCGCTGGCGAGGGATCTACCTGCAAAGCTGTTCTCCGGAGAATCAGAAAGAGAGAGCGTACAGTAGGCC
This sequence comes from Protomyctophum bolini, assembly GCF_963924005.1. NCBI lineage: Eukaryota > Metazoa > Chordata > Actinopteri > Myctophiformes > Myctophidae > Protomyctophum > Protomyctophum bolini. The sequence continues at coordinate 13,406,840 of NC_137872.1, read as the reverse complement.
TACGGTATATGATTCCAGTGTCGTATCATACTCCTGGCTTTGATGTGATGAGACGAATGCGAGGGGGTGGCGAGGCATTTGAAGGAGTCAAGGAGAGACAGAGACAGGCGGCCTGGTGAATGGGATTGGACTCAGAGTATCGATCCTCCCGGACCGTGGGTCATGCCACATGTCAAACTCCTCCAGCTCGGCAGTCTGAAACTGGCCTCTTGGTGAGATTGAGCGCAGGCTTCTCTTGAACGGGGGAGCCAACATGATTTTCAGATGTCTGTCAAAGTGTTACCTATGCCATTTCAAACAAGAATTGGGACGACTGTAGCAGAATAGTAATTTGGTAATTTGAAGGTCACGGGGCAGCCCGTGCCCTATACACATACACTGATGGAGAACAATGCCCATACCTAAATTACACAGTTGCATCCCTAACTTTGCCGGCCGGCTTGAAAGACTGTGTTAATGGACATGAGTGCATATTTTAATTGTTGTAACTCACAGTGAATTGTAAAAGAAGTACTTTGCAGGTATTGTCACAGCATATATTATGTTTGTTGTCATGGGGGTTTGATTGTGATTGTTTGGCACCTGGCTCTCCTGCAGTACTGGTGATCCTCTTGACTGAGTGGGGGAAGGTACCAAGTGCTATAGAGCAGGAGGGGTGTCTGTCTTATGTTTCAAGAGCTCTTGTGTTATATGTTCTCTTATGTCAATGATTTGGTGCCTGAAATGTATTTGGAATAGGTTTAGTAAAACCGTATATAATTGTGTAAATCAACTCATGGGCTATAGTTTGCCTTATTTGAGATAAGTGGTTACCAATTAGTTCTGTGTCTTGGTATGGTCTCACCCAGTATAAAAGGTATTGCTGGAATCTTTTCACTTTTTGGAGCCTTGGCCTCTTGACGTGTTGTGAGCTTGCAGATCAGTTCTTTTCAGCATGCAACATGTTGTACGGCGAAGATTAAATCAGGCTTCACTGTGGGTTGTGTGAGAGTGTTTTGTTGGCTGAGGCGATCACGGATTGAACACACAGCGCACCTCGATGCAAAATAACAAGCTATATTTCGGTGGCAACATGTTTACCTCAGTGTTTTGGGTCGGGACATGTTCTGTGCCTGGCTGTCTATGTCTGTATGTGGATCAGGATCAGGACAGCGAGCGCACATCATCGCCTCGTGCGCGCGCTCCAGTCCAGAGAGAGTGCACGACTGCACGTTAATTTGGTGTCCGATTTGGGCTTATTTAATTTTGCTTTAGTAGGAGCGGGACCGACTGGTGTTTTTTCCACTACACATTAAGGCCTGTTTAGATGGAAATCTCACACATTCTTGAACGAAGTGAACTGTCAGAGAATGAACACGTTCACATTAACGTTCATCAAGCAGAAATACAGTATACAGAAATACAGTTCAGTTCACGTTCACCCAAAATATTAACGTGTTGGTGAACGAGCGTTCAGGGACAACACTGGCGCCATTACCTGACAGCCTGTTGTCCCGCCCCCGCAGCATTGCACACCAGCAGCAGGACCTTCAGGGGGACCCCCTGGTTGAGGAATTCTGACGACAAGGCCCCCGACGCCAGTAACCTCTGACCCTCTGGACCCGAGGTGTAGGGAGACGAGGGCAGGCTGTGGTGGTAACCTGGCAGAGAGACAGAGAGAGAGAGAGGATCAGAGGGAGAGCAGAGGGAATGACGAGAAGCTGAAAGGACTTTGAAGGACAAAGGAAATGAGCAATCAAAGGGGAAATCAGGAGCGGGAATGTTCTAATTGGAATTTTTCTTTTTCAACCAATGCAATCTTCACTTTCTTATTAGGAATCAATCAAATACACTATGATGACATTTGGCATGTTTTGTAGAATAAATAAATAAATGTTACACTGACATATTATGTAACTGTATGGAATTGGCACTTGGCAGCACATTATGCTGTATCAGGTGGTATGGCTACCGGATTGGTTGATGCATCTCTGTGGTGGAGCATCTTTCTCACACTAATCACTAATGATGACGAGTAAATAGGGAGGTTTTACTGCTTAAGCCCATATACAACGGTGTCACACTGCGATCTACAAGCCCATCTACAAGAATACAGCATGGCACGATGCGACACATTTAATTGTGATCATGTATGTAGATCTGCTATTTTGTTATGCCAGTTTGCAAGTGTACTGTACACCCGGATGGCTTTCTATTTGGTGTGAGTGGTGGGGGTGGACAGTTAGATAGAGGCACTGGCTGCCTGCGTGCTCAGTAGGAGGTCTTGTGAAGCTGTTTCTTCTCCACATCGTCCTCCTGGTGGGGTGCCAAGCACCACTTCCCACTCAATTCCCCCCAAACACTCTCTCTCTCTCTCTCTCTCTCTCTCTCTCTCTCTCTTTCGGCACCCACTGTCCAGCATTGCCCAGGTTATTTCATGCATGGATGAAATTGAGTGAGTGAGTGAGTGAGTGAGTGAGTGAGTGAGTGAGTGAGTGAGTGACAGTCAGTCAGTCTCTCCCTCTTTGTCTGGTTGTGGTTGCATGGGTAAAATAGTCTTTCTCTCTCCAATATCTCTCTCTCAAAACAGTACAGCGTGACCGAGTGAGCAAAATCTCAGACGACAAAGATCTTGATGAAACTGTAAAGGGAGCCGTCCGATATCGTCAGCAGCTGTCCCCCTCCATCCAACACTGGAAAGTAGGACGTGTAAAGCGCCTGCTCAAAAGTGCGAGGTGATAAATCACGCAGTAAATTAGGCTCGCAGCCATGGCGAGCAAAGGTATTGATCGATCCTCGGCGGCCATGCCTTCCCCATATCACGGCGTTTCATTAAATTGCCGTTGTTCATGAGCCATACTTTATAGGGTGAGGTGACGTCGTGGCCTGACGGATGCCATGCTGATGCAAAAATATGCCCATTTGAAAACTTATATTTTTACAATCCACAATCTTGCTTTGGAAAGACTATATGGAAGACTTATTCCAAGTCACCGCTGGCACCTCCCACACCTCCAACATGATGACCTCTCTGATTGTGGCTGATGGACCCTCAACAGCCACAGTAACAGAAAGCATGCTTCATAGGCTTCCAACGCAGTGGTTCTCAAAGCAGGGTCAGGGGACCACCAGGGGTCCTTGAGAGGTTCCATGAGGTCCCCAGCAAAACGAGGAACACTTTAAGAATTTAAGCTCTATTTTATACTTAAGTGGCAGAAATGGCTGATGTCACAAGGTGCCAAATGTAACACGGTCAGCTATTTTCTTTTACATTTGAACAACATTAAGCCTTTAATTGGCCAAAACAGGGACACCAGATTGAATGCAGTTAACTTAAATATTATTTCACTAGAAATTAGTCCAATGACAGAATGCATAAGAATGATCATTCAGAGCATAGGTTTCAATCTGTCCACCTAGTACAGTATATAGTAGACTGTACTAAATCTAATCTAACCAAAAGCGCCTTCTCTCATGCAGACCCACGCAGGCTAATACTGTACATATCGATTTGAGGGTCCTTCACATGAAAATGTTTGAGAACCACTGTATTAATGTAGCCTAATGCCAGCCTAATCAAACTGGTGATAAAACTTGTGTGCTGCAATTTATGTACATGAGCATTGACCTCTGTCAGTGAATGGAAATGATTAACGGGGAGGCAGGGTGGGAAATCTCTTGTTAAATGACCTGCAAAACACATTGATGAAAGTGGTCAAAATGCAGAGGTCACCTCACCACCACTGACCTGTATCATTGTGAATCACACAGCAGACTCAGGCGCCTCATCGCTCATTAAATCAAGTTGTTTTTTTTATGACCCGCTGTCACAAATCTACCGTTTCTAGACGTCGTACCACCAAGGTTTCTTTCTCTGCTGGCTGAATTACAGCCTGCTTCCTACCACAGAAAATGAGTGATGGTGGAGGTATGCTGTGTGTTTATATGTTGATGTGTTTAAACATCCTGGTATAGATTTCAGAAGGTCTGGATGTAACGTAAACCCACTGATTTTTTTCCCCCTTTCTAAAGCTGTCTTCAAACTGCGGATTAAAACGCTGTCACAGACCAAGGGAAGGAATTTATGATGATCAAATTCCACAGTTTTTATCCACCTTTCACTTGGTGTGATCTTTACACCGCGGAGAATAATCTGAAGGAGATACTGTGTGTGCTCTTGTGCGACAATTAAATAATAAAGGCTGTAGGATTATGTGATTTAAGTTAAGTTCAATTAAAATTTCGTCATTAGCCGTTTTTTATTCATGTGAATAAAACCAGATCAGCTGCTTGATAGACGTGAGACTCACTGTCCCTTCAACAACCAGGGCTTGATTCTGCTTGTCTTTCTAGAAAATGGGTGGACACTACGAAAATCATATGCTACATGATAAAGTCTTTGTAAAAAGAGCAAGAACATTAGCCACATTTGCCATATACAGTAGCAACAAAAGCAAATAAGCAAGGTCTAATGATTTAGACCACATTTTTATACAAATTCATACTACTGCAGTAAGCCAATAAAATCATTTTATTTATGTTCATTCTTTGATAATTAATCAGTAAGATCAGTAGTTTTTACCAATAGTTTTGGTTCTCTCTAAAGAGGAGAGAGACGGTGTGACCACTGAGCCTGAGAACATTTTACAGAGAACTAGAATTGTTTTTGTAATTGTTCAGAACATGTTATTCAACATAGTAGTATACTGTATGTTAACTATATTCCACGGGATTGCCTAGATTTCTCTGGCTCTACTTCACAAACAACCTTGACCACCAGGCCAGCTATACTTCATACAGAACCAAGACCAGGCCAGCGTTAATACTGTATGAACCAACACTCAATCAGATATATTGTACACAGAAACAACACTGGGCCTGGTCTACCTTAAAACAGAGTAAATGGCCTGGGCTGTGGCTCAGACATTGGCTGGTAATCCAGTCTGGCAGTGTGCCGCGGGTTCAACTGCCGATCCTGATGGCCTTTACTGCATGTCACCCCCCATCTCTCTCCTCATTTTCTGTCAGCCTACTGTCCATCCCTCCATAAAAAAAAAAAAGTAATAAGTAAATAACTGAGACAGCTCTAATTTTCACAACCAGGTCAGCTCCAGCTGTTCTTCTAAGTCTTATTTTAATCCACCATTATTTCCAACTTTTCCAACACAGACATTAGACCTGGTTCTGCTGCGCCAGTAAGCTGGGCCTCTGTATAAACGTCTTATGTGTAAGCAAGAGGAGGCTGTCACTCCCCTAGACTCCAGGGACTTTCAACCTCCTTTCATTTTCACTTCTCCAACAGCCACAGAGAAGAGGATGAACAGACTAAACACAGCCAGACTACGTGGAAGCCCATAATTAAACACCTCTAACCTCTGGAGAGATATACTCTACAGACGAGACAAGCACACCATGCAGTCCAACCACCACTGCACTGCTCTGCTAAACACCATGCAGCCCAACCACCAATGCACTGCTCTGCTTACAGCCCAACCACCAATGCACTGCTCTGCTAAATCCCTCTACTGGAATAACATTCATGGCCTTTGCATACACACAGAAAGAGGCTTACTAAGTACTAAGGGTTTGACGACGGTAAACGGAATGCTCGCCTTAAAACACGCTCGCCCTCTTTTTTCCCCGTCGACCTCACGCTGACCGCTCGGTGGGGGGGTTCTCTTCTCGTATTCTTGTATTTGTTTTATTGAGAATAAGGTTAGAAATAACTTTGGGGTTAGGCATAGTTTTACTGAGATTAAGGTTAGGAATAAGGTTATGGTTTAACCGTTTAGGCATAGTATACTGATGTTTCAGAATACCAAGCTGGGCAGGTATGCCGGTTGTATGCCGGTTGTACGCCAGTGGCGACGGTGTTTTGAGGCCAGCGTTCTGGTATTCTTAACGACTACTTATTCTTACTATTTTACTACTATTTTTCGACTACTGGAGTCAAATAGTCGTCTTTTGCCGATTATGTAGTAAAGTAAGTAATGAAAATGGTCATTTTAGTTCAAGCGTACTGCGGAATGTCACACTACTGTATGTATCACCACAGTTTATGAAAAGAAAAAGAACATTGTTACCATGGTCATGCTGTTTGCTACAAAATAAATAGTAATGTGTTATTACACAAGATGAACAATATTAGCAGTTGTATGTTCGGTGTAATATTTATATTTCAAGCACACGCATGCACACACACACACGTGCGCGTGCACACACGCGTCCGCACTCGTTAGTCAATAAACAAGAAGTCAATGTCTAAACTACTGGTTCACAACGTAAGGGTCCAGGGACAAATAGAATTGCATGCAGGAAATAGCCGATCTACAAGCTCACAATGTGCTGCACACAGGGCACCCTGTCAAACAGCCACTGCTGACCTAGATAGTGACCAATTTGTGTGCGTTTCATCAAAAAAGTGTTCCACTTCGCTGACGGTTGCACCTAAAGCCACGGCCACTGCTGTCCCTGTGTTGCCGTGCCACTAGACTGAAGCAGATGTGTAAAATCCTTGCCAATGACTCCACAAGTGGAAACTCAGTGGGGTGAGACAAAAGCATATTACTGCCATGGCAATGGATGAAGAAATTGTCCTTTAGCAACATGACTTCTGGTGGCACTATTTTGGTACACACATGACAATGTGAACTTGTAGATCTGCTATTTCCGCGGGTTTTTTTGCGCTGAATGGTGCTTATGTGGTTAGAGGGATGCTCAAGTCACTTGCTGACTGCACCGGCCTGAGGCTCTGTGCTTCGTCGCCTATACACTGGTTTGAAAATAAACAGTCTATCAACTGCTGCCAGATCCCAGGCCGTGAGATCTCTCAAAGGCATGAGCTCATTTTTTGGGAAACACCTGCACTGGAGCATGTTCTCTGTTTGTGGTGTAAATGCAAGGAATGTGAGAATGGAGACTTCAAACAAAGCAGCTCGGTTATCTGTTCCTCAGCCTTTGCTGGCAAACGACATGATACTGAAGTCAGAAGATTCCTTTAACGCCGCCACTTGAAAACAAAGGGAATACTTGTGCCATTGTGACATCATGCTGAGTTCATTACAGATGTTTCATTACTTGGAGACAGAAGAATCATGTTGCCCTTGTGAGCATGTCGTCAATGGCAGCTGTTTATCACCTAGACTGTGAGACTTTGACATTGGCCTCGCCCTCGTCACACTTGAAAAGCACTTTTTTCACATCAGGATGCTTTGTATACTGTACAAATCTATCTGTAACAATGAACTCATTTATAATTCTTTCCTATCTTACATGACCATCAAATGCCACTCAGGCAAAACAAACTGTCCGTCTCGCCTCTTTTACAAAGCCTGTTCAAGACAGGATTGTTGTATCATCATCCTTCATCCTGTGCATAAGGTCCAGATGGAATAGGGGGGTAGCCTTGGAGCCGGCAGTGGAGACATTAACATTGACGTACAGTATTAACGTCTGCTGTCTCCAAAATGTTCATTTTTCAGGAAATGAAAAATATAATTTTTTCAGGAAATAAAGAAAACCTTATATTTTTAAAACAAAACAAAACAATACAGCCTCATCAAAGTTGGTGTTGTAACTTTATATATTGTCAATTACTTCCATGAGAGGGGAAGCGGTGGTGGAGTTAGTTGCTTTAGCAGACATTTTGAGGGTCCAATGGAGTTAAGAGATTTTGTCCAAAGCCCTTTTTACTACTTTCCATTGGTTCAATATTTTCGAAACAACAATAGCAATGATTTATGCCAAAAAAATCTAAAACCTCAAAAATGGAGTTATGAGGTTTCCTCCCGACAGCAACGATAAGGAACAGGAACAGGAACATGATAGGGGTGTGAATTAAGTCTAAAGTTCCTTGCACACGTAGCTATTTATTTTCTTTAATGAACATTCACTATTAGTCCGGCAGCCGAGGTGGACGGGTGGGACATTTGGTATATAGTCTTTTTTTATTGGCCTAAAATATTGTCTATGTACATACATTCATGAATCCACTTGCTGACCGGCATTCACTATTGGGCCATTTTTTATAGGGGTTCCTTGTGACCCTACCATTAACATCCAATGGCAGGAAAAAATGTCAAACTTTCCTTATGCTTTAAGTAGCATGTGACATGTCAAACTAGGGGGGTTTCATGATTCTGAATCCATTCCAAGCATTAGCCGTTTTTAGCCCAAGGAGTGTTTTTTGTGCAAAACTAATGCTTGGAATGGATTCATTCAATGGATACATTTTTTACATTTTTTCCTGCCATAAGATGTTAATGGTAGGGTCACAAGAAACCCCTATACAAAAAAAATCCCCAATAGTGACAGCCGGTCAGCAAGTGGATTCATGACTGTATGTACAGTATATAGACAATATTTTAGGCCAATAAAAAAGACTATATACCAAATGTCCCACTTTAAAGTATGCCCTGTTTTTAAATTCCTTTAAAAGTTAAGAAGTTAAAAGGTGATTTACCAATGCAAAATGTAGTGTGCAAAAAGGCCCCAAGGACTGCTCTCCTTTCTGACTTGAACCACTACCCATGCTTCAATGTATCCTTCAATTTATGTACTTCTGATTGCACAAATGCATTGGGCATGAATCTATTGTAACTTTACACCGTTGTTAGTACAGTGAGTCACAAAACTCATTGGGCGCCATAATTGCCTTTTGACGCCTCCTGTCTAAACACCCCAGGCGCAGAGATCGCCTTTTCACGCCTTTTTTTTTAATATGAATTGATTAGGGTTCACAACTGTGTCCTGTACACGCTCATAACAAAAAATAAAAAATAAAATTCCACTGGCTTATGCTGTCTATGAGGACGCATGGATAATGCATCTATAGTCGTACATGTAAGTCCATATAAGTAGTTGGTGTCAAACCGAGGTGAAGACTACATTAAGAAAAACAATGAGGTGGTTGAAATTAGGCAATTCATCCTATAATGTTGATAAGCATGCTGTCTTTTCTTTCAGTCTTTTATTTATTTTTTGTTATTTTCTGTGCACAGTGAGATTAAAGAAATTTCCATATCCGCTGCCTGCAAGCTTTTGGCCTGTGCCACTTTCTTTAATAACGCTACTTAAACAGAACCCTGTTATTATGTTCATATTGCATCTTCTGTTCCTGCAGAAAGCACCTCTGCTGATTGAGATGGAGTGACTCATTATGTACTTGAGTTAGCACATCCACTCCACACAATCATATCGGCATCAATCTGTACATCGGTACAGATTGAGAATACCAAAGGTCAGCGGATGCCTTATAAAGACAAGTTTCCTTTTAAGTGAAAAGGTGTACCCATACTCATTCTTCATGCTCTATCTCCGACCGAACCACACTTTTACCACACATCTCTATATGCAAAATAAATTCGCCACCCTCCCCGAACTGACATAGCCTATTTTTTAGCCGTTCAAGTTTCTTATTTACTCTGCAAATATTACTTTTATGAAAATCACGATCGAGCCAGCAGATAAACGGGTGCCACAACACGCCGAGAAACAAGGAATTTAACCACGCTACTTGCATACACTGCAACTCGCTTACAATTCGCAAACCTGGCAACACTGCCTGCCTCTTACGTCACCAGCTCTGCTCCTCCTGGCCTCCGTAGTCCGTCGCGCTCACAATCTGTCGCAGCCATCTTGCTTTTCTTTTGGATGGGCGAGTGGACATTTAATGCTAATAAATTAATTATAGGTCCAGCAAGCAAATCATGATGGTCTGATTGTGCTCAATAGGTCACAATAACATTCCGAAATTAGGTGTTGTGTTTTGTATGGCATTTTCCCCAGTAGTAGTTGCATATCTATCTCAGCTTTTGCCTGATAGCACACATGCTAACGTCAGCAGCCATAGCAACATACAGTGTGCGCAGACATAACATGAGTTGTTTACAACACAAACACACGGCCTTTTCAACACGCAATACACACAACAGCTCGGGAGTTATTAAACCGAACGTGGACGCTGTTTCAGTGTTACATTTGCTGCGCATATCGGAATAATTGTAACGGCATGCATGATAAATGTAACAACGCTAAAAAACACCATTAAACATATCGTTTTCACCTTAAAGCTATTACATTTCATTGAAGCAACTCCTTAGCATTGTTTTCATACCATGGATGTGATAAGATAATGTATCAAACATAAGGGAAATATTAAATAGGATCGGGTGTACCAGTTTGGCCATTTCTTTTTTTTCAATGGGGCAATACATTGATTAAACAAACGTTTGATTGATTGAGTTGTACAACGTTATACAACCCTAAACTAATTTTAGAATACACTACACAATACAATACAATTTTAGAACATATTTTGCACGTTCCATTTTTTTACTCAGAGATCCCTTTAGCTACACATGTAATATTTCCAGGCAACGGACCTACACATGTCAGCTACCATAAACCACTTCAAGTTATTAGGACGAAATAACTGACAGGAGTGACGGTGCTGTGCTGTGAGTAAACTAATAGGGGAGAGCCGCCAAGGATGTAACATTTTGCACGTTTCATTCTTTTACTCAGAGATCCGTTTAGCTACACATGTAATATTTTCAGGCAACGGACCTACACATGTCAGCTACCATAAACCACTTCAAGTTATTTTTTTGATAAAACAGGTCGGGAGTTATTCAACCGAACGTGGACGCTGTTTCAGTGTTACATTTGCTGCGCATATCGGATCAATTGTAACGGCATGCATGATAAATGTAACAACGCTAAAAAACACCATTAAACATATCGTTCTCAGCTTAAAGCAATTACATTTCATTGAAGCAACTCCTTAGCATTGTTTTTATACCATGGATGTGATAAGAAAATGTATCAAACATAAGGGAAATATTAAATAGTATCGGGTGTACCAGTACCAGTTTGGCCATTTCTTTTTTTTCAATGGGGCAATACATTGATTAAACAAACGTTTGATTGATTGAGTTGTACAACGTTATACAACCCTAAACTAATTTCAGAATACACTACACGATACAATACCATTTCAGAACATATAATATTGGCCAATATGTCAAATATGTAAATATTACATATAATGGCATTGAATGGAAGCGGACCATTTGTAACACATGTTACAAATGACCCGCTTTTGCAAGTTTTCTTTGCAGTTGCTTACAGACCAGAATGAACGTGAATTCCGTCTAAACACGATGCAAACTAATGAAGAACATAAGCATGAACACATCCATGTGGATTTTTATTCACCAACACCAAAGACAAAAATTGTACCACACATATACTCCAGGTGTAAAATTAGACGCATTTTGAAGGTAAACACTTCAAACTTCAAACTCCTGGCCACGTAGAGTACGTTGCTGTACACATACTGACGCGATGGCGTCATGGTGGCGTTGACCAATCAAGATATAACGTCCATGTTACAACCGTGAAGCGTTACAACCTTGGCGGCTCTCCCCTACATTTGTTACTAACATTAGGTTGTGGCGAAGTAGACACGTGGCCAGCAGATACTGTGTTTTGGACAAACAGGCTAGGTATTGGTGTTGATTTGGGTCAACTGGACAAACAGCGTGGTGTTGTTTTGTGTCTGTGTTTGTGTTGGAGCGCCTCAGTGTGGCCGTACAGGTCATGTGCAACCTCTTCCACAGAGAGATGGAGACACTAAATCTCAGCTGGACAAACATGTTTGCATGCATGCATCGCTGCCTTGCATGCTGTGTGCTACTGTTGAGTCTGTCACTTACTTTGACTGATTTATGGCATTGTCTTTCTGTTAAAATCCAACTATGTTAATTTAAGAACTCTGGGCATATAGGTCATTGTTTATTCACTGTGCACACGTGTAGCCTATTGTATGTCAGACTGTATGTCTGTCCCACAGTCACAATCCTTTAGTACTTAGGCTGTGGAAATATTCAGGACAAAACAATGGTACATTTCCAATAACCCATTCGTTACTACATGTGGAGTCAACTCCCGCCATTTATTTCTTCCCATAGTGCGTGGCAAAGTCGCTCTGGGATGAGTGCGCGCGTAGCGCGCACGAAATTCTAGTTATTTATAATTTATTTGTATTTCCTAGTGAAAAAGCAGCTCAGCCAATCACAGTGATGGGTAGCATGTGGATAATGAGCCCGACTATGAGCACTGAGCATCAATATCTGGAAGGAGGAATGCCGGGGATTTACATGTTTCCCAGAAATATCATTATTCATTTATTTGTATACTTTTTGGGGGTTGAAAAGGCCACTGCTGTAGAAAAATATAACTCTATGAATTGGACTTTTGATATAAAACATGTTGCATTTGATATGTAACTATGTCATGATGTGCTTGTAGATCTGTTCCTTTTTGAAAGTGACACCACCACTGTACAACGAAATATAAACGAAGCATTAATGGATTCACAATTTCCGGCGTACTTTACCTTAATTAAGCACAAAGGAAAGCCTCCGTGTCTGCCAGGCAATCAGGAGGCTGCTCTTAAAATGCCTTTCACTAAACAGAGGGACATTTTACATGCGGTCTAATTACATGCCAGGCCTACGTTATGGACATTATCCATGGCGATAACCTTTTCCTTAACGTGGAAAGGGCTAATGAGAGAACCAGCTGCTCTAATGAGACCCTGGCGAGAGCTGGGTAATCTGTGCTTTTATCTGCTTTGATTATGTCCAGGCTGGTGGATTCAGCATTTACTCACTAATAAACCAGTTTGTAACTGACTGCCTTGTGCAGATCAACAAAAACAACATTTTTTTCCCCCCCATTTTTTAATAATAGCATTTGAAATTCCTGAGGCACGGCACCTTCTGGTGGATCACAGGTTAATTCTGGGGGCAGAAGGAAAAATTACAATAAAGGGCCAATTATTGTATCACTCCAACAGTTTAGCGGAACGCCTTTATTCATCTGAGAGTTCCATTTATAGTGCACTGATTTGCGCATGGGACACATGGTGTGTAGTGTGTAATAAAGTGTGTAGAAAAATAGCAATCTAATCTAATCTTACTTTACCGGTAGTTCTTTGCACTGGGGTGTTTATTATAACCCATTCTCATTCTGTAGTCATCATATTTTGATATTTGACTGCACCATGTTGATGTTGATGATCGCGGACCATAGCATTGAGGTTAAGGTTAGGTTAAGTGTTTGGGGTTCGGGTTGGGATAAGGGTTTGGTGTAGGTGTAACTTAGAATGGCCATGGCCCGCGTTAAGTTGACATGATGTGCATTCTGTCAGCGTCAACATGACATGTGTAAGGGTATCCTCAGTTTCAGTATGTGGAGTCCAAAGTTACGGGACAAAGCATCAAAATATGATAATACACACATAATTGCGAACGCAGTGATTGCGAACGCAGTGAGCACTTACTATGAGACCTAGCAGCTCATGTCTGTGTGTCCGTGTGTCTGTGTGTCACGCTTTTGTGCCCATACATGGAGCTGAGTGATTTGTTTGTGATTGATGCAACACACTCCATATTTGGACGTATAGCTGCTTTGGGGACTTAAAAACTTAACTTAAAAATAACTTAACTTAAATATGTACGAGCTGCGTTCGCTTCCCGCGTTTGCGCGTCTTACTGGTAGTATTAGTACATAATAGGGAATTAGAATGGGCTGGTAAGAGAACAGAGTTTGCGGTATATGTTAATCACCAAGCGTGTATTGATTTCTAATACACAGTATGTTCCATTAGCAGATGCAGTTAAAGTTTATGAGCAGTGACATGCTGTTGTGATTTAAAGAGGCATTATACACAATTAGATGCATGGGCTGTGGGATCAAGTCTTCAATACAACCCACTGTTTTTAGTTTTTTGGGTTTGTTTGTTTTTTACGGTCAAAATAATTACTGATAATAAATAACTCATCCCGGATGACACCAGGTTCCTCTACATGTTTATGTTGACAGGGGATTTTAGTGATTCTCACAGATCTGTGAGCTGCGAAAACGAGGAAGACATTCCGTCTGGCCGAGAGCAGTGATGACTTGCGATGTGGAGTCTCACTATCAGACTTAGTAGGCAAAGAGAGCGGGCATGATAAAGACTCCTGGGTGGACTCTCTCATCTGTATTGAGGCCAGACAGACTTGACATAGAGAGAGAAAGAAAGAGAGAGAAAGAAAAACACGCATGCACGCACGCGTGCACACACACACACACACACACACACACACACACACACACACACACACACACACACACACAGATAGACAGAGAGAGAAACAAACAGAGAAAGAGGAATCGAGAACGGACGGACGGACGGACGGACGGACGGACGGACGGACGGACAGAGAGACAGACAGACAGACAGACAGACAGACAGACAGACAGACAGACAGACAGACAGACAGACAGACAGACAGACAGACAGACAGACAGACAGACAGACAGACAGACAGAGAGTTATAGGTCTGGTCTGAAGAACACAGAGAAAGAAGGTCCAGTGTGGCTATGTTGCCATGGTGTTCAGAAGCCTTACAGCCCAGATCTGATTCATGGTGTTCAGAAGCCTTACAGCCCAGATCAGATCCATGGTGTTCAGAAGCCTTACAGCCCAGATCAGATCCCAGATCAGATCGGGGAGGGCAGCGATGCAGCAGAAAGGTGGTGCACAGTGGTGCCCGTTTTCACCTTGGTTGCAAAGAAATAACTTAAAACGTAGTAAATCACTGAAAGCATCCAGCCGGCCGCTTGAGTCTGACTACAAAGCAGCAAAGTAATTTGCAGATGTCTCAGTGATTTTACATGCCTCGATACAGTTCCCATGGGCTGCTGATACTCTACGTTTCCGGAATCTAAACGCAAATAAGGGCTTTGTGTGTTTACTTTGTGTGTTGTGTATACTAGAAGCAAGCTCATTACCATGTTCTAACAGAACGTTTTGCAGTCGGTAGTGGTACAGCTGTTTACTCTGATGAGTGCTTTTATCATCGGTACAAAACACCCACACATAAAAATGTGGGGGGGGGGGGGGGGGGGGGCGGGGGGGGGGGTGTACACTGGAAACTGACGGCAGAGAGGGAGAAGGACAGACATGCAACATAGATCTCGAGAATCAATGTATGTTCAGTCATATAAAGTAGGGACGTTTTCACACACTTTCAAACAATAATTTTTACTGCAATTATAAATAATAAAGTTGATTTGTATCAGCTCAAACAAGCTTACAGTCAAAATAATGAAGGCCTTTTAACATGTACTGTAGAATTCTGGCGACAGTGTAATTGTTAAGCAGTTTGAAAACTACTCTTTCACACATGGACACAAACCCCAATGAGCAACTATCCTTTCCCAAGTATTTTTTGTGTTTTTCCTTTCCTCCCTACAGTTTTAAGGTTACCGTGTCATTTACATGCAGAGGACATGGGCTCAAATTAAACTACAGACACAGCGGTAACGGTGCCGTGCCGTCCATCCAGCCAGTGTCTACTGCCACATTTCAATGAACAGACAGCGTGTGGTCCACAGTGGCGGTGTCATGCTTTGAAGTGGTTGCTAGGGGTTACCTGAGATTCGTGTTGAGCCTCCCCTGATGTAGAGAGGCGGGGCCTGGAAGGCATAGACGTTGTCGTTCTCGGCTATGCTGTTCAGATCGTCCTCATCAAAGAAAGAACGCTGGAACCCCGTGGAATAGATCTCTGTCAGGATGACCTAGACACGGACACGCACGCACACACCAGAGAGATAAAAGGGAGGTTTCGCCTTTTGGAGTGGCATTATAAATCTCAGAACTCTAAACTAGTGCTGCACGATTCTTGCTCAAATGTGAATGTCGATTTCCCTCCACAAGAATTGAGATCACGATTCTCATAAGATTCAAATTTTGAAGCCAACTACTGTGGCTTTAAACAGACATCAACGTGCTTGACTTAGACCTCTAGTAGTCTCTCTTGTAGCAAAAACATAAGAGTAACTACAGTATTTGTCTTTGTAAAAGTCTTGCTTATTGTTGTTAATTGTTGTCATAGTGTCACTGTTTCATGTCCTTTATGTAAACAAAAAAGAAACATAAGAAAAAAATAACATAAGAGTAACTAAAATGAATTGGACAGCCAACTAGTGCTGCATGATTCTTGCTCAAATTTAGAAATGAGATTGCATAGGTGTCTGAATTAAGATCGTGGTCTTATTTCGATTAATTGTGCAGCACTACTCTAAACCTGAACACCCAAACTCTACCGATGTTAAATCAACCACAATTTTCGTTGCTGAGCTCCTGCACTCCAGATGTGTGCAGGACAACGTACTGCACACAAAATACGCTTTACATGTGTGTATGAAGAGTGTGGAGAGGTCATACGACCGCTGTGCAGTACCTGGTCGGGAGAAATCTTTCCCTCGTCGGCCACCATCCTCCTCAGGCAGGACAGCGAGCCAAACAGAGGCACAGCCAGGCCGATGCGCAGGTACCGCTGTCCCTTGGTGCTGAACACCAGAGTCACACACAGGGGCCTGTCGCAGAGGACACACACACACACACACACACACACACCGTCTGAACACCATGAGTCACACCCAGGGGCCTGTCGCAGAGGACACACACACACCGTCTGAACACCAGAGTCACACACAGAGGCCTGTCGCAGATGACACACACACCGTCAAGGACAGTGTTGGGGAATGGCTTTGAGCTCCCAACACCCTCCTGCCATTTTTCAACAAAGCCTCCTGCCCCACACACCCCCCTTGCCACCCCAATGACCAGGGACGGACAGAAGGAGAACAAGTTCTATGAATAAATCAATACATTTTAACATTAATAATAGATCATTAGGACCTGGTTTTACTTTATGTGTGAGAAATAATGGCATCTCTACTGCATTTTTTAAAGGCGGGGGAACACTGGCGCTGTGACCTCTTCGGGGGCCGTGGAGGGACATACAGTACTGTAATGGCTTCTCTGGAATAACAGCACACTGTGGGAGTGTATACCGTACGACCATGGGGTCAGGTGGACACACCCTGAGGGAGTGTATACCGTACGCCCAGGGGTCAGGTGGACACACCCTGAGGGAGTGTACCATGCGGGGGGCAGGAGGTCAACATGGCCCAGCCTCAGACAGGAGCCTGTTCTCATCTTCACTGTCCCACATGGGGAAGTTGCGTGACTGATCGGCACACAAACACAACACAACACAACACAACACAGTAGACACAGGATGAAAACAATCAACAACGTGACAAATAATAGTCTACAAAACAGTTTAAAACATAATAGGAAGTCATAAAAGATATATATAACCACAACAAACGTTTAGGGAAAATAAGGAGCGATATGGAGAGGATATTGAGCTCATCAAGAGACAATCAGCACTTGCCGTGGGGAGATATATTGTGCTTATGAGCTTTAGGTAGGGCTACTTGTCAATCAGGAGGTGTCCTACCCCACACCAGAGTCAAATGTCTCTAAATAGAGAGTAGGGAGACCAACTCCAGCCACTATAAATGCGTTAGTTATATTGCATTAACTCTTAACTAGCTTTTATGCCAATATGGAATGCTGCTGGTAACTGCAGAGAAAAAAGCTCATTCTCACATAAAGAAAAACTGCCCTTGAGATGTCATCATGATGTCATCATGAGCATATTTAATCGTTGTGGAGTTTAACACAGCATATTGAACATAATGAACTTGAGAAACTAGCATGGCCTGCAGTGCAGCCTCCAAGAACACAGTTGGGAATGGACCTCTGTAGGAATTCAAATAATAACAGAGGATTACAACTAAATATTGAAGGAAGACTGCAGTGAATTTTACTGAGGGCTGGAGGCTATAGAACAAATCCACTCGTGAACTGAACCCCCTTTTAAATCTATGGTAGGGAGTATAGGTCACACAGCGTTTATCATCTTAAGAATATGAGCTGGGGCAGGGGTAAAGTACCTTCCCCCCCACAACAGAGTCTCAGACTTTGAATCTACCGTCAGCAGGGAATGGAGGAGCAGGACGAAGCAAGGTACTACATTCTCCCAGTGGGGGCTCCCACTGGGGTGAGCTCCCACTGGGGTGAGCCAGTAGCGAATAATAGCAGTGGCAAGCCAAATGGGTCAAAATAATTGTCTACTCTAAATGAAAAAAATCACACCCGTGTGAAGTAAGTGGTGCAACTCCGTGTGGGGATCCCCGTGGGGTCCCAGGAACTTCCCGGTTGCGGCGAGCCGCCCGCTTCCAACGCGGTTGAGAAATGACAGAGTTACCATGTGGGGGTTCCCAGGTGGTCCCTCTACTGTACTGTACTGTACTGTACTGTACTGTACTGTACTGTACTGTACTGTACTGTACTGTACTGTACTGTTAAACCTGAAATCATCATATACAGTATACAGTTAATATGTATATGTGTTAGGCTGCACAACAGTGACACTTGGTTTTGAAAACCAACCAAATGCAATTTCCGTGGCACAGGTAGCCAGCCAGCCAGGCACACACAAAGCTACTTAAGGAAATGGTTGCACCACTTAAAAATATATAGGATTATGAGCTGTCAAATTTACAAAACTGATTCGCCCAAAAGAAAGAAAGAAAGAAAGAAAGAAAGAAAGAAAGAAAGAAAGGAAGGAAGCGCCGCAGGCAGTGTCATCCCACATTAAAGCTGTGAGAGGTGAAGATGCCAGGTGATGCAGGCAGATGTTTTGATCACAGCAGGGTCCAGAGGACAGACAGCAGCAGGTCAGATGTTTTGATCACAGCAGGGTCCAGAGGACAGACAGCAGGGTCCAGAGGACAGACAGCAGCAGGTCAGATGTTTTGATCACAGCAGGGTCCAGAGGACAGATGTTTTGATCACAGCAGGGTCCAGAGGACAGATGTTTTGATCACAGCAGGGTCCAGAGGACAGATGTTTTGATCACAGCAGGGTCCAGAGGACAGATGTTTTGATCACAGCAGGGTCCAGAGGACAGATGTTTTGATCACAGCAGGGTCCAGAGGACAGACAGCAGCAGGTCAGATGTTTTGATCACAGCAGGGTCCAGAGGACAGATGTTTTGATCACAGCAGGGTCCAGAGGACAGATGTTTTGATCACAGCAGGGTCCAGAGGACAGATGTTTTGATCACAGCAGGGTCCAGAGGACAGATTTTTTGATCACAGCAGGGTCCAGAGGACAGATGTTTTGATCACAGCAGGGTCCAGAGGACAGATGTTTTGATCACAGCAGGGTCCAGAGGACAGATGTTTTGATCACAGCAGGGTCCAGAGGACAGATGTTTTGATCACAGCAGGGTCCAGAGGACAGATGTTTTGATCACAGCAGGGTCCAGAGGACAGATGTTTTGATCACAGCAGGGTCCAGAGGACAGACAGCAGCAGGTCAGATGTTTTGATCACAGCAGGGTCCAGAGGACAGATGTTTTGATCACAGCAGGGTCCAGAGGAAAGATGTTTTGATCACAGCAGGGTCCAGAGGACAGATGTTTTGATCACAGCAGGGTCCAGAGGACAGATGTTTTGATCACAGCAGGGTCCAGAGGACAGATGTTTTGATCACAGCAGGGTCCAGAGGACAGATGTTTTGATCACAGCAGGGTCCAGAGGACAGATGTTTTGATCACAGCAGGGTCCAGAGGACAGATGTTTTGATCACAGCAGGGTCCAGAGGACAGCAGGTCAGAGATGCTGCTGTAAAGCCCCCCCTTCACCCCACCCCTCTCTCTGTGAACTCACAGTGAACCGTTTGCTGGAAACCAATGTTTCAGCGTACTGTGCATCCACATCTGTGTACTGTACACACAAGTCTGCGTACTGTGCCTCCGTGTCTGTGAAGTGTTCTGTATACGCAAGTCTGCGTACTGAGAGAGAAAGAGAGTGTTTGTGTGTGTGTTTGTGTGTCTGTGTGTGTGTGTGTGTGTGTGTGTGTGTGTGTGTGTGTGTGTGTGCAATACACTAGGCCTACTCTGTAACTGTTATACAGTACAGTACATTTATTATGGAAATAATAAATCATTTGTTATTTGAGCATCAATAATGGCTAATATAAAATTTGTAGGTCCATATCTGTGGATGGTATCATGGTACGGTATGTGTGGTGTGTGTGTTGTGAGAACGTGCTGCACCCTTGGGCACCACACTGTGTGAATAATGTCCATATCTCACCATCTATTTAGTCATTAGGAAATACATCTTCAGTCTGGAATGGGAACTCAGTGTTCTGGTCCAAATTCCAATTTTGTCTGTTCATGTTTTGTTTTGTTTTGTTTCATCAATTCCAATTGTATTTGTTTATCCTGTATTCTGTGTGAGTTTTCTCTCCTGAATTGATCAAATTGGTACAGTATTCCAACCTGTAGAGAGAGAACCTTAATTTAAAACTGCAATTTGATACTATGATTGTCACCAGCACAACTTAATCACACCCTTTGAGTTTGTTTATTTTTCTTCTTTTCTTCTCACGGTACGGTTCCGGGTCGATCCTAATAAATGGGTATGTTGAATGTTAGAAAACACTCCAATGGAAAAGCCGTGATTGCATGATTAGATTGGTGACAACAGGCTACTGTGTTTCACACAGTGTGAATGTCCAAGTGTTTAGATTTGTGTGTTTCACACAGTGTGAATGCCAGTTGCTAGTTGAATAAGTGCCAGACACATGTTTACCCAACAAGATACAGTAAATGTTGATTTTCTTTTTAACTGCATGTGTGCATGAAGGCTTTCGTATGGTTTAGCTGCAGGTGAGTTAATCTTTTCACACAGAGGAAGATGAATGGAAGTCTTAAAAAGGCAATCCATCAGTTTTCCCATCTTTATGTACACCTTCAAAAGTACATTCTCTCACTCCCATCAGCCTCTCAGCAAACAGCAATGATGGGGTGACTTCATGCTTGGTAAGCCATTTGTCAGAATGCGACCCTTCCAAACAATTTCACGAATTAGCCAGCTGGGCTGGCTGAACTTGTATGGACTCTTTCAAAGATATATCTGTCAGAAAGGATGAAAACGGCTTGCGGGGGCCATTTAATAGGGACTGCTGCTGACAGAGTGTTAAAGATTTAACCGTCACAAAGTGGCCAAGAGACTTGGCTCTGAGACGCATGTCATCAAAGAGACAAATGTCACATAGGGCGACTGTGCTGTATTCTCACGCCAAACCTCTGAGGGCTACGAATCATCAACCAGTATGTCTAGAAGGTTGGTGCAGCTGGTGTTGACTACTAAATGTGAGTGTGGTGGCCCAGGATGTGTTGGACTTTAAGGGTGATTTATATTTATACTTATAGTTGGGTGTCAGAGTCAAGCAACGAAAATAGAATATCTGCTTGTAGATATTCTTGTAGATCTGTTATTTCCAGTGTGCAACACACAACCAAGTATATCAAACATATTTTTTGCAGATGATGTGGTCCTGATGGCACCATTGGTCCAAGACCTTCAGCTCTCACTGGACTGGTTCGCAGTCGAGTGTACGGTGGCTGGGATGAGGATCAGCATCTCCAAATCTGAGGCCATGGTTCTCAGCAGGAAACCGATGGATTGTGCAGTCCGGGTAGGGAATTACCCCAGATGAAGGAGTTTAAGTATCTCAGGGTTATTCACCAGTGGGGAGGAGAAGGAGATCAGCCGGAGAATCGGAGCAGCAGGGGCGGTATTGCAGTCGCTGTACCGCACTGTTGTGAGGAAAAGAGAGCTGAGCCAGAAGGAAAAACTCTCTGTCTACCGAGCAATCTTCGATAAGGTCATGAACACAAGCGGCCGAAATTAAATTTCTTCGTCGGATGGCTGGCATCTCCCTTAGAGATAGGGTGAGAAGTTCAGTCACACGAGAGAGACTCAAGAGTAGAGTCGCTGCTTCTTTAGGCCAGTCAATCTAAGCTAAAAAGGGGCCTGACACAAATTAAATTGCAATAGTAATTGTTCAAGGTTTTTTATGATCATTAGGGTCATCCAAATAACATATTAAAAATGGATTATTATATAGATTTTGGATCATGGTAAATTCAGGGGTTGAACGTTGGGGTACCATTGAAAACCTACGGTAAAAATGTCAAATTTGAATTATGCTTTAAGTAGCATGTGACATGTCAAAGTCGGGCATTAACGGCCATTAGTAACTTCCTCCCCCAGGAGGAAGTTACTAATGTTTCCCCCACGACCAGACTACTGATAATCGGTAGGAAATGGATGGATGGAGTATATCAAGCCCAATATCAGACACGTGCACACAACACTTTTGACGTGTGTGTGTGTGTGTGTGTGTGTGTGTGTGTGTGTGTGTGTGTGTGTGTGTGTGTGTATGTGTGTGTGTGGGTGTGTGAGGGTGGGGGGCACACAGCTGCAGCTCTACCCATACATCTGGGGTGAGGCGTTAGCAGCTCTACAGCAGTTGTGTCATTAGCTCCATGTCTTGGTGTCTGTGCCATCCCCATCTTACCACGCCTGGAGAATTAAGCAGCTGGTGGAAGACGGAATGTTCAAATCAGATTAGCAAAAAATCATTTTTTTTTATGTAAAGTACAGAACAGTAGTGGAAATGGTTCAGTGTGTGCATTGGAGATAAAACTAGAAAAGTGCATTCCTCGGAGCATGGATTCCCACCAGGGCCCCCCAGACTTTGGAAGGCAGTCATAGCCAATTGCAATGTGTTGGCTTATCGATCTCACGCAAGTCTCTGCAAGTAGAATTTGAATAACTGTATCTAATGGTGTTCTTAATTAAACGAACCACAGTCTGCTTTGGAAAATGGTAGTAGTACTTACTACGATAAACATACCAGACCACCTGTAAGGTCTGAAAAACTGTGGGAAAAGAGATACACATAGAAATGGGGACATGAAGAAAGAGGTTAAGAGATTAAAAACGAGGGGGAGTGGATGAAAAGGAAAGAATGGGGGCCTCCTTTGTTGTACATGCCAGGATTTCCTGAACAGGCTATAGCTCCAGCTGACCTGTGAGGGAGGTGGAGGGGTTACTGTGACCTGAGGTGAATGTGACATTGTTCCTCTTTACTCAGAGTCCTTTACCTCAGGGACGACCCGCTCCTCAGCTCCAGACGGTATTGTCACTGTAGTAGTAGCAGTGGCCAAAACCTGTCCCTACCCGACTCCTATGTTCAAGATGGATTGCCGTGATTTATTTCCCCCTAAAACATGATCATCAAGTACTATGATTATACTAGGAGGAAGATTTTGTGTACAGAAAGTGTTAAAATTATGTTTTTATGTGGCCACACCCACCAGTTTATTAAGTATACCTGGTTTTCATCTTAGCACCACCCACCTGAACTTAACCCATTTTGGGCGGGAACCCCTTTTGGTGTTTTAAACATTATGTTATAATTTAGCTAGCTCATAGCGCACCACCGCCACCAAGCTCATAGCTCGCCACCGAGTGGCGCGCTACGAGCTTGTAGGTCTGCTATTTTTGAAAAATCGAAGAACCACTGACATAGAAACATAGCTTTTTCAGAAAACTGTCAGGATGTAGAAGGGTTACGATGTCACTAAACGTGGTGTATTTATTTTGACTCAAAGGCTTTCCACTTTCAGGAAGAAACCAAAAATACACCGTATAATATATTAAAACCACACCTGGGGGTCTATTAGAGTAATATTAACTCCATAGACTTTTTTCTGGAAGTGTATTGAAAATGTACGTACGTGGAACGACAATTTCCAAAACAGTATCAGGGCCTCACTCTGGAGCCGGTGCTCACCTGGTCTGCCGTAGAGGGATGGGGAGGTGCTCACCTGGTCTGCCGTAGAGGGATGGGGAGGTGCTCACCTGGTCTGCCGTAGAGGGATGGGGAGGGAGATGCAGCTGAACGGGTCGAAGGTGTTGCTCTGCTTCAGGCAGTGAGGGCAGGTGAGTGAAGACCTACAGGAGGAAGAACAACAGCATCACATTAGCCACACCGCTGAAGAAGACCTCTCTCTGAGAAGCGAGCATGGAAATGGTGGTGGGTTTGCATAAACGGTCACGATCCCCCTCCTACTAGTAGTACGGGATAAAGTATAGTTTTAGACCGCAGCGGTGGGGTGCCGTCTACAAGCAAACGTGAGCCACGAGAGACACCACCGAGCGCGCTAAAGCGTGTGGCTATACTGGCCAATCACAGCATGTCTTTACATAAGTGCACTGACCAATCACAGCGAGTCCTTACGCAAAACCAACCACCATTTCCATGGTCGCTTCTGAGAACAACAGCATCACATTAGCCACCACTGAAGAAGACCTCTCTCTGCAAACCAGACAGGCACCTCTATCCATACTTAAAGATGGGGTGCAATGGTTTTTTGGGTTTCACTCTGAAATGGAAGGCTGTCTACTACGTGCCGTGGCTCAGATAAATATTTTAGAGTGCTGATTAACTTTAAAACAAGTAATACACTGTCTGGAATCTGGATATCATCTTGAATGACATTAAAAACGGAGCAGTTCTGTAATCAAAACCAGCTGTTTGGAGGAACACGCAGTAATGGGAATCAACCAGGTGAATGAAATCAAGATAATTTTTTATTCATGCAGGGCTCGGCACGTCATCACGCATCACGTTGTTATGGACTTTTGATATAAAAATACACAAAAATGTCCCATTGTAATTGGCATAGATTGTTTGGTATGCCCACATGATGACCACAGATATGATCTAAAAGTGTGAAAACACATTCTTAATTTCCCTACGTTCAACCCTCCCTATTTTGGGTATATCATTATAGGCAAAAAAAATGAAATAACTTTAAATTCTCAAAATTGTCAAGAAAACGACCATAAATAGCAGACCTACAAACTCACAACGCCGTGTGATGCGACACGTTGTGAGCTTGTAGATCAGCTCTTTTCGCCCCTAACGCCAAAATATGCATAGGGCTTAAGTGGTTAAATGTCTCATGCGTCTTGCTTTGAGCGTGCCTGCGGCTACGGATGAGGCACGTCCTCAATTTTAATAAGATGGGAGGAGAACAATGGAGTCGGAGTGAACCCACGGCTCCGCGCGCAACGCCTTGATCCGACCGACAGGAAAGGATTGGTGGAATGAGTGATGTAAGTGGTGAGAACGAGAGAGGTGGGTGGGGGGCGGAGTGAAGGAGGATGAGGAGCCCCCCTGGGGTGACGGATCCTATAAATGGGAACCTGCGCAAGACATTTCCAGCTTGTTGCATCATCCTCTCACCAGTGCCACTAATGATCTCTGTAATGCCGTGACGCAGTGCAGAGCCCAGAGAGAACGGGAGCTCCGCCGGGAGCTGCCCGCCCCTACACCTGTTTCCTCTGCATCTGAACGCACAGCATGCAACGCACACGCACACACACACACACACACACACACACACACACACACACACACACACACACACACACACACACACACACACACACACACACACACACCTCTTTTTTTTGCCACAATTACACTTTGCTCCAACAAATCTACCCCTTCAGGTTTACAAGGAGGAAGTTGCTTATTCCGGTTAGTTAATTTGAAGAATGAGTCAGATAATGGCATTTCCATGCCTGCCTGATTACTGTAAGTGCTTTTCTTTGCACTGGGCAAGTCAGGCCTCTCGCCTCCATGGGATTTTAAATGTGTAGGATTTAATATCAGTGAAATGACTGTCACTAACCAATTACACGCCGTATGACAAACACTGAAAACAACATATAAATCTTCTTTCTTTTAGATTATTTTGAACTTTAGCCTATAATGACATTCCCCAAATAGCGATGCCGGTACTGTCAGTTGTAGCCGATGTCATCTCACCTCATTTCAACATTATATAGGCCTATTCAGAGGCATATCCAACCGTGTGCACCTTTCCCTCAACAGCAATGTTGAGCTGTCTCTGTAAAGCAGAGACTGCATAAATTCATTCATCTCATCAGAATATGTTTTGTTGTTGTTAAAGATGTATTTGATTAATCGAGGTGACAGCAGCTGTGTAGAATGCATTGTCCCGCTGGAGAGTTGTGATGAAGCCTTTGCACACCACCGAGAAAAACATCCAGCAGCAATATCAACAAGAATGACAGCAGATTGTCACTGTGATACAACATCTGGATAAGGCTTTGTCAGAAATACAGGCCTGCATACAGGATAAACACGCAGCTTGTCTGCATCATAACAAAAACACAAAGCCCAACCGCTGAATCCTCAATCAGTTCATTTATATTATACGCATTAGGTAAATTTTTGTACTTTTCTTAATCAGACAACAGCTGAAAGAATAAATCGTTTTCTTCTTGTAACAAGCTTTTGCTTGCATGCAGCGAACTCTGACAACCTTTACTGCGTCTCCCTACGATGGGAAATTAAGCCCAAAAATGTTGTCCTCCTTATCGGAAGGCACCTGACAGACACTGTGTGTGCGTGTGTGTGTGTGTGTGTGTGTGTGTGTGTGTGTGTGCGTGCGTGCGTGTGTGTGTGTGTGTGTGTGTGTGTGTGCGTGCGTGTGCGTGCGTGGTGCATAAAGCCCTATTGAAGCAAACACAGCTGACCCCGGCTCTTAGCGGTGCTCTCTCTCTTGGCAGAGTAGAATGGCTTCCCTACGGATGTCTTATTCTCAACAGGAAGCCCTGTGCCCTGTGCATACAAATAACACCCGGGCACCACTAAAACATAGATGCGCTGCTGGATCTGAATGCTACGAAATGCCAAAAGAAGGTGCAGGGGAAAGAAAGAGGTGATATTCTGGTGATGGCCTAATGGAAGAAGCGTGCAGAGCATGAGAGAGATCCCCTGTCTGAGAAGCAGCCATGCTGAAGACACTCTGAACATAGCTCTTTTCTCTGACAGGAACCGACCGTGGTTTGGAGCACTACTCTAAACCGTTTTTCTTTCAGCGGGGCATCAACAAGGGACTTTTAGTGTTGATCAATGAATTAATTAATTGGAATTCACCCCAAAGCCAAAGACAAGTTATTATAAGAAAAGCTCTCAAAGACTTGGGAGATTGTGTGCCTTAATGCTCCCCAGTAAGCATGACAATATGAAGTTGGCAGGTTTAATCTTTATTCAAAGGACTAAAGCTCTGAAATGGAAAAGGCCATTAACCTCAAACAAGACTCATAATTCGCCATTTAAAATGCCATCCGCACGCACGCACGTCGCACGCACAGACAAAAAGAGAGGATTCGACTTTCTTTATGATCTGAAATAATGCCAGACTATCACTTATCTAATGGTTTCCCTTGAATATAAATGAATCAGGACAGAAGACAAAACAAAGGTCAGTCAGGGAGTAAAACTAATTCAGGCAGGGGACTGAGAGAGAGAGAGAGAGAGAGAGAGAGAGAGAGAGGTGACTTGTCGTGCCTTGGAGAGACGAGCAGGGCTTCCAGTGACTCTGCTCCTAGGGCCATAATCTGACATGCTTAAGTAAGTGCTCTTTTCCGTTAATGAGCAACGATTGGCAAAAGGCAAAGAGGCACTATCCACCGACGTCGACCAGAGTCACCGATGAGACGAATTCCCTGTGGGAAAAGTCTTGAGCACTGTGTGAAATGGACAGAATGGCTAATGAATAATAGATTAATAAATGAACACTGCCTGAAGCAGCTCTGTCACTCTGACATCCCTTTAAATGAAGCTGAATAAAATGCAACTTGAGAGATTGTTTTCCCCCAAAGCTCACACTACAAATCTGGATTTAATTGATTCCAGTATGAATCAATGGCCTCCTTGCCACTTAAACAAACAGGCCCAAACCAGCCAACCATGATGCAATGTGACAATGTATAAGGTACCATGCTGATTGCATAGGGAACAGCCAGGCTATTAGAGGGATAATTATCTGGCCTGTCAAATTCTGCATGTTATATTACACTTTGGGCACTGTTTCTTATGCATGCAAAGGCTTGGATTCTGAACGTAGGTCCAGCAGGAAAAAAATGAATAATACAAAAAAAATATCAATTTTCTGTTGACTTCCTTGCAAATAGACTGTCTCTCTTTAGCACTGCACGCACTACACCATCAGTTGTTTAGCTTTGCTGTGCAGCATTACAGTAGCTTCATGCTGTACATTTGTATGGTAAAGTTTGCTATTTGCCGGCATTTACAGCATTGCCTTTTGTAGCGATTCTGTTCCCTTTCCAGCACGCTGCCTGGCTGGCATATTGCGTTTGAGTGGGAGAGAAGAACAGATTATTCCTGCCAGGCTGCTAGGACTGCTGCTTCCTGTCTAGACACACCCAGGGTGTCAGGGCTGAAACATTTGTCAGTGGGGGTAGCAATTAAGAGATGCGCTCTGACAGATGTATAGCCACCGTTAGCATCAAGCTGCCAATTTACCAAGGAGTCCGATGGGGGAAAATCCACAAACAATGGGAATATTAGCAGGTGAACGAAGACATCAACAGACTCTGGGATGTCTTCAAATTCCTTTATGATGATGAACTGGAGGAAAAAGCAACACAGTTGCTATGAACAGTTAAATTGGTCATTAGCTTACCGGTCATATGTTTTATAAGTTTACACGTCTCTCAGTATGTCTCTCCCCTGGCACGCAGTGTCCTTTTGAAAACTGGTTGAACCTGTGCAGTGGCCCATCTGTTGGCGAGAATCTTGTTCGCCGAGTGTCTGAGTGAGGCAGCAGCGGGCGGCACTGCCAGGAGAGCACAGCTGTCGGATGCTTCTATAATGTGAAGACCGAACTGTCCCCTTTATCTCCAGGAGGAACAAGAGAGGGACTCTGGTTTCAGTTAACGGCAGAGTCCAAGCCCAATGAAATAATACGACAACAAGGCGATGCAATGACATCCAACCGCATGAGAAATACTTGATAATAAAATGTGGTGACCCAGGGGTTCGTCACATGTCACTGTCCAGTGAGAAGTAAACCAATAATAGCACGAGAGAACAAAGCACACATCACTCCATGAACTAAAACACGGTAATCCACAGCTTTAGGGATTTTTGGGTGACCAACTGTGTTATGACAGCGCAGTTAAAACACTTTGACCTTCGACATGAAGCCAACAACCCCAATTATTTCACAGAGGACAGTAAGTAAGTGCTATGACTAAGTACTTGTGCCGGCAATGTTTTCTACCTACTTAAGAGCTACAGAGGTTAGGTCACAGGGTGGTTGGTTGTCAGGTCGTTGAATACTTGCCTGTCTAGTAATTACTGAAAGGGCTGTGTGGATGTAATGAGGTTTCTGTTCTCTAAAGACAGGCATCTCTGTGTCCCTGAGGATAGAGGTCCTCATGTCCATTACGTATGTGCTGTATCTAGCAATTACATGCTAATACAATCAATGAGGTCTAAACATAGTGTAACAGTATGTAATGAGCACCAGCCCCTGTATAGAACTGCAGCCAACTGCAAGGCACACTATATTGTACACTACGTAACTCTGCTCTGGACAGATAGGCAAAATGCCGGCTTCGGCACAGACTACTTTCAAAATCGTAAGACTGCAGTCAGCAACTTGGACACTCAAGCATGAAGGAAGCATGAGTTAAGTCCGTTGCTCTCCCCAGGTTGGGCGGAGGGTGTGTAGAGCCCAGGATCACATTAGATGATTGACACAGGGGTGAAAAATGGGTTACAAAATCGTGGGATAAAAAAAATATATATATATAAAAAAAAGACTGCAGTCACTACTAGATTGCAATGGAATCCAACACAAACATGCTGCTGAAGCCTGATTGAGATTTATGCTTCGGTGGCAATGTGTCATGTGACCAACATTATACTTTGCTGGGTTCAGAGAGCGCAGTGGGTTCAATGCATTGTCTATCTATGGGGATGAGCGACCACTGCTTCCCCCTCAGCGGCAGAAGGTCTCTATCTATGGGGATGAGCGACCACTGCTTCCCCCTCAGCGGCAGAAGGTCTCTATCTATGGGGATGAGCGACCACTGCTTCCCCCTCAGCGGCAGAAGGTCTCTATCTATGGGGATGAGCGACCACTGCTTCCCCCTCAGCGGCAGAAGGTCTCTATC
Source organism: Protomyctophum bolini (assembly GCF_963924005.1). Lineage (NCBI taxonomy): Eukaryota > Metazoa > Chordata > Actinopteri > Myctophiformes > Myctophidae > Protomyctophum > Protomyctophum bolini. Next base: position 13,376,996 of record NC_137872.1, on the reverse strand, counting down.
TATGGGGATGAGCGACCACTGCTCCCCCCTCAGCGGCAGAAGGTCTCTATCTATGGGGATGAGCGACCACTGCTTCCCCCTCAGCGGCAGAAGGTCTAGCCAGCAAAAAGCCGAGCGCCAAAGCTGAGAAAAGTTCAACTTTGCTGCCGTCATGATGAGGTGAAACAGAGTGGCAGGCAACCAGAAGCGTGCTGTGCTCTGAAGTAGGCGTGGATTAGGTGCACACACTTGAGAGGGTCAGAAATGGACTACTGCAAGAGTAGAGAATATTGATAACGTTTTAAACTAGCAGTTGTAGAGTTGTAGAATTAATCAAGATTGAGTAACTACATAGCCTGAAATGTGTAGAACCTTTACAAACAAGCTACAAGCTTACATGTCGTAGAACGATGTGAACACCTGACCTGAACGCATGCAACCAAACTATAACTATTAACTATTCTTAGTTCTACTGGATCTCTTCTCCACTAGTGACTCCCTAACATTCTAGTCTAGTCATTTGTTGACGAAATTGTTAATATAGTTAGTCTTAGTTTTAGTCTGTCATCATAGCTTAGTATTTATTTTGTTTCCGTCAATGAAAAAAGTTAGTCGAGGGGGAAAAAAAAGTGTCATAGTTTTAGTCGACAAAATCGACACTGAGAGTCACAGGTCGACAAGGAGTGTTTTGTTAAAAGTGCACATGTATGAAGTAACACAGAATACCATCACTCACGGAACTGAACGTAATGTACTTTTATTGATACGTTTATTGATAAACGTACACGTTTTGGCGTCAATCGATGAAGGCTTAACACGCATTCGTGCTCGCATACCTTGTGTACATATATAAAATGAAATTTAGATTTATGTTCACATGTAAGTGATGCTGAAATAAAGCTATAGGGAGAGGCAGGCAGAAATCTCACAGATGCAGCTGCTTCAGAAATGCCTTGGGGCAGACCGCCCATGCCAAAACATCACAGAGCGCTTGGAGGGGCAGCGTTGCACAACCTGGCGATCAAATGTTATAACCCTCATGGAATCAAGCGCACGTCTGCTTTTATAAGAGGAGGTAATGATTCCTACCAAAAAGCAATGGTCTGGGGTTCATTAAGTTACACGCTTAGTTGTGGCTGCAGAGAGGAATGCTGCTGGCAAAAAAAACATATTTTGAAATGAGAACTAAATTCATGTTATATGTTTTAAAAGATGAAAATATTATTAAATGTCTGCAAGGGCATAAACTGGCACGCACTTCCTCAGGTCCTCTTGGACATGCACACTGCATTAGAAGCTGATCGGTTCTGGAGAGACGTGGGGGACACACATGTAGAGATATGTGGGGGACACACATGTAGAGATATGTGGGGGACACACATGTAGAGATACGTGGGGGACACACATGTAGAGATACGTGGGGGACACACATGTAGAGATATGTGGGGGACACACATGTAGAGATATGTGGGGGACACACATGCAGAGATATGTGGGGGACACACATGCAGAGATATGTGGGGGACACACATGTAGAGATATGTGGGGGACACACATGTAGAGATACGTGGGGGACACACATGTAGAGATACGTGGGGGACACACATGTAGAGATACGTGGGGGACACACATGTAGAGATACGTGGGGGACACACATGTAGAGATACGTGGGGGACACACATGCAGAGATACGTGGGGGACACACATGTAGAGATACGTGGGGGACACACATGTAGAGATACGTGGGGGACACACATGTAGAGATACGTGGGGGACACACATGTAGAGATATGTGGGGGACACACATGTAGAGATACGTGGGGGACACACATGTAGAGATACGTGGGGGACACACATGTAGAGATACGTGGGAGACACACATGTAGAGATACGTGGGGGACACACATGTAGAGATACGTGGGGGACACACATGTAGAGATACGTGGGGGGACACACATGTAGAGATACGTGGGGGACACACATGTAGAGATACGTGGGGGACACACATGCAGAGATACGTGGGGGACACACATGTAGAGATATGTGGGGGACACACATGTAGAGATACGTGGGGGACACACATGTAGAGATACGTGGGGGGACACGCATGCAGAGATACGTGGGGGACACACATGCAGAGATACGTGGGGGACACACATGTAGAGATACGTGGGACACACACATGCAGAGATACGTGGGGGGACACACATGTAGAGATACGTGGGGGACACACATGTAGAGATACGTGGGGGACACACATGCAGAGATACGTGGGGGACACACATGCAGAGATACGTGGGGGACACACATGTAGAGATACGTGGGACACACACATGCAGAGATACGTGGGGGGACACACATGTAGAGATACGTGGGGGACACACATGCAGAGATTTTACCAATTTATAAAAGGATATCCAATAGCGCCTGCAGACTGCCCATATGGACGGACGGACGGACAGACGGACGGACAGACTGACAACCTGAAAACATGCCTCTGGACAAAGCTGTCCGCTGGTGAAGGCTTTTTGAAATACGCCACCTATCTCATAATCGGTTCTAGTGAGCAGAAAGAATCAATAATAAGCAGACTTGGCAACCTGACTGTAGAAAGTAACAGTACAGTAAAGAACCTGGGGGTCATTATTGATTCTGAATTGAATTTTAATTCACACATTAATCATGTTACCAAGATTGCCTTTTTTCACCTTAGAAATATTGCACGAATCAGAGCCTATTTGTCTTTCGATGATGCAAAAACGCTAATCCACGCCTTTGTTTTTTCTCGGCTTGATTACTGCAATGCACTTTTTTCAGGACTGCCTAAGAAAACAACTGACAGATTACAACTTGTCCAAAATGCAGCAGCCAGAGTTTTAACTAGAACTAAGATGAGAGAACATATTACTCCAGTTTTGGCTTCACTGCACTGGCTTCCGGTTGTTTTTAGGATTGATTTAAAAAATATTTTACTTGTATATAAAGCTCTCAATGGTCTCGCACCTTCCTACCTACATGACTGCCTGCCTAAATATGACCCAAACCGCCCCCTAAGGTCTTCCACTGCTGGCCTGCTCGCTTTGCCTAAAAAATGGCAACTAAAAAATACGGGGAAGCAGCTTTTTGCTTCTACGGGCCGTCGGCATGGAACAAGCTCGAACAGGCCACTGTACCTTCGTCAGGCAGCCTCTGTAGACATTTTTAAAGCACAGCTCAAGACCCTTCTACAACATTGCTTTTAATTTATCTTTTATTTTTTGTTATTCATGTCCTCACTGTATTGCATTACTGCTTGTTTTTTAATGTCGTTGCCTTGCTTTTCTTTTTTTTCTCCATTGCTCTGTAAAGCACGTGGAGCTGCATTTCATGTCATGAAAGGTGCTATACAAATAAAGTTTTATTATTATTATTATTATTATTATTACTGTGGTGAACAGATTAACACAAAGTGATGATCATAAGTGGGACATTTTTTATTCCAGTTTCCTATTGCTTTGCCTTGACCTAGGGTAACGGGTCAAGGCATGAAAAATGGATTGAACAATGGAATGTATTTAACTCTTACTCTATTAGTTGCGACCGCAAGTCGCATTTACTATGAAAATGTGCATTTCCCACCAGTCCGTCTGTCCGTTAGTCACCCCACGCCTCCATATATGGTCACGCATCGTGACATCACATGACATCACGTTACATCATAAGGGATCTCCATATATATGTAGTCGCGACGTAGACAACATCGCCAGGGGCCCTTCCCCATATATGGGAATGTCAATATAAGGTCCATATATGGGCATTTCCACTCCAGCCGATGCCCTAATACAATCCCTGTTATGCCCATATATGGAGATCCCTGATAAGCCCATACATGGCAATGCCAATATATGACCACATTGTGATCAGTGCGGTTGCCGCGACGCGACTCAGACTTAAATGAACCAAGTTGGTACAACACATGGATCTCCATATGTGGTGGAGCTGACTATCATCACCTGGAACTCCATATATGAAGATCACGACACTGACCTCATCAAGCCCCGTATAGCCATACATGGTTTGTTTGACATACTAGATCTGCATATATGGAGCCGGTCAGCAACTCTACATCTCTGTTGGCTTCTCGCCCCCAGGGTGTCTTACTGGTATTGTCCCTGGAAAACTAGGTGACACACAATTCTGTCATTGCATTTTATCAAGAGGCCTGTCTGTCAAATTCCAGATCCGGATATTAATATTATAATTTCTACGGAAAGCCTCCTGCATGCATGGTCTAATGTAATGCATAAATCCACCCAGTTTACTGGTAACCATGAACAACATGAACAACCAGCCAGACCACGTTTATGGAGAGAAGAATGCATGGAGAACGGAGGTCACACCATCATGCTGTCATACTCCATTAGCACGCATTCTGGGCCCTATTTTGGGACATGTCGATTGGCGTGAGGCGTGCAGCTAACGGGTAAATTGACAATTTCCAGAGGCAAAGTGGCGTGTTTTCTGATGCCTGCGGTACTCCACGGTGTGGAAGGAGAGATGCAATAGACGGTGTGTAATTTGCAGCAGCAGCACGCTAGTGTTGATTAGTTTTAGTCATAGACTTTTGAGTAAAATGTTTTTAATTATATTTTAGACTACTGAAATCTTTTAGTGTTAGTCTAGTTTTAAGATTTTAGTCGACTTCTACAGTCGACTAAAATATATTTTGGCAGGCCTTGATGTCGTTGTAATGGCAGATTTTACACTTGGTTGGATGCTGAAAATAGCTGATCTACAAGCTCACAACACAGTGCAGCGTGACGCGTTGTGAGCAGACTGCGCCTAAGCTGACATTTTGTGCATTTCCATCTGCCTAGTAGTTTATTTGGCAAATATAAATTGGGTTTAAAATGAAAAACACTTCTTATAGGCTACCGCCATACTATGCTTCTCGCCTGTTCGCTTCCCCAAAAATAGCACCCTGGGTTTCTGGGTGGAAGAGACAGATAGAACAACTCACTTGTACTGTGCCTGGAAGTGTTCCTGGACAAAGCTGTGGCGCACACCGGCCTGCTGGGACCGCAGCAGCGACGGGTCAGCGGACAGTGTCTCCTCAACTCCACCAGGACCCTACAACAAAGGAGAGAACATCCAGGAATAAAAGAATTACAAGTGATTCTGCTTCAAATGGTTTCTCTGGAGGAGTTCCACACAAAACCTTTTGAGGATAATAGCGTAGCGATTCCAAACTGCTGCAGCTGAGCTCATCATCGTCAGGAGCGCTAGTGGAACTGGATACGATAATGTGACAACATGGCTATAACTTTGAGAAGGTATATAGGTAGAAAATAGCTAAGCACATTTTATCTGGTTCTAAGTTTGCTTAGATCTAGCTAAAATGTGCTGAGCAAAAAAAAACAAAAAGAAAACTCAGACCTGTCTGAAGTGAGTGGTACTGTACTGTACTGTGTTGCAGCTACGTACACATACGTACATACACGTACGTACGTACGTACGTACGCATACATACATACATATACACACATAGCTCCGCATAGGAGTGGCTAGCACCACTCAAACAAAGAAAAAGAAAAAAGGATATTCAAAAGCTGCATGGAAATAGACCTAAACATAATAACCCCCTGGGATGTTTCTCTCTATAATCTTTCATCTGCTCACCTAAGAGACTGAAGCCGGCCTTGGACAAAGATAAGAGAAGAACAGACAACGTAAGATGCTTAAAAAAACATTATGTGCACTATGTGCATTATGCACATTGGGTGTGTCTGTCAGATGCTGCAAGGTGGCAATGAAAGAAACAACAAACTAACAGAACCAACAGTCTTTCTTCCTCAGCAAATAAGATGCATTAATTTCACATTCAGGGCATTGATTTCCCTTCAGGGTGTGGGCCTACAGTATGAAATGCTGTTTAAGCAAGGTCTGACAAGTCATTGCACCTGAGTTGGTGTAAAGGCAACAACAGACACAGTACGACCTCATCAGCCTACCAAGTCTAACCTCAGCCCCTCTCTTGGTGTTCTATCAGGGTCATTTCATGGAAGCATCTTAACCCTTGACATGACCATAACACGGGTCATGTGCATGGGATGGAGTGACCGCATAGAGACCGTGACATGTACATGACTGGTGAATGCATTAAATCAGTGTTTCTCAAGTGGTGGTGCAGAGGTACTAGAGGGTAAAGTAATTGATTCCCAAGCCATGTGGCCCACAGGTCAGCAGCCTATCTCCTGTTCCCTTAGCGTGAAGCAGCATAACGTACAAGTACACCCTCGGGACATGATGCTAGTACTGTATGTACAGTAGTAGCGACGTACCCCTGATCCAACCCTTGATGCTAAGTGCCAAGCAGGGAGGCATCGGGTACATGTTTATAGCTTTTGGTATGACTCTGTCGGGGATTGAAGTTGAACCACGACCTCCCAGTATCAGAGAGTGCACACTCTAACCAGAAGGCTGGTACTACGTACAGTACATGGGGGGAAAGTGGAAATTGGAAAAATGCTGTTACTGTATGTTTAACATATTTACAAAGTAAATGTGAACCTGATGATCTATAGTGTTTGTTAAACCAGATAAAATAAAAAAGTTGCATATCACAACTGTTGAATAGAATAGAATAGAATAGAAAGCAATACCGTGAGAGCATTGTGAGCATGTAGATATGCTATTTTTGAAACATTTGTAAATATTTTTGACTATAATTACATGCCCAAAATAGGAATGCCAGATTGAAAGTGTGTCTGTGGGTTTTTATAAATATTCAACCGATTAAAACTATGAACAAGTGCTTGACTAAATACTGCAACTACACTGGATCCATTGAACACAGGTTCAAATTAACCTGTGTTGAAATGAAAAGACACTTGACAACCTCCATAAAATGCATCTCCTCATGGTATTATTAACAGTAAGCATTAAGAATTAAGTACAGTGAGCATTTTAAGCTGTGCTACTATAACTGTCTTGCTGTTACCACTGACAGCTGAGGGAGAATTAAAATCACATCCGTGTGGAGTGAGTGGTGCAACTCCGTGTGGGGGTTTCCGGTTATATACAGTTAATATGTGCGTGTGTATTTGTGTGTGCGTTGGGTTGCACACAGGTGGTGAAAAACAAACATGTTGTTTTCGTGCTCATACCCAGCCAGCTACCCAGCTACCCACCCACACACATAGCTCCGTTAGGGAGTGGTTGCACAAAATGTCATCCTCAGCCACCATAAATTCCACTCCACATCGGCTAAAAGCATATGGCTATCAATACAAAATCACACCTGTGTGAAAAGCAAATATACTTTTATTGTCCTAGTTACTACCAAAAATTAATGAACATTAATCACAGGGTGAGTGACAACATTTTGGAGCCTGCCTTTTTCCCACCTGAAATAATGTGTTAATAAAGAAGTAGGTGTGTGATGGCCATCATACCCCTGCCTCCCTTAGTTCATTTGTCAGAGTTAACCTGGCAATCCTAGCTGTTCAAACAAACTCCAGAAACACTCTTGAGAACTATAATGAGCAATCATAACGATTGGACATGTTTTCACATCACTGACACTGCCGTGTTGATAAGTGGTTCCTAAAAGGCCATTTTGGTAAACAAGGTCTTTGTTAACAGTCCTCGGTTTGCACGTTATCAACATCATAAGAGCACCTTGCAAAAGTCAGCCACTTGGAAATGCATTAAGCCATCTTAGAGTTTCAGCGCGGCTTTAGCAACCGCTTGATGGAGGCAGATGGAAGTGTGCCATGTCTATTTACCTTGTCTCTCTCTTCATTCCCAGCTCTCTGTTTCTCTCACGCAAGCACACGCACGCACGCACAGACAGACAGACTGGCTACTGCTGTTCCCAGGCCAGCAGCTCGACCATGACCACTCACAATTGAAGCTAAAAAGAGCTCTAGAATTTCTAGGGGCCAGAGGCAAGTGTGCATGTGTGTGTGTTTGAGAATTTAAGGGAAAGGGGGAGAGAGAAGGGGAGCGAAAACCACAGGTTGTTACTCTGCAGCCCAATGCCACCTCCAGCCCTCAGTGGGGGTTTATTCTTACAAATACATTTTGGCTCTGTAAGAGTGGGACCGAAACCTGACCGCCCCTGTGCACTGTGCTTCATCAAGCACACAAAGACAAACACGCCCTCCTCTCTCACTCTTTACCGTTTGCACATCAGTCATTCTCTTGTGTGTTCCAGTTCCAGGAAACATCCGCTAGTTCTGTTACATAGCGGGGAATTCAACTCTTGCACTTAGTTGGCTAAGGTCAAATGAAGAAGGTGAAGGCATTGATACTAGTTGAGCGTTCAGTGGTGCACTCCCTCACAGTAGTTGCAAAAAGCTCACCGGCTTCTTACTCATGCATTTCACTCCCTCTTTTTCTGAGCTAACACATTCCAGGGCTATCTATCTCCGTGGTAAAAGATAACATGCTATAACAACATTCAGGCCAATGAGTCCAGAGACACAGTTGGTCTTATCGACTCTAAGAACTCCCTGCTCAACTCTGGCTCTGTCCATAAACTGCCAGGCATCAGAGGTGTGCAAAGTGCTTGGAGACATGGACATTAAATGCGGTGAGAAACCGGGGCCAGGTTACACGCCCGTCTGACTTCCGATAAGGCCTCGGTCGTCTAAATGATCGCCGTCACTTAGATAGAGCTACTCCCACGCAATGAGCTGTGACTGCCGATCACTCAGAGGAAAATCATTTTACAGGTTGTTCTCAGCCAACGCACTGTTAAAGGCATCCGTCTCCAGAGAGGTGCCACTCGCCTGTCTGAAATTGAGATGCTATCTTTGAAATTGGTGGTCAGGAAAATATGCAGACTTCAAACCGATAAAAAGGTAAAAGTAAACAGGCAGACAGCGGGAGGTTGGGGCGTACGTGGGGAGGGCGGGTGGGGGTGGGGTGGGCGTGGGGGGCAGCATTGAAACACTATTTTTAGAGTCAACCTGCCAGGCTAGTCTATTGCTGCTACAGGGGAAGAAAATGGAAGAAAGTCCTGCATTATGCGATAAATGTCAGTGTGTATTTGTAAACTGTTTAAAATGTTTAGGAATGAAGGTACAAGCCTGCTCCCCCAGCCCCTATGAAAACATAGCAGATATACATGCCAATAGCTATGAGCTTGTAGATCTGCTATTTTTTTTATCTTGAAAATGTGTGTAAATCTTTGAATATATCTTTTTTCACAGCAACATTTTTTTACTCAAATCTTTGCTTCTGGGGGTCACTGGAACTAAATATAGAAACTACTAATAGAACTACTACTAGAAGATTTTTTTTATAGAATCTGGTCTCAGGTCAATAGGTTAACCATTGTCATCGTTATCATCAGTCAAACATAATCAACGCTGACACTACTACTAGATCAATTGATCTTCCTTAAGTGCAGTACCATAATCAATGATTAAATGCAAAATGTGTGAATCTACACCAAAGGTACTGTAGGGCCTATATCACAGTGTACTAAGTCAATCAGTTGACAGTATTACATTGCATGCATCACGGTTTTGTTTGGAGTGCAGCATGTGATGTGTTGGACTTAGAAGCAGTACTACCACATTTCAGGCCTTTAGAGTCTCCATTAAATTAATCTACAGTGTGGTCCCTGGAACTGTCGATTGGAGCAAACATCTTTAAGCCGGGGGTAAGGATGTCAAGGGTGAACTTATCCCTGGCTGCGTGGTGGAGATAAGATAAACTTGATCGATCAGCAGGATTTTGTTCTCGACCACAATTGGAGCCATTCAAGTTCTGAAAGGGAAACACTGAGGAACACAAGGCAGCCACTGCCAAATATAGAACTCATCAAGTAGACGGAGACGTGCCAACCGCTAATATCCAAGATATGGTAAGCCACAAAATTGTCTACCTCTGCTCAAACCGTAAGCCACAATGCCGGCGGAGGAGAGGAGAGTCTGCAGTGGTCCCCGGGCAGGGGGAGAAAATTAAAACTCAAATCCCTCACCCTGGCACCTCGAGCGCTGTAATTGATTTACAGGATTTAGATAAATGACAAAGATACAGTGGTGTGCCACTGAGTGGAGGGCTGGACTCCCGGCCACCGCCTCAGCACTGTCAGCAGGAGGCCAGAGTTAATTTATCGTGATTTCTGAGGTAACTGGGGGGAACAGACAGACAGAGTTGTTGGGGCTAAATATTGAGCAGTCGCCCAAAACGGTCTCCCTGACCAGTGGAGCATTGAAGAAAGTTATGAGGGCAATGAAGGCTGAACAACACAGTTTTAGGCATTGAAATATTTCCTATATATATTACATCCTAAACTGCGATGTCAAACCGGTTCTTTAGAGAAGGTTGGAACAGATTTGGGACAGATGGAGAAGGATTTTCTTTTGTTGGTTGATTTCCTTTTGGTTTTGATCTTTGGAATATACAGATCCCTCGATGCCACAATCCAGATAAAAGCAGCCCATAAAAACCTTGTCTCCCCTTCACTTTCATAAGAGCAATTCCAGACTGTGCACCAGCATGACATTATGCATGGATTTCATACTGTGTTATTGGTTCTCTGGCATCTATAGCTTTGGGTTAGAAAATCTGCTCCCCTAAAAGATTCACGTTCAGCCACTAGTAAGCCGCATAAGTGCAGAAAATCTAGATAAGTACAGTGTGATGAAACAGGATGCTGCTATACATCAAGAGGCTCTGCGTTGAGGACGTTCCCACGCCGGGATCGATGTTAGCTTGCCAAGGAAACAGTGTTGCTAGTAGTGGGTGCATGTGTTTGTTCCGACGTCCTAACAGTCCGACAGGCATTAGTCCGACACCCTACCCCAAACCCTAACCTAACACTAACCTCACACCCTACCCCAAACCCTAACCTAACACTAACCTCACACCCTACCCCAAACCCTAACCTATAACATTAACCTCACACCCTACCCCAAACCCTAACCTATAACATTAACCTCACACCCTACCCCAAACCCTAACCTATAACATTAACCTCACACCCTACCCCAAACCCTAACCTAACACTAACCTCACAGGGAAGCCACGGGTGATTCTTAATCAGCCATGCATATGTCGGACTGTTGCACGTCGGACCAACGTCTGTGACCCGCTAGTAGTACATATGCTGCTCACTGACACCCCTCACTAACATGGACCCGTAACTCCCGGAGACGCAAAGACTGATGAACACACTTGTGACAGGCCTCTGTAGATGACCGTTGACTCCGGCGGGGTCATCCGTCTTTCAACGCGCCGAGAGCCTGAAATCACACAGATTTAACAGAGCAGGCCATCTTCAATAATTCACAGAGACAGCACTGGGAGTGATTCATCTCTAGTATACAGAGACTCGAGCACTTTCACTCCATTGTGGTGAAAGTCCGGAAAAAATGTCCACACCCCACCACCCTCCGATCCTCACGGACCACCTGTCTCATCCTGATGTGTTTTCGGGGCCGCGGTACAGGGTGCGGGGTGAGTGGGTTGGTTGTAAATGGGGGGCGAGTTCTCCCAGTAATGGCCCTGATGTGAATAATTTAACAGAGCCGTGGAAACGCAGCGATGGACTTGTGTGTGTGTGTGTGTGTGTGTGTGTGTGTGTGTGTGTGTGTGTGTGTGTGTGCCGGCTGAGGAAGAGCACTATAGTGGAGTGATTGAGAACAAGGGAATACAGTGTGTGAGGAAGAGAGAGGGAGAGAGAGAAGACAGAGAGAGAGAGGGAAGACAGCAATAGTGAGAGATAAATAGGCCAGATATAGATGTAAAAATACTATTTGTCTATGCGTGAGTGAAGAAGTGTGACATACATACAGTAGATAGATAGATGGACGAACAGTGTGTGTGTGTGTGTGTGTGTGTGTGTGTGTGTGTGTGTGTGTGTGTGTGTGTGTGTGTGTGTGTGTGTGTACAGTAGGTAGGGTGGGGGTAACAGTAAGTGAATGAGTGAAGTGTAGTACACATGGCTGACATCAGTGACATGTGAAGTTGTGATGAATATTGGTGTGTGTGTGTGTGTGTGTGTGTGTGTGTGTGTGTGTGTGTGTGTGTGTGTGTGTGTGTGTTGCCACGTGTACACCTCTCTATAAATAGTCCCAATAACGCCAAAGGTGGATTTGTGCAGGGGGCTTTTTGCCCAATCCTCCACTCCATCATCTCACTCTGGGAGGGCATGTGTGAGGCCAAGCTCTTCTCTCTGTCTCTCTGCTGCTGACCGTCTCAGCCGACCCACCTCAGTGGTACACCTGCCATGTAACTGCAGCCATGTTTGAGGCATGGTAATCTAACTATCAGTCCTAATCATAATCATAATCATACTGTTATCCTGTACATTTTACATTGATAACTCCCACATGTATGACATGATAGTGAAGTACAGTAAAAACACTGTTACATTTAAACACGTCTGAGAAACGGACTTTACACTTTGCTGCATGCTGAAAGCTCACAACAACTCAAAGCATTGCGAGCTTAAATGCTTCATAAGAAACAACTACTTCAATGACTAAAACCTCAGGATGCTGATGGTAAAGAAATGACAACCTGTCCTGTAGATGTGTCTATACTCTATACTCTACACTCAGCAATACAGAATTTGCCCTCTGGCTCTACGAAAAGTTAACCCAAAGTGATCGTGCTCCTCACAGATACTGCTGTACTTAATGTCAGTTTCAAGTATTTATGTCGACTTCTCGCGCTTCAGTTTATCATAGCGTGGCAGCAGACTGCATTCAACACTCAGGGACTTTATTTCATTTTGGACTGTGTTCTTTCAATTCTTTTTTAAAGGTCTAAAATTATGTCACACGTCCCAGTAAAAAAAACAACGACCTTCCAGAAAGCCTCATAATCTTGTCCAACTGAGAAATTTTAAATTAGGATATTAACCATACAATACAATACAAGACCATACAAGTCTTTACAAAGTGAAAACAGCAATACGCTATGGCTCCTCATGACATAACCGTTTCTCTGGCTCAGTATCAGTGGTTTTAAACTTTTGTTCCCATGGCACACCATTGGGGAAGTCAAACTACTACACTATGGTAATAGACTAACACCAATAGAAATTCCTCATAGAGAAATCTTAGATTGCGTCATATAAGAACAAAAAAATAAACAAATCACCCCGGCATTACTCATGTGGATATGAAGCATCAACTGGCGGGGAAAAAGTAGCTGACAAATGTATCCAAATTGTCCAAACACAGACGTTACAGATCACATACCTGCCTAGCTGATTTGTTTATTTTTGGAACACAGAACTAAAAAACATTGCTAGGATGCAACTGGGACGTATCCTCAATGATGTATCCCAAGGTCCTCTGGGTTTCAACATCATACCCCTCACTCGGGTGACCCAGCCGGCGTGATCAAGTTCCGAAATAGGTCCCAGTACCCTCGATCAGTCCTATTAGGGAAAAACCAGGGACACACAATCAGCTGCTCCAGAACTACTCTGCCGGTAATGAGTGGGCCATCAGGTGGGTACCGGGCGGCGCGTGGAGGGACTAGGCACTGTGGGTTGACTCCTGGCCGGGGCACCTCCTGATCTCCTACGTCTCACCAGGTCCTCTCCTGCTCTCACCAGGGTGACCTGCAGGACCTGTGCGTTGCACCAGATTCCAAACACTTCATTCGGGAGTGGTGGACTCCGCAGGCTCTACCGGCAAGGCGACAGTGGTGCCGCAGGAGTCACTTGCGGCTTGAATGGCCCTCCTAAAGGCCTCCTCATGGTAAACACAGGCTGGGGTGCTAACCCAAACTGCTTACCCGGGTGCCGTCTACATTCCGGCTACCAACCATCTCTCGGGTGGTCACCAGACTATTCCCGGTTGTCACAGTCTATTCCTATGAGTCACTATAAATAGAAAACGAAGAACTATAAAACATCGCTAGGATGCAACTGGGACGTATCCTCAGTGATGTATCCCAAGGTCATCGGGGTTTCGGGTCTTCCAACATCATACCCCTCACTCGGGTGACCCAGCGGGGTGATCAAGTCCCGACTTACGTCCCAAAGTAGTGATATAGTAAATAAAAATAAGTTTTGTATAGTTGTAAAGTGTACATATTGCATACTTTGTTGCTAGTATATTCACAAAATCCCAAGGCACAGATGGACGTGAATCACAGAACACCAGCACATCATTTAGAAACCACCGCTGGAGTTCGTTTCTGCCAATGACATTGGCCATGGCAGGATTTCCATCATTATTAAACAAGCCACAGTGGTGTACCAGTAATGAAATCTAACTAGGCACAGTGGAAACATTCATGGATTCATCATCAAGTCCAGATCTTGATGAAAGGTACTTCAAAAAGAGAATGAAAAACGGAAGAATTAAAGAATAATGGATGAGAGCGACACCGAGGGACAGAGGGCGTGTGAAGAGTTTAGCCCAAGATGAGAATCCATTATTGCCGGAGGGATCTTCTATCCATGCACAGCTCAACACATTGTCTGCTTCCAGATCAGAGACCACATTAATCTTAGCTTCCCTATTGAGTATGTCATAAACAAAAAGTTAGAAAAATGTTCAAATATTACAAAATAATTATAACTAAATCCCCCAAATAAATATAAAAATGTCGAAATAAAATAGCAATCTTCAAACTCAGAAACACGTTGCATAGCAATGCTTTGTTAGGTTGTAGATTGGCTATTTTCGCTATTCAGTATTCATCGTATGGCAAAGTATATAGGGCTTAAGTGGTAAAGTGTGACACCACTACAGACATCGGAAACCATACACAATGAAGAAAGGTTACCATAGTGTTTCGTGTTGACTACCACCACATGACTCATGTCTGCAAGGCTGAAGAAAAACTGAAGAAAACAGCGAAGGTTGTCAACCAAAGTGTTGAGAATGATGTTGATGGTGGGAAAGTGTCAGACTGCAGTCACCTCAATCACAGTCTGGTTCTCCAACTCACTGCAAATCCTCTGACTCTTAGAAAAGAAGGATTTGCGGACACCTGCTGCTGAGGCTGCATTGCTGAGTTCCCGTTCATTTCCATTTGGCCTTTGAATCCAGATAATGACACAGTGGTCACTTCAGAATGATGACACAATGGGATAGATCTTTATTGTGTGGGGGGGGGGGGGCAGTTAGGGGTTAAGTGTCTTGCTCAAGGACACTATGACACATTGACTGGGCAAACCAGTGACCTTTAAATTCCAGACGGCCTGTCTACACACTCAACTACAGTACTGTTGCCTGACAACATGACTGATGTACCGGTACTCTATACGCCTGCTGGTTTTGGCTTCTTGCCTGTCTCAGTAGCTCACTAGCTTTCACAGGCCCTGGTGATCTCATCTTAAATGGTGCATGTATATAGCACCTTTATCCAAGGCGCTTTACATAGATTGTGCATTACATTCACCCATTCACACACACATTCATACACTGATGGCGGCGGAAAGGAGCAATTAGGGGTTCAGTGTCTTGCTCAAGGACACTTCGACACTAACTCTGGGGAAGCCAGAACTGGCAACCTTGTAGTTACCATCTGGCCACTCTACCCCTGAGACACCGCTACCCCGAAAGTTACTTACTTAGATAGGAAAGACTGCTTAGGGCTGACTTTTGTTTTAAGGCATTTTATTCATTTCAGGCAATAATATTACATTACGTCGTTTTCAAGACAGTCTGACAATAA
Source organism: Protomyctophum bolini (assembly GCF_963924005.1). Taxonomy (NCBI): domain Eukaryota; kingdom Metazoa; phylum Chordata; class Actinopteri; order Myctophiformes; family Myctophidae; genus Protomyctophum; species Protomyctophum bolini. The sequence continues at coordinate 13,361,375 of NC_137872.1, read as the reverse complement.
ATAATAACTTAATTATAAAACCATTTAATTTCACAGATTAATAAAAAAAAATACATCCATTAATCTTTGGGTTACAAAGAACGGTCTCATTACAGCAACAACCATAAGAGCAGGATACACCCTAGGCTCCTTGATTTGTATTTCAAGGAATCATACATTTATTCCTGCGCAGTGTACGATAACCTGTAACTAAGGATATACCATGCGCTGAGACCGGCAACCCACAATTATTTTTAATATATATATATAAAATACAAAGTCCAAAAACAGTTTGTCCATTGTATGTTGGTCAACTTTGTTCGTTGGAGTCAGGGTTGATTGGCGGGAATATTCAGCTGGTACATGCTGATTTCCGTGCAAACTAGAAGCACCATGATATGAAGCGGTCACCATTTTAGGTTGTCTCAATTCATGTAACTTTTTGGATAAAAGGATACTGTACCTAATGCCTAATAAAGCATTTTAGTAACTGAGGCAAGGTAATGCTATAGGAAGCCGATGCTGGTGAGAACAGAGTACTGGGCGGCAGTGGCTCAGGGGTAGAGTAACCGGTAGAAACGTCAGATGGAAACTGCGAGGTTCCCAGTTTGATCCCGGGCTCCCCCAGAGTTAGTGTCAAAGTGTCCTTGAGCAAGACGCTGAACCCCTAATTGCTCCTGATGTGCCTTGCATGGTTTCCTCCGCCATCGGTGAATGTAATGAAATGCACAATCCATGTAAAGCACTTTGGATAAAAGCGCTACATAAATGCACCATTTACCATTTAGAGTATGCACATGCATCACTTTTCCACTGTGACACGGCCCCCTCATCTAGACTGAGCAAAACATTGAGCAGCATGGAGCATTGGAGTTTGGAAGCGCTCGTTGTAAATCACTTGGCCATCTAAATTGCACATAATGCAGGAGGCAGCAGGACATTGCATTATTGAAAACGAATGAAAACGAACGCTTCTAAACTCTGAGACTATCATCTGCACAGAATTTCTTGACAGAAAGTAGCTCATAACATGTCTATGGTGGATTTTTATGGAACAAACACGTTGCAGATAGAAAGAGGATAATTCAAGCTTTCCGTACACCTGCAATGTTGGTAAGTTTAACGTTGTTTAATACAATCAGTAGGCATTCCCGCATAACTTCCTGGTATGATGATGTCACGTGCATAGCCTCCATATCTCTCCCTCTTTCCACTGCGGCACAAGTAGTGTCCATTATCACCACACTTAAAAACTGCACTGCACAGTACAGCGTAGATTTGTGTACATTAAAGGATTAAGATTGTATGGAACTGGGACACAACACAAGAGTCCAAAGGCCCTTGTAGTGGCCCCTAGAGACTGTGCTGCTCCTCACACCCAACTGAATCAATTTAACCGAGCGAACAACTGACACACAGCCATCCTTAGAACACTGTGCTCTCATAACAAGCAGGTCCAAGTGGGACTTACAGTTTAAAACCTTATGTCATCTGCAACAACTGACACCATTTTCAGTTTAGCAGGCACAAGTCACCTTTAGAACCATTTAGCAATGTAGGAGCAAATTTTAACTGACCGACATTGCTATCCTTAGAGCCTCGCACTAAAAAGACTGTCCCCTTTTCAGCTGAATACAGTCAATATATAGCAACAGAAACAGAATATAAAAGCACAGACACTTTAAGCCAGTGGATACAATGCTCTTATATTGACAACATGTTTATCTACTCCTATACAGTATATCTTGTTTCTATGGAAATGCCAATGGCACTGGAAGAGATGTGGGTTGCTCTGTGTGTGTGTGTGTGTGTGTGTGTGTGTGTGTGTGTGTGTGTGTGTGTGTGTGTGTGTGTGTGTGTGTGTGTGTGTGTGTGTGTGTGTGTGTGTGTGTGTGTGTGTGTGTGTGTGCGTGCGTGCGTGCGGAGAGGGGAGTGGGGGCTCAAGCAACCCTCTTTGGACAGCCAAGTGCAGGCTTTGGAGCAATTTCTCTGGGTACCATTGTGGTGCTGTCCCATTTTGCGGCTGAGTGTGACTTTGTGAGATGAATCCTTAGTGTGTCTCCTGAGTGGATTTTTATCCTGCCTTTAAGAGAGCAGCGCGGGAGACGAGGCGAGGGAGGAAAATTAATTCTAATGAAGGGAGGTCCGCCTCTCATGCTGATGAGCTTTATTACCGCCCTGCTGCCTTCGCGGCTGATGATGATGATGATGATGATGATGACGACTGTGGTGGCGAGCAAGAGACTACGCCCACACATGAGGATTAAATGACAACACACAGCCAGGGAGACAAGCCTCAATTTATGGTACCAAACCAGTTACAGTAGGTAACAGGTTTATGGTGAGTTGTATTAAAAAAAAGAGCACAATAAGCAGCGATAATCACATTAACACTTACAGTATATAGTTAATGCATAAATACAATATCATGTACGCATTGTACGGTATATTGTAGGCCTATATAATGTTTCTAATATGCTATGCTGTTTCTTTCAATTATTGCCGGATAACACGTTAAACTGGTCTTACTTCCTTCTAAAATAATCTAAAGCTGTTTTTATTTAACTTTTTAATTTTACTTGCTTGTTTTGGTAAACCAGCCAGGTCCTGTATATTGAGTGTTTTGTGATGTATTATTCTGATTAATTTCACAATAAAGCTATTACCCAACCCTTATATGATTGAATAACAAGAAAGCATGTCATTCAATACTAAAACAAATTGAGGAAAAGTTAAACAATTTAATGACGGTTTCACTGTGCTGCTAAGGTAATGTAATTTGGAATGTGCTTTTTCAATACACTCTTTTGTCTCAATATGATTCAACACCACCAAGGCACACAAAACACAAATTAATTAAATACATTTCCACTGTGTGAAAGAACTCCTCTCGTTGCTATTTGCTTTACTACACAGCATAGTGACCTAGCTAGACCATGGTTAGATTAAAGAACTTCTCTCGTTGCTATTTGCTTTACTACACAGCATAGTGACCTAGCTATAGACCATGGTTAGATTAAAGAACTCCTCTCGTCGCTATTTGCTTTACTACACAGCATAGTGACCTAGCTATAGACCATGGTTAGATTAAAGAACTCCTCTCGTCGCTATTTGCTTTACTACACAGCATAGTGACCTAGCTAGACCATGGTTAGATTAAAGAACTCCTCTCGTTGCTATTTGCTTTACTACACAGCATAGTGACCTAGCTAGACCATGGTTAGATTAAAGAACTTCTCTCGTTGCTATTTGCTTTACTACACAGCATAGTGACCTAGCTATAGACCATGGTTAGATTAAAGAACTCCTCTCGTCGCTATTTGCTTTACTACACAGCATAGTGACCTAGCTATAGACCATGGTTAGATTAAAGAACTCCTCTCGTTGCTATTTGCTTTACTACACAGCATAGTGACCTAGCTAGACCATGGCAAACTCAGTTTAGAGAATGTCCTTTAACTGATACTGTAAGCAGGGATGATACATGTGGGGGGTCTGGGGCATTCAGACAGTGAGAACTCCACTGAGCCTGTGCCAGAGAGCAACCTTACTACAAAAACATGCTTTTTTTTTTTAGAACAGTGCTCCCGGCAAAGAGAGGACAACCTCAAATTAAACCTGTTAAGTCAAAAACTGGACAACTGTAATAGTCCAATGAAGCATCACTCTGTAAATGCACTCAAGTGTACAAAAAAACAACGTTCTTCGATTCAATTAATCCGAAAAGTAATTGATAGAATAATCGCTAAGATGATGATATTCAATAGTTTTAGCCTCTACACACACACAACAACCACAAGCATACAGAGTACCACTGATGTCTCTGACTCTGTGTAGGGTGACCTGTGGGGGCGGGGAGATTTAGGGCTCTTAGCCAATCAACGTGAATTTGGACGAGCCAGTCAGTCAAACACAGAGCGGTGAGATTAGACTCAAACCTATGAACTCCTTCTACAGCTGGGTGACTCTGAGCCACGGGAAGCCATTTCAGCTCGGAAGGGCAGACAGAATCAAACGGTGGGGGAGAGAGGAAAAGCACATGCATGACGCACGCACACGCACACGCACACGCACACACACACACACACACACACACACACACACACACACACACACACACGCACACACACGCACACACACGCACACACACACACACACACACACACACACACACACACACACACACACACACACACACACACACACACACACACACGAGATATCTGCATTCAGCCTAGACCGACCACACATGAACCATTGTTGTCTTGTTGTCAAGGACTTGGCTGTGTGTGGTTGGAGATGCTGTTGTTACTGATGGAGAGAGACAAAGTTCTGAAGTCTTTGATGCAACACCTCAGTGTCAGAGTGAGCCTTTGGTCCACTGCCCACATAACAAGGACAGAGAGAGAGAGTAGACAAGGACAACACAGAGGGTAAACCAGGATACTGCTGTTCTGAGACCACTGTGGACATTCTCTGGATGGATGAGAATAAATGGTGTAACTAGGGGTCCGTTTCCAGGGCTCTCGGAACAGTGAATTCCAGTGTTGTCAGGCTTGACCAAGGTCCATGCAATTCTGTTGTATAAGAACTAATTTAACAAGAGTTCTTGGAGTAGTATTAACCACTTTAACTTATGCTCTAGTTATAGTTCAGCTATTTCAAAATAGCCAATATGCAACCTCAAAACACATAGATTTGGGGAAAAAAGGAAAACTATATACCGTATATGAATTGGCAATGTGGTGTTTACATTCAGGCAAAACAAAAAAGTACTTCTCGAGATGCCAACTTGCGGCTAGTGGCTACTAGAGCGTGCCATGAAGTGCCCTTACCACTGCTGGTACGACTGCTGCTCTGAGTCCTAGAGCTCTCTGCTGCTGTCTGGGTACGACTGCTGCTCTGAGTCCTAGAGCTCTCTGCTATTCTAAATCCTTTAGACCCGCTATTGACCTTATACCTTGAAACGTACCTTAGTTACGTCACCAAGAATGGTGGTCCCTTATTGGCTGTTGGAGGACACCGACACCCAGCCGATCGCAGTAATGATTCAATAGATCAACGTATTTTGTTATTACGTTAAATGTTAAATGTTTTAACAGTATTTTACACCTGTACTGGAGTGTATTGAAGTTTTATGACATGAAATCTGTACATTTTCGAGTGGTACAACCACTCCAAGGAACAGCAATGTCCGTGTTCACCTACCTATGTGTTGGTTAATGAGCACCATTATATGACTCTTGAGTACCAGTAGGGAAATAGAGAGGGATAGTGCTGCACTGTTGCCTGCTAATGAGAGAGAGAGGTGGAATTGCACCACTCACGAGTGTATTTTTATATAGTATAACTAGGGGCTAGAGTTGAAAATGAAAAATAGTTATGAATTCCCTGTGCAGCATATGAGCTTCATGCTCTGTACTGGAATGCATCCAATTTAAATTAAATAGGAAAATAAAATAAAAAACAATTTGGTAAATATATTTTTTAAAAGCCCAAATAGAAGACGTCTCATGATACAACACAATGTGGTAGGTCTGCTATTCTTTTTGCCATTAGATATATTATGATATATGGCTTAAGTGTTAAAAGTCTTTGTGGCTTGTTGGGTGACCAGGATCGACACAATATGGAAGGTGGAGAATAAGTCTTTGTTTTTGTTCGGCAGGCAACCAGGCCTGGCGGAGATCTGTGCTCCGAGAACCATGCTTTTTTAGGCAGGCTGTAATGTTGTACGAAATGGTACAATTTGATAAAGCTGTATTGATCCCTGATGTCCAGCAGAAACAGAAGTGAGAATAAAGATACTGGACACTAACCCTGGTGCTAGATATCTGCACTGGATCTCTGAATGAATGAGTGAACATAATTATACTGTATGTACAGTGATTACTGATTACCAGTCTATCCAATAAAATAAATAGTTAGTGAATTATATAAATCAATACAGATATTTCGCTATACATTCATCCTTAACAGGCATTTGTTAAAGTTCAGCAGTGTACATCCTAGTCCTACTAGTCCGTGGGTTAGTACTCTCGCTTGTCAAAGTTAGTAACAGACATGCAGGTCTTAATGTTCATATATGGAGTAATAAAGCTTAGTTGTGGCGCCTGATGGCTACTGACACAAAGGGCTGACCAAGGCGCTTTGTGGTGTGCGGAGTAGGGATGAGTCTGTGGCTGAATGTAATTATTCTTACCCGGTAGGGCAGACACATTGATCAACAAGGACCTTCACCCAGGGCAAGACGCGGCCACAGGACTCTGACCACACGGACAGCTATTCACTGTGGTCAGTGTGGTCGGAGTGCAATGGCCACGCCCCGCCATGGGTTGGTGACCAATGACCATGATCAACGTATGTAATCATAGGATTCTTAACGCAGTATTGTGTGTGTGTTTGTTAGCCAACATGTTTAATGCGAAACCTTAGGTTAGGTTGCCACTGATTTATTTTCAGTGCCACCACCTATTTTAGCTGCATCTCTGCTTCAGCTGGGAACCTGTCAAAATAAATGCCGCTCCTCTGCCCTTCTATTTATACATCAAAATGCAGAACATGAAATAACCATTTTTTAAACATTTGCCTATTGCTAGCCTGGAAGCCAGATGAATCTGCCACAGTATAAAATAGCAATATCTACACAGTGATATTAGTCTGGCTAGCCTATTGGCAGTATGGCAACAAGGTAACATTTTACCATCCAATACCAAAGTCACAAGTCTGTAAATGTCATCTGCACTGCATATCCTATAGCCAAGCACATCACACACATGGGCAAGGCATAAAAAAGGTATACACTACAGAATAAAAGTTATTTTATCTAATTAGCAAAAAAGTCATATTGGTTGGGAGTATCAGATTGTCTAAATACATTTATCATTTTTCTAGTCTGCACTGCAGATTAGGTATAGCCTCTCTAGGGGAAAAAAAAATTAGTAGAAGGAAATAGGCCCTAACATTTTGTAGTGATGAGGGGGTAAAATACTCCACTGTAGTGGACTCCACTGTAGACGTGGACAATCAATCAATCTCCAAATCAAGACTAGCAAAAATAATGCCGTCTTTGTTTGTTTTGGTGAAACTCAGTGTTGCCAGATTCTGTGAGTAAAACAAGCGACCAGGTCTATGAAAACAAATCCAAAAGGAGAAACCAGTTTCACTACTTGAGCCCTATTACATCAGCTACTTTTTTTTTAAAGAATCATGAAAGCAAGCCCAAATAAGCAACTACACTTCAGAAATAAGCCCAAACTATAAAGCAACGGGCAACTATGAATATTAGGCTATGTTATAATAAGCAGACCTGGCAACACTGCAAACCAGCACTGCTGCTGACCGCTTTCTGCAATTTGCATGGGGGAAAATAATGTTAAGCAGACTGTCTTTGTGCAGATAAAAAATGCTAGTCTGTTGCAATATGAGAGTTTTAAGTAGTCTTTGACTAGTCTGAATGAGTTTGTTTGGTCTGAAGTCACCTTAAAAGAGTTTTGTATTAGCCCAGCTAATTTAATCCTCAATCTCCAATGACACTTTAAAACTCAAACTGCCTCTTCATTTGGATTATTTAGATGCAGAGTAATTCTGCATCTAAAGCTTTATTTCACATTCTGTCTGTCTTGTCAGTCCAACCACTGCCAGTGTTGCTCAGATCCCTGCTTCACCTCTTCATATCTGTATAGGAGCAGTGCACAACAAGTGCTTCTTTCTTCATCTGACTTACAAAGAGCCACATTCATGACAGACAGAGAGGGGGGGGGGGGGGGGGGGGTCGAGAGAGAGGGAGTGAGAAAGAGCTTCACACTTGTCCTGTTGCCTAAGTGATAAATTATCAACTAGAGTGTGCCAACCATGTGATGTAAAGCAATAGGGAATGTACAGTAAATGTTAGAGTGTGTTTGAGTGTGTGTGTGTGTGTGTGTGTGTGTGTGTGTGTGTGTGTGTGTGTGTGTGTGTGTGTGCGCGCGTCCACACAGCACATTTGTGTACATGCAGAGTTGTGATTGTCACGCTCCATTACAATCGGGGGGTCGAGTGAGGTAGTGTTCGTGCTGGAACGAGGAAGAGGGTGGGTGGGTTGGGGGATGGTGGGAGGGATTCCCTCTTCCTCCTTCCCTCTGGGCTCTGGGTCCCCTGTGTTGGGTGACTCAACAAACGCGTGGTGAAAAACAATTAGCTTTTCCCCCACGGGGCCCTGGCTTTAGCTGCAAGGGAAGCAGTCAGACAGGGGGAAGTGAGGCTAGCTAGGACTCCTGGGCTGCGAGTACGAGCGTGAGTGGATTTGTAAACAGGCCTAGGCTACCCCCATCCCACAGACACACAGTCACACACACACGTGCGGCGTGCGCACATGCATGCACGTACGATCACACACACAAGATTTGGTAGTGACCCTGGATGACTCGGCTGGCTGCCCAGGCACGAAGGTGGCGTCTGAACAGGAGGCGAAGGACCGCAGTGGAACAGTAAACAAAACAAATAAACAAGCTAAACACAATAAAGAAAATATCCAAACGACCTCAAAGCAGCAACAACAAGGGCGGCGGCAGCCAGCGTCTTGACACAGATACGGCTCCAATGGCAAACACATTTTGATATAATAGAGAGTAACACCCCCCTTGTGCAGCACACAATTAGCTTTGTTATAGGCTATGTTTCTCAACAAGTACTCTGTGAAGAAGGGGATGCGGCCAAGAAAGAGGTAAAGAACACGACCCTTAATCATGAAAGCTGGCATATTATATATTATTGGAACTATATCTGCCCCTGCTGTGGTCTACATGTTTCCTCACAACTCTAGCGTCTGTGAGGAGAACACACCGGCCAATGGCAGACAGCCTGGACAAACATGAGAGACAACACCTTTATTTAATTCCTATTTATATCCAATATTTATTTGTAAATACATTGTTTAATTTGATTGTCTTGTTCCACTTCTGCTTTGGCAATGTAAACGTACGTTTTCTCATGCCAATAAAGCTCCTTTGAATTGAATTGACAACCGTCACAGGAGATTTTCTGCTCCGAGTCTGGATGGAGGCCACAGTACAGACCTGTGCTCTCTCTGACTCAGAGTCTGACTGACTCCATCTCTCTCTCTCTCTCTCTCTCTCCCTCTTCCATTACAACACATTATTCTTCTGAAATGATCCCAAATTACACATTGAAGCCTGTTAGAGCGAGGTTTATGGTCCCATAAAACAGCACAATGAATAACAAGGGAATGGGGTTGGTAGTTACAGTATACGGAATGTATTGACACAACATATTATCTCTCTTGTAGCATAAAGATTAACAAAACACGATCAGATATTTAAATTTATCTTGGTTGTATCTTGTTGTTAAACTTCTTATTACATCCAGTAATATCATTATTAATACCTTGTAGTTACAATGTAATTTCTGTTATTAGCATAGTTTGAGTTACATCTCACAAGTTACATCTCACAAGTGACTTTGGGTCCACCAGCAAGGTACAGTATGCCAAATCTATGGAAGAAGGGCGCTAAATGACTATCTACTTACTATCTACTAAGTATTTAAACCCAATAATACTTGTCTCATGAGGCTAATTGCATAAACATGCAGCATTGTACAGTACGCAAAACAATGTCATACATGTAATGACTTCTATATTACCAGCAACTCTGCTTTTATATTTTTCTCCCTTACGGAGCTATGTGTGTGTGGCTGGCTGCCTGCGTGGGTATGAGCACGAAAATAGCATGGTTGTTTTTCACCACCTGTGCGCAACCAAACACACACACTCACATATTTACTGTATATATGATGATTTCGGGTGTGCCAGTACAGTACAGTGACAGTACAGTACAGGGTACAGTAGTGGGACCCCCACACGGTAACTCTGTCATTTCTCAACCATTTCGGACGTGGGGCGGCTCATCGGAATCAGAATCTGTATGTCTGCGGAGTGGGGGGGCTCACCAATGAATCATCAGATAATCTAGATTCTAGATTATAGAATCACCAGCTCAGTGGCCTTGTGGTTAGAGTGTCCACCCTAAGACTGGGAGGTCGGGGGTCGATCCCTGGCCGGGCACTCAGCATCAAGGGTTGGATTGGGGGTAAATCCCTGCAACATACTAGCGTCATGTCCAGGGGGTGTACTTGTGCATCAAAGCTGCCTCATGCTACAGAAACAGGAGATAGGCTCCTGCCCTATGGGCCTCATGGCTCGGCAAGGCTTACTTACTTACTTACTTAATCATTAGAATTATGTAGGCTCATTTGTCATGTGCAACAGCACAAAGCAATCAGCCCTTCTCAAATTTAAAATGATACACGTTTATTATTCACAAAGGAATTGAGGAAATAAAACACAGCAGGTTTACAGTTATTTTTACATCATCAGCTCCAAGTCCCATTCCCTCCATCACGTGTGTGTCTTATAAGATGGTCCGTCACAAGTTTCAGATCTGTGATCTGTACTGGGGGTTCCCGACTGTATGTCACCTGACTCCGACTATTCGCCCACAAACCCCAGGATGGCCCTGCTAATCACACCAGCAACATTTGATACTAAGTTGATTTACTAAGTCGCCTTAAAAATCAGTTTAAGGCACAAAAGAAAATGCCAGTCTATATTAAAGCCAGGTGTTTTACTTTTTGAGGTGCTATTTTGTACCTGCAGAACTTGAATTGCTACGGTAGCCAAACAATGTATTAAGATAGTTTCACATTGATTGTACCATTGTTCAATATTGTATCTCTGTGTTAGGTTGCATTCAACATTGTTTTAATATCTTTTCCTTGCCCATAGCGTAATGTCTGGTGTAATTACACATATACATTAAAGTGAGCTTATAATGTGGACAACATTTAGGATGGAAAAAATATACAGTAATCAGTTAGTTAATTATTTTGTAAATGTGTATGTCAAAACGTTAATACTGTGCCAATCACTCACTGCAATCATTACCGAAGAACAATTATTAGATGATCTCCCACAGAATGTTTCGTGCAAGACTTCAGAGGAAGGTGGCCTTCTGTGGCAGTGCCATTTCTTTTGCTACAGCAATGCTGGTGGTAACCATCTCTGAAGCCTATTTAACTATTTTGCACTTTCAAAAGCTATGAGGTTGTTTCTGATTCACACTGATGCATTTTGACACCACATAGAGACAACAGGATTCTGTTACTGCATTGCCTAGGTATTTCCTGCATACCTTTTCAGAAACATATTTTAGTGTACACTTTGGCTGTAATATGAGAAAGCTTGTGACCAGGCTGCCATTTTTTCTTGATTGAAAATGGCGAGCTCATGTCTAATTGCGTCCAGAGGCATGACGGGTTTGAGGCTCCAGACTCATTTGCATTAGCAAATTGGTATGGCAATGTAGTGAAATTGATATTCTACATTTCTCATTAGAAGGTTAACACTTTCAGAGAGGAAACAAAAGCTCACACTGATGACCTCACACATGACATAAGTTTGTTTTGTACAGATGTTTTGGCTGTAAAAAGTGAGCCCAGTGTCCATGACATCATGAAAATACTAAAATATCTAAAAACATCTATCTAATCTAAAATGTTTCTTGTCTCCCAAACACCATTAGAATAAGATCTGGTTGCAAAAGGGGTGAAGTTACAAACAAACAAAGATTACACTCAGTAGAGTACATATCTGCAGTCTGATTACAGATTACACTCAGTAGAGTAGATATCTGCAGTCTGCACCAACACTGTGTACACTCAGTAGAGTAGATATCTGCAGTCTGCACCAACACTGTGTACACTCAGTAGAGTACATATCTGCAGTCTGCACCAACACTGTGCACACTCAGTAGAGTACATATCTGCAGTCTGATTACAGATTACACTCAGTAGAGTACATATCTGCAGTCTGATTACAGATTACACTCAGTAGAGTAGATATCTGCAGTCTGCACCAACATTGTGTACACTCAGTAGAGTACATATCTGCAGTCTGCACCAACACTGTGCTACTGTCAAGATTATGCCATTTCCTTTTTAGATATGAGTGTGTAGTTTTGAATGTGACCTTGACCATTGACATTTCCAACCAATAATCTCTTTAACTGATCATTCCCAAGTTTGATGAAAATCCACCTTTGAGCTATCTTGTAATTCTTGTTGACACAAATTACAGAATTTGTACATACCGGTAATGTAATTGTACAGATGGCACGATGCGATATATCTGTATAGAGAGCAGAGGATTACATTACTTGATCTAATTTTACAAGAAGAATCCAACACAAGATTAAATGTCCCCAGTCCCCACACACCGAGATTTCTAGCGGTTTCGGTTTTCCGAAAAACGCGTCCAGTGTGCAACCACCTTAAACGTCATCTTTTTGTCTTTGTTCCCAACATGACCAATTATTTTGCCCACCCCTGGGGTAGAAGTTAGAACACCAGGATTTTTGGGAGGCTTGTGTACATTCAGGTTCACACAGATGCCCTGCACTGACATGTACAAACTTGCTCTTCCAGCTCCACAAATTATGTTAGTCTTGAAATTGTACAAATTGTCCATTCTGGGTCACACATTCATTCTTGTATTGGCAATACAGAGACATTTCAACGATCCATCCTTTCATTCATCTCAGTACTACTGATTGTGTATTTGATCAGAGTCCTCTTAGCAGAAGGATACGGTGTCACCTTCAATAAAAGAGGACAAGACCAAGCTATACTTTAGCGAGAAGAGAGGCAGACTAGCCCTTAAGCCTAATTATGGCCATGTTACACTATACAGACAGTCTAATAGTCCACTGCGCTGTTAACTCCTTCCAGAAAACATGCATCATACTCCTCTCCAATTTATGTGAGCGAACACAGCAAAACGTTACTACTCATATTTTGTCCACGTCCGCCAATTTCATAACAAGACGTGTTAAAGCACTGCATCACGTATGGTCATATAGTAGTCATGATGGGAGTGTGAGCATTATCCTGCACCACTGAAGAAGATACAACAGAATGAATCACATGAGAGAGCAACGCCTGAGGATATGCAGGATGCTGATGATGTGTACATTTATTTGTGGTGACTCACTCCGACAGTGAAATGTAGCACATTTTGCCGTTGGTTATCTTATCACCCGGCAGAAAGAAAGAGGGGTGTGTACATCAAAAGTACAAAGGTTTTTATTTTGAATAATACATGAAACTCCTACACTAATGGCTCACAGCAGAGCAGATCAAAGTTCCATCCAGGGGCTATGGGGTTCTGGTGGGCCTTCAGGCCTGACTCTGGGCAGACCATGGAGAAATATCACCATTCTCTCTCTACGTCTCCAGGCGCTGTGTTATGCACGGAGCAAAGTCGCTAGCTACGTATCAGATAACAATGCTGATTTTGGTTGAACAAACCCTGCAGTGCTGAACAAATGGGAAACCTAGAGCTAACCCGTGTTAGCTTTGTTCTTGGCATCAACTGATATCGCCGGCCGTAATCTCTGCCTCAAACCAGACATCAGAATGAACAATATTGAGATAGGTATTGTAACCTATATCACTGGTTCTAAAAGTCAGGTCCGGTCTATATATATATATATATATAAAATGTGGACTAATCTTTTTAGAAAATTGCTTTAACAACACAACTGTTCTCTCAAGGGATGACCTGGCACATAATCTTTTCAAATGGGGATCCGTGGGGATAAGATTTACAGTATCAATGTGGGGGTCCTTGACATGAAAATGTTTGCGAATCACTGACCTAAACCAATAAAAGAAAGCTTCATCACTCTCTCAAGATTGTGTGGCATCTGCAATATTGGGCAAATTTGTGCTGTGTATGGATACACTCATGCAGAGCACCGCGGCCTGTGCAGAAACACAAAGCACATGTCTGTACTTTTATGATCCTACCTTTCACACCATCAAAGACATCTTTATGAATCTGACAGAACTCAAGGCTAAATGACTTGCAGTGATCAATGAATATAACTGCCTCTATGGCAAAACATTCATTCAAAGACATTTCTGTTCCTCGCATGACTTCTTGCCTACCTCCTGGCTGGGTCAAAATGACCCTTGAGTTAGCAGAACAATTACGTTGGAGCTGTTAGAACCTTTCAAAAACAGGTAAGACTTAAGGTCATTACACACTGGCGAATTAGCAATACGACGCAAATTAACAACACAAAAAAAAGCTCTGCTAGGTCCCGACCTAGCAGAGCTGCTGTCCGGCTCTGTTCACAATCACGGCAGGTACGTTCACTACTACTGTATGGTAAGCCGCTTATAGACCAAAACTATGGGCTGCATTTTGATTGGTCAGAGGTGTAGCATTCGCCAGCAGAGCCAGAGTGGAAAAATAACAGACGCATTTTCGCTCCGTGGAAATCCGTTGCTGATGTGGAAGCTTGCATTGACTTCATGGGTTGTTGTTTTTTTAAAGGGAATTATTCGCGTGGTAAATTCACCCCCAGTGTGTAAAGACCTTAAGAGTCAAGCACCAAAATAAGACGGATAAGGGGAAAACAAAAGATAGAATAAAATGACATACAGATAAGTGGTCCTAGTTGGCTGCACTGGATCTCTGAATGAGAGTTTGTCAATATGTATGGTGAATGGTAAATGGTGCATTTATATAGCACAGTGAATTAAATGAATCTATCACTATGCATATATCGCCAGTGAATGCAAGAATTAATATTTTGTGCAGTCGTACAATGTGTATAATATAATACATTGTAGATAGACTGCACATACTAATTCATACATTGAATGTACTGTATAGAAAATACATATAATATATGTACCGTTTATCAACAGTGAATGTGAGAATTACTATACAATATGTCAATAGACCTTCAACCGTGACTGAATATCTGGATTAATATACAATCTTTGCAAGGCCATTCTTCCTGATCCATTGCACACATCTATTGAGAGCTAATTGTTGATTTGTGTTGGTAGCCTAAGCCCTACATAACTGCAGATATAAAAGATATCCGCTGCTATCTGTGTAAGTTCCACTTACTTTGGTAGCCGTCAACAGATATGGCACACTGGCCTTGCACCGGAAATGGAAGAATGGCCATGTTATTAACCCCTTCCTACACAGGCTGAGCAGCAATGGTGGAAAGTAACTAAGTACTGTATTTAAGTACAATTTTAAGGTATTTGTACTTTATTTGAGTATTTCCAATTTCCAATGCTTTTACTTCTACTCAACTACATCTCAGAGGCAAATATTGTACTTTTGCTCCACTACATTTATTTGAAAACTTTAGTTACTAGTTACCGGTACTTTATTTATTATTAGAAAACATACAGTAACCACTTCAGCCGGGCCCTATACATGTTCCGGCTTACAAGCTCACAACGCATTGTGAGGCTATTTTCAAAAGAAAAAATTGAAAACTCGAAATGGACCATTCTACGTACCTTTTACTTTTGGTAGTTTAAGTACATTTTAATGCCAAATTGCCAATACTGTTGTACTTTTACTCAAGTACATTTTGAATTCCGGACATTACTTGTAAAAGATTAGTTCTACATTGGAGTATTGATACTTTTACTAAAACAATGCAGTACTTTTTCCAGTACTGGGCTGAGCAGACATGGACCTGGTGGAGCCTTACCTTCCCCGGGGCTTTGATCTTGTTGTTGTTGTTGCTGCAGGAAGACAGGTTGACATCCTCGTGGACTCGGTCCAGTAGCCAGAGGAGAAACTCCAGGGCATCGTGTTGGGAGTTGCCACGGAACTGGGAACCATACTTGGACACTATAGTCTAGGTAGGAAGAGAAAGTAAACTTATGTTAAGTAAAATAGCTTGGCATCATATACTGCATTTACTAGCTATAGTTTTAAGAGCATGGTGTAGTCGTGTAAAAATGCACCCTGTGAGTGAGTGAGTGAGTGAGTGAGTGCATAGGATGCAAGGATGCAAGGATAGAGGTTTTAATCCAGTAACGTACTGTTGACAATTTCTGGGCTACAGTACATACAGTATACAGTATATGCTAATTTCAGTGGCACATAGCACGGGCAGAGACTTAAAAAAATGAATAACTTTAGGCTAACGCTAACCAGATAATCCCACTTTTTTTCCAACTTAAAACCGAATGGAATTAATACACTTCTTGTTGGAATTCAGCAGCTGGGGTAGCTGAACAACATTGCTTTGCTGCTCTTAGCTACTGTTTACACAATTATCTTTCACATAGCCTTGAATCACAAGCAGTGCTTGTATTGTACCTGTATTTACAATGTGTATGTGGACAACCAGGGAGTGTTTTGTTGTTATAATTCAAGCTACTGAATGGACCCCTATCAACAGAAACCTGAAGTGCAGCAGTTCCTCTCTAAATACTGAGAAAACGGTGGGCATGCACACTTATCAATCACTTATCAAGCCTAATTTCTCTCTCGCCACAGAACGCTGATCAGAAGAATTCTAGAATTGCAAATCTGCACTAACCAAGCCAGTCGACCCACGCTGATGCAAAGTCATCTCAGCTAAACGATGGGAATAGATTTGTTTCAAACTGCAAACAATAAGCCTACGCCAAGTCTTATCCTGATTCCTACTTAAAAACAATCCATATCCCTTTCCTCTCAACGCACTCACATCTAGAGAGCTTTTCTTTTGACATCTAAGCCGTCAGTCCACTCAGAAAGTAGGCTGCCTCAGCCCACACAAAACGCAATGTGCGGCGTTCAGTCTTGTGAATGGCACACGACTCAATTAGGCAGGAATTAACCGCGTGAACCACAGCTGGCAGCCTGGAAGAGCAGAGGCAGTAATGAGAAATTATGAGAGTGAGAGGGGGAGGAGAGAGAGACAGAGAGAAGACAGAGGGAGGGGGAGAGAGGGAGAGAGATCAGCAGATCATTGCTTCAAAATGCACTAATATCACCCCCCTACACACACTGTCATGTGTTGTCTGTCATAATGGCTACGACATCATAACAATATGGCTGTTCTGTGGAATTATCTGAATAATATTATATTGGGTAGACTAGGAAGAATGAAGCAGTGGTTACAACATACAGAGAGGGGAGGAGGAGGAGGCACTGAGAAACTAACTCTGAGTGTATAAATGGAACCAAACAGACCTTTAACAGTTCTGGTTGGTTCCATTTGTCTCAGAGTTACAAATGGTGTTGTCCACTAATGTTGGCTGCTTACTGAACATTAATTTTGCATAAATCTGAGGTCACATGTCAAAATATCTTGAATACTGGTACTATATCTGAACCTCCATGTGTCAGTAGTGAGTTTGTTTCCACTGACTATATGATGGTCGTACGCTCATATATTTGAGTGGTGCAACCACTCCCTTACGGAGATGTGTGTGTGTGTGTGTGTGTGTGTGTGTGTGTGTGTGTGTGTGTGTGTGTGTGTGTGTGTGTGTGTGTGTGTGTGTGTGTGTGCACGGAGATATGTGTGTGTGTGTGTGTGTGTGTGTGTGTGTGTGTGTGTGTGTGTGTGTGTGTGTGTGTGCCTGGCTGGGTGCCTGCCTGGCTGGCTGGGTGCGTCTGAGCACGAAAACAGAATGGTTGTTTTTCACCACATGTGCGCAACCTAACCCGCACACAAACACACACGCACATATTAACCATATATGATAATTTCAGGTGTGCCAGACTGCCAGTACAGTACAGTAGAGGGACCCCCACACGGTAACTGTCATTTCTCAACCGTTTCGGACGCGGGGCGGCACGCCGGAATCGGGCCGGCACCCTGGGTGCGTTCCTGTGGGTCTGGAGCTTTCTTTGTAGGGCTGGTATGAAGTTACTACATGCCTCCTTTGATACACATGGAATGGACTACCGCTTCTTTTCACCTGCCAATGAGGCGCTTCATTGGGAGGACTTAGCGCGTGTGGAGGGACAACCTATACCTCATAGTTCAACAACCGTGCCGACAGGCGCTCTGACCAACCTGTGGGAATTCGCTAGCACAGTCACAAAGAACAGCCTGCCCATCTGGCTTCCTGACAAAGCCGGATGGACAATGAAGTCAAGGCAAGTCGGACAACAGTAGCTTGGTGTTGGTGAGAGGCCGCCTGGTAATCAGAAGGTCACAGGTCCGCCAAGAATCTATGTTGAAGTGTCCCTGAGCATGACACTTAACCCCTGACAGCACACCCTTGAGCAATCATGACAATTTGAGCAGCAATCAGCTGTGTGAAGCTGAAAGTTAATTTCCCCCACAGGATGAATGAAAGTCTACTTTACGTTCTTAATAGCCTTGCATTTTATGGTGGACAACTGGCAAAGCAGTTTAATGCACAATACACTGCTGCAACAAAATGCCCTCAATTACTCAATTCCTTCCAATTATGAAAAATCATGAACTCTGCGTTAAATGTTCAATTTGAAATATTCAGGGACAAGTGCCATTGTCAGATTAACCATGAAAACTATGGGGCACACTCATAACAGCATGCTGTTGTGTAAATAGTTATTACAGCAAAGTAATAACAGTAATTACCCCAAGTACCTCTAAGGTGGCAATTGTCTTAGTATTATAATTAACAAAAATGGAGCCCTTCATCTGGTGCAGTAGTATTAAAAAACAACACTGTGATGGCCAAGGACTGGCATTGGTTTGAGTGTAGTCTAAACTGTTGACTCAAAAAGAGGGTGATGTTTTTCCTTGTTTTCCTTATTTTTTGACGATGGGTTCTCAGACTGGTTTGAGTGTAATGAGGCATGATTCAATCATGTTAGTATCAAGGTGAAGCACATCCTTCAGAAGAAGATAACAATGAACATTGTTTCAATCCGTCTGCAAGACTCTGCATTATGAGGCCCTTCTCCCGTTGATATCTTTAAACACTTATGCCCTGATATTTATATACACTTGAACATTTCTGCCTACAACACAAAATACGGATGCCAGGTTGAAAGTTGTTCAAATTCATGAAACCAGCAACATGGATAATCATTAAGCGATCAGCATGGAGGCAGCAAATATTGACACATACCTGAGTGATAGTGTCACTGTTAGCAAAATGAGGTCCCGACTTCTGACCAAAACATGCCAATCATTAAAATGACTGCACTTCCCAGATAGTAGGCCCATCAACAGCAACATCTCCTCAAAATACAGAAGAGAGGACTTACATTCCTGTATACAGTCCTGTGCAGGCCTCTCTACCATCTCTGCCCTGGCCCACTCCTTTCTAAGGCCTCTCATGTTAAGGGAACCAATACATTGGCTCTTGGCTGTTGGGTAACTCTTGGAGTTCAAGGCTGCGTCCCTGTATGGGCCCGCCTGTGCAAACACACCAACATGACGGGGAGAGGGGGGGGGGGGATACATCATCAGAATCAACTGTCCGGATCAAAAGCACAAAATGCACTCATAATACTAAGCGGAGTCCTTCAGCTGCAGTGTTGGTGACGGCCAATGTTAAGCCACAGTGAACAAGTAGAACATTGCAAAGTCACAGGGTGGCACGTAACCTTTAATATAAATGTATGGAGCCATGCACCCACCCCCATTTCCCTAAACTCCCTTTGTCCTGTGAGCCAGGTGCTACTGGAATGTGGCAATGTGCCAGTCATCTTGCAGAAACTGCTTTGTTGTTTTTTTCCTCCTAGCCTGGGAGTCCGCAGCCAGGCTGACCTGTGAGGACAGAGAGCCTGCTGCTGATGCACATACTTTGGTGGGAACTTTTTCTTTTGATCAACGGAGACTATCTCCACATTCCGCACTTCGTGCCTATACAGAGGCCTGGGTATTGTACTGTATAAACTGTAGTGCAGTGTAATTGCGTTCAAAGAAGAGCAGCACTGCAGTCTATTTTCAGCTGAATGTCTGATTGTCAACAAAATAATCCCTTTAATTCTGTTAACTTTTTATAAGAGCTCCTCAGTCTTCACATTCATAGAGGTAATAAGGGAGTCATGTTTAGTGAATTCATGACTTGCAGAGATGTGCCAAGTGCTAATTGGTAATCAAGTTACACAAACAAAAGCAACAACATTTTCTGGAGAGAACAAATATGTATGTTGGAATTCTTTTTTTCAAATCACTTGCATTGACTTGCTGCTCCTACAGCTGAGAGTTAATGTAAGTCTTTCAGACACAGCGCTGCAGTGCTATCTGATTATCATGTGTCCCTCCAGGCAGCTGTGGTATTACTTAACAGGCAATTTTAGAAGGCAGAGACCACAGCCACTGTGAACTCAGGACCTCCTATGGTCACTAAGAACCACAGCCAAGAAGCTAAAATCCCTTTCTATAACACAGGAAACGTCCCCATCACATGACAGCAGGAGGCTTTGGGTGTTTTTTTCTTTTAGCCTTATCTCAAAATCTATACTAGATGTTTCTACGTTCTTCCCTCTGACTACCGTATTAATGGTCCTCAAATCCTCTAATATCAGGCTCCTGTAAGAGATCAATAGGGAACTAATTGTACAGGCTGGGGAGCTGGTGCACTTTCCACATTGAACACGGGGTCAAAGAGCAAGGGAGGTAAAAAATAAAGCGGAAAAGTAAGCTTTAAGAATAAGATCTCACCTGAGACCACCTGAGACCAGACCTGTTCAACAAGCGATGCAACAATGGCTGCCACTGAACATAACTGTAACCCAATCTGCATAGACAATCAACCACACTTAGTTCACTTTGTGCAGCTAAAATTACACCTTTTAACTTCCAAATGTGAGGATGAGGAGAGCCATTGTAGCGCCTTTGAATTCTTACTGCAGGGGGTCAGGGTGTGCCTTGCCTATAGCAAAATGCACACCCCCTCCTTTCAGCCTAATTAGCATTTCCAAGAATAAATCCATTGTGGCTGTTTCTTTTTTTTTCTCTTGCTCTATATTATATTCATCTTGCCATGCTCAGAGAAATCCGGAACAAAGTGCTGCAGGCAGATAAAGTGTGCTGGTGTTTTTTTTGTTTTGTTTTTACAGAGTGGGAGAGCCTGAGGGTCTCCTGATAGGATGGTGTCACAGCCTCCTGATCCACGGAGAGGTCGGATTTGGAAGCGGAGAGCGTTCCACTGACCAAATCAAATCCAAATCCCTGTATTCTATCCAGAGGACCAATGCAATGCACAGTACAGCATGGCGGCGTTCACTGCGAGTCCATGTGCTTCTCACTAAATAGTTGGCACTTTGAAATGAGAAGGCCTGATAGCGGTCAGACGGGCAATCAATGTACCGTATATACAACTGTATTACACACGCTGGTTTAGTTAATAAGGTTGTCTGGCATTCTGTAAAGTGTAAAGCACACTGGAGCCATTGTTTATTTCCAAGGTTTGACAGTGCTTTAGAACAAAGAGCCTTGCAGGGAAGAAAGTGCCCGTGCAGCACTTCAGCCAGACACCTGGTAACCCTATGCCCTCAGACACTGTGACACTGTCTGCACCAGACAGACACAGCAACATCATTATAATCTGACAGACTGAGTGAAGTCTCAGGGCTTGAACTGTGCTTGTAATTACCAGTAGGAAGGTTTTGGTTTGCTGTCAGTAATGGCAAATAATGCAAGACCTGTGACACCCCTTTCCAAACTGAATGCAGACTATTCTATTCACTTGATATGATGGTCATGTGCATAATGCAACCTGGATTCATATTTGACTATAGTAGGCTTTCTAAAACCTTGTGGACATAAGTTGTATTTGTTATTATGTCATTACACTACAGACAGTACAGTAAACATCATACATCGGCTTTGTCTTTGAATGTGTAGTTTGTGTACATTCATGCAGGTTTTCATCTCACTATTATTTGTGCAATGGCTTTTATCAAGAGAGATAAATGCCAGGTGCAATCAAGCATTGATGCAATTATTGCCTGCACCTGCTTCAGGTGGTAACACAACACTCATCTAGTGCAAATATTGTACTTTACTCCACAACAATTATTTTAAAACTGTACTTTACTTTAGTATAGGCCTACTTTAAGTAGGGCCTACATTTTGATGCCACATGCCAATACTTTTGTATTGTACTTTTTAGTACATTTGGAATACCGGACTATTAGGCTACTTATAGTTACAAGACTTGTCGGCCTACTGCATGGCAGTGAGTATTGACACTTTTACTTAGTTATTATAAGTGAAACATTTGAGTGGGCTACTTTTTCCACCACTGACTGACTGGAGGAGAGTGTAAAGTAAAAGTTAAAACGTGTATACCTTGAACTCCACGGACAGCTGCGGGGTGTACTCCAGTGTCCACAGTGCCCTGACCAGGGACGCCAGCTGCTCGGTCACCTCTCCCTTCTTGGCAGGCTGCGTCTCGTCACTTTTCACCACACCGTTCCTCCTCATCTGACTCCAGTCCAGCTTGTAGCGCTCCAGAGCCAGATACTCCGCCAGCAGGTCGGTGTGGCTCAGGCACTGGACCACGGCGTTCATGAAACAGGTGTTCCCGTGGTTCTTCAGACCTAGCACGCCTGGGATGTTGTCCCCGTAGCACCACGACAACTTTTCCCTCGCCGAGGTGCGAGAGGACATCGCGGTCGAGGGCTTTTTGACCGCGTGATGGTGGTGGTGGTCCCCGGTTGGAACCATCAGCGCGTCGTCTTTGATGATAATTCCTGAGTTGGCGCTGAGCGTACAAGGCGCACCGTCCCGAAAGCCCCCGTCGTCGTCCTCTGCGTCACGCGCGTCAGCGTCTCCGAAGTGGGCTAAAGTGCCTAAACTTTTAATGATCTTGTTCATGAAACTACCGACGGACTTGAGCGACTTCTTTCGGAAAAGCTTCCCGGGTTTCGGTTTCTTTTCTTTGTGCTCCTTCGCCTCCTTAGACGTCGGCGTTTCATCTCTGAATCTCAGCTGCTTCTCCATGACTATCCTCTTGAGAAATGTGTTTGATATGTCTGATATTCCAATTTCCGAATCCCACGTGTCACATATTTATCACCATGTTGTCTCCTGCCCGGGCAGCAGAGAGAAAAGCGCACGGAGGTGCCACCATCCTCGAAGCCAAGGCACAACAACACACTGTTCCATCCAGTAAGGCGCTAAAACGTTGCTCATACATTCCGACACTTGCTGAAGGCTTTCATTATCACCATCATCACTCCAGTCCACTCACTGCCAATGTCACCACCACCAGCTACATCTCGTCATGATGCCACCCACCCAGGAGGATGACACGCAGCGCCTTCCACTTGCAGCGCGCTGCCCATCGTTTCTAACTTGGCTCCTGGAAGGCTTGGGATTGACTGACTGCCCCCTCCCACTCTCCAGCACACCCCTTCACATAGCTGCCGAAACTATTGGATTACGGTATATTTGTTTGTTCAACATTCTAGTACTAACAGGCTACTTTTGTTTCTGGCAGGCATGGTGCAACTTTAGTTCAAGGCTATATACCAAAAATCATCTTGTGTGCTGCAGTTCAACATGGCATGAGTCATGACACAACACTTATAGAATAACTTCAAGGCTACATTTTTTAACATGCTGCTGAGATACAATGATTACACACTGGTTGGAAATAACAATATCAATTATCTGTAATGTAATGTTGAACAGCTGCTGCCGCCTCTGATATAGCTACCTAGACAGTGTGCCTATTTTGATGAGATGAAATTTGTTATTTTCACTATTAGTTTAGTTAAGTACAACAATGTTAGGCCTTCAGTGGTCAGTATTCAGATTCATTATAGTTATATGTGATCACAAATAGCCTAATAAGTCAGCAAATTTGGATCCAATTCATATTCCACATAAAATGGTTTTCCAGTAAATTGGCAATACAGGTTGCCCTGTGCATGCTGTGTTCCTTCACTCCTAATCTTATATTGTTAGAAATGAGCTGATTGAACACAGAGTAACCTATTAATTAAATAACAAACGCAGCCCCCATGAGTATGGAAAACACATTTTGTAGCCCAAATGGTCAAGGTAAAATTCATTACTTAAACCCTGGAGGACATTTATCATGAGCTAGTCAATAATGACCTGGGTTATTACTATCATTTCTATACCATGACGTATATTGGAGAGAGGCACAGCTTATCTTTTCACAAGACAAAAAAAAGTGTTAAATCACCCAGACCACTCACATTTTGGATGCTTAGTGCTAAAAACTACTGATTTATCGTGGTAGTGATTAAACTCGCCTCCTCCTTACTGTGGCTGCCTTGAAAATGGGTCTGAGCCAAGGATCTGCAGGCGGAAATGCTCTTGAAGTAGAGGGAGGTTGATCAGTCCCTGGTTCGACCCCAGAACTGACAGTGTAGGGCAGGCCAAGGTGTATTCCAGCTGTGTAGAGTGGCTGGTACTAGTACTACTGTACATCTACGTCAGTGTTTCTCAACCTGGGGCCTGGGGCCACACCAAAGATCCCAGGGGGCCGTGAGGCCTTGTCTGATTGGAGTTCATACAAAATATACAGTTCGTACAAAATAATAACTTGATTTTATTCACTTCAATCCTGGCATCCGTCTTTTGGGAAGTCAGGAGCACCTCAGACAAACATAAAAAGTCCATAGACTTGGCTGCCACATGACATCACATTCTGACTTGTATATTATTCTATTTGTTGTGAGTGTGTGGAGAGGCTGACTCAAATGTCCCTTTGACCCCAGAACTGACATTAGGGTGTATTCCAGCGATAAACTGGTGACTGGAGACTGGCTGGTACCACTATTGTACATCTAGGCACCAACTCTGCCAAATGAAGATGCCAATCCCTACATGATGCCACATTGCCTCATTGTACCCTGACACTTTCACCACACTGTCATCCCTGCCTATGATGAGAGACAAGCTCATTCATTGTGTGTGTATCTGCCATTGAAATCTTTTTGGCATTCTCACAAAAAATGGCTTGTTGAATGATATGAGAGATAAACATTATTATAGACTGAGACCTATATGCTGTAAATAAATAAATTGAACTTATGGCCTGGGTCAATTTGGTTCAATTCATACACTCTCAGAGTTAAGTTAACAACGAGAATTGCACAGAGAATAGTTTAGTAAAGGCATTATCACTTACAAATGGTCTCCTCCGTCTCTGCTACAGAATGTGATGGCCTTGTCATCTATGGACACAGAGAGAAACTTGTAGTTCTAATATGTAGCAGTCATCATAGATTTATCAGTAAACAGCCCGTCTCAAACAAACACATACAGTAAGAGAGAACGAACCATTACATGGCTTCATGTGCGATAAACATGTTTTACAACATTGTAAAATAACCATAGTTATAAAGAACACTCATTAAACTGCCGACAACAACAATGTGTAAAAATCCATCCATCAGCACCCCAAACACAAAAGCTCATTATTTCCTAGACCAGGATTATGCAGGCGGTTGCAGGCAATGGCCAATAGGCTTTCTTGTCAATGCAAATTAATTTTGAATCATTGCTGCCGGGCAGAAACCTTGTATCTCCATATTTAATATTTCTATGGGTTGTCTTTGATAAATAATGCCCACTTGCTTTAACCATTTAAGCCCTATTTTATGCTTCATTGTATATGACAGTGCACTGACAAGTAGCAAAAATTGTAATATAATAATAATAATAATAATAATAATAATAATACAGTAAAATAAATTACTTTATATAACCTCATTTAACAGATGAAAAGTATTAACTACGTATATTGGGTCCAGGACTCCAGATAATGTTTTACATTTCCTGAAAATGGGACAGTTTTGACATGCATGATAACACTTTCTGCAGATTTACAATGCTACTATATGCAAACAAATGGACTTCTTCTTTCCCCAGCAGTCCTATGCTAATCTGAGCTGCTGCTGTCAGCTTCCAGCTACTGTTGCAGTCAGTACTGTAAATACATGTTTCAGAGAGTGTGAATAAGCAATAATCATCTCTGGGGTTGGTACTGTAGCTATCTCCTTCCAGCTTTGGCCTCCATTGCAACTGTTATTTGAAGTTATTTTTAGAGCAGCAATACCACACTTCCCTTCACAAATGCAGGTGCCTTTCTATTTCTCTCTCACAAGTTACAAAGTCAATTACCGACACAGCACAGACAGAGAGGATGCATGTAGATTTCATATCCTGTGCAATTGATCTCTCCACTCAGTGTGAAAAAGGAAGCACATAGACAATGCATAGTAAAGAGCCAGCAGAAAGTCCTATTTCCTATGCCTAGATACTGCATAGCTTTTCTATGTTACGTACTTCATGACAGAATGAAGACCAAGGATGGTGCATTGTTTTGAGAGTAATACTGTTCAGAGAATTACAGCATCATAGCTGCCACCCCTGCACTGTGTGTGTGTGTGTGTGTGTGTGTGTGTGTGTGTTCCTGGCCTGCTGGTGATGTAAGTAAAGTTATGTCTATAAATGGGACTGTAAGTTGCCAGTGAGGCTCTTCTGTACGAAGGGATTGTCATCTTCCAAGATTTAGTGAGCAACAGAGACCATCTGGTCGCTGGAGTCATGACTGTGCCGTCTGCAGCTCCAGGAACAAATGCTTCCTCACATGAGACTACTACAACGCAATGTACTGCCCCTGCTATTACATCACATTACAAAATATGACCAGACTGAGGCATGGTGGACATGGTGGGTGACACACATACATTATGCATATACGCGTGTGCAGTGTGCACGCACTGCTTGGTGTCAGAGATCATAATGTCCCATCAACATGCAAAGCCGGGGTAGCATGCGATAATGAGAAACCTTGAGTTTTTCATTTGTAACTAAGTAAACTAACAGTGATTAGTGGTGAGGTTTAAATCTCTTTCTGACTGTCCTATGATGTTGACTCAGTATTTGTCAGGGGGGACAACAGATACTACTTCTACACCGCCTGGCATCCGTGTGGTGAACAGTACCAGCTGATAATGATTCCTCGCTAAACGCCTATACACGGACACACAGGGAAAAGGAATTAAATGCCTTGACAGGAAATCAATACAGCTTCATGTATATACTTTACAGCCCAACTAAATAAGATGCCAAGTACCAAGGATGATTGTTTATGATCAAAGTTTATACATTTTCATTGTTGTTTAGTCTTTTTCAAACCTTAAATTGATTTAGCCATTTCAGTGTGGCAGAGGCAGCTTGGGCGGAAAGGAAACAGAAGGGCTTGAGTGGGCGAGAGAAACCAGCTGGCTTACAGCAGAGGTCCCTTGTCAGAGTTGGCGTTAAAACAATCCTTGTCACTGCTCTTGATTGTAGTGCGTCTGACATTTTGTCAGGGGGCCTTATGCACCCTTTGTGAATTCCAGGAACACTGTGAGTGCAGGATCTCCCAGACAGGCAACCTAGACAGAGAACAGACACGAGGAAACCAAACCGACACAGCACTCCACAAGTCCCTCCAGAGACTGTAGTGTGGAGTCCAGGCAACTGTTCTATTTCTGATAATGTCCTATTTTTTTTCCTATCACTGCAACTAGATCAGTAGATAGTAATCAGCCTAGAGTATGGAGCTAAACATAGACACATGCAGGGCACAGTCAGGTAACGGATAGGAACAAACTTGGTTTCCAAACACTCACACATTGATGTAGCCATCTGTCTAATAATTGTATGGTATGCATAATAGTAAACCTGCATTGATGTGTCTAATATTAGATGTTTTGTGTATATGACATATGACTGTAATCTGTCCAGGTGGGCTTAAATTGCCACCACTGCCCCAATGTACTGTTCTCTCATGTGTCTGTAAACGTGGGTGTTGTGCACAGTCAGCATTAGCTGGCCCCATCTCAGGAGTGAGCTCCTACTGTATATGTTTTTCTTCCACCATGCCAGGCTGCAAACAAATGCAGCAATAATATATACAGTATGTGGCACAATATGCACGAAGAGGAAGTTGTAATTACAAGCGTATTAACTCCAAAGCGATGTAACATGGGGTCAGTCGTAGTAAATGAACAGTGGGAGTCAGAAAATTCAATGTTTAGAGAGCAGTGCAGAAAGGATTTTACACAGAATAGCTTTGCAAGAGTGTGAGGTTGATGTTTTTATAGAGGAACACATAATAAATTCCAGTCTACAGAAACAGCTTTGCACATTGTGTTATTGGATCAAAGTGATCCAAAACATTTCTCTGGAGCTTTCTCTGCATGCCACACTTGGATGTTATTACCATAGCATGTTGAAGAAAAAAAGAAGAAAAAGGTAGCATTATCCATGGCAACAACCAATACAAAACAGAAGAACAGAGTATATGTGCTTAATTCTTGCTTTTGTGATGGATGAGAAAAAGGCTTCACATCCACAGTAATATTTTGTTGATAGTTCTGTGTCTCCACCTACTGGTGACAATTGTAATAGACATAACACTGACAGGGTTTTTAACCACTTAAACCTCTGTAACTGGACTTGAGTTTGAGTTACAACTGTACTTTGACCACTTTTCCAGTCTACACCAGATCTCCAACAATAGCCGATCTACAAGCTCACAATGTGTCGCATTGTGAGCTTGTAGATCTGCTATTTTTGGCTAATGAGCCCACCAGAATATGGACACTGGGTTATAAGTGCACCTCTTTAACACAGGGGAAGGGGTGCACTCCATTATCACAGCTGGTCCTTACATGCAGAGGTGGAGGCCCAGATATGGGACAGGTTTGGGACGCCCGAGGAGAACAAGGACTGTCGACTCCTTTTCTCCCTGTGGAGACTTGGCGGCTCCCCCTATGGAGGGACCTGCTCACGCAGGCAGGGCGCAAGATCTTCCATCCACATCTACAGGACCTGGACCTCTGGGTCTGGCCCGTGAGGGGTCGAACCTGAAGGCCGAGGACCTGTCCCCGAATGTCGTCGCTATGATTCTGAGTGCAGGGCCATGTCGACTATAGACAACGGTACAGCATGGCTTGGAACGTGCTTGAACGTTGGTACTCGACCTGCACAGGTGGTTCCGTTCCAGGCATCGGTGGTGCACATTCTGACCTTCCTACAGGAGATCCTGGATAGAGGCCTAGGCCTCTCTTCCGTTAAGGTCAACTTGGCAGCCATTTCTGCATACCACGTCGGCATAAATGGCAAGACAGTGGGAGAACACCTGCTGGTTCGCCAGTTCAAGAGAGGCGTCAAGCGTGCCTGTCCGGTTTCCAGGTCTCTGGTCCCGTTGTGGGATCTGATATGGGTACTGGATGCCCTATCGCAGGATCCCTTTGAGTCACTTGAGAAGGTGGACCTGAAGTTTCTCTGGCTTAAGACCGCTCTGTTGGTTGCCCTGACAACTGCAAAGCGTGCTAGTGACAGCCCGTACTACATGAGATTTAGTGGGAACAACTCCAGTGTGTCAATTAGGTCGAACCTGGCTTTTGTGCCTAAGAATATGTGTGTCCTCCGGTTGACCTAGCGGTGTTCCATCCGCCTCCGTTCTCCTTGACAGGAGGCTGAATTGAGGGCAGGAGGGCATTGAAACTGCATGACAAAGGTAAGACTTTCGCAATGGATTGTGGAAGCCATACAGTTGGCATACGCCAAGAGAGGAGTACAGCCCCCAGAGGGTCTGAGGGCTCATTCTACTAGAGGCATGTCTCTTTATTTATTACAATATTGTAGTAATACTGTTGACATGTGATAAATCCACACACTACTTCATAAACTATAAATGCACCAAATCTGTGACTGTGTGTGTGTGTGTGTGTGTGTGTGTGTGTGTGTGTGTGTGTGTGTGTGTGTACGTCTGAAATCCACATAACTCGAGAACAAATTCGAATGGATTCGATACTCGCGTTCCACACCCCCAGGGGGTGCAGTGCCCGGTGTCGAGTCGGTCTGACCCACGGTTGTCCAGAACTGCCACCAAAGGCCTGTACCTGATCTCCATGGAGCTGTCCTGTTCTGATCATTCTGAAATCTGACATCTGCATAGACTCCATATTTGGGCATGCCTGACAAAGAACTCCATGTGCATAAAAAGGACAGGGTCATTCATTTGCAACTTGCATCATTCCAAGTAGGTCAGAGCCCAATGGGCACCACTCTAGAGGCTCTGCAGGAAAGGGCCCACACCTGATCACCCCTAGATTTCCATATATTGAACTGGCCTGTTCTGATATCACAATTCACAATGTGTTCTGACATCTGCATAGACTCCATATATTGGGCATGCCTTGCCTGATATAGAACTCCATATATTGGCATAAAAGCATTTGGAAAAGCATGCATTTCCAAGTAGGCCAGTGCCCAACGGGCACGGCTCTAGTGTTAAATAATTATGAAAGAACGAGTCTTCCCAGTCTCTCTTCCCAGAGTTAAGACATCATGTGGACTCTTGTGGAGCAGGTCATGTGATTTGGAAATGACACCTCCTTGAGAGGTGTTTTGTAATGGGTAACAATGACAGTGATTTCTCGGACACAGATACTGAGATACAATGTGTTATATTCCATAATAGTTGATAGGCCTATATTGCCAGAAAAAATCATATCTGCCAATGCCATGTTTATCTTCTAACAATAATCAAAACAATTTAACTGGCGAGTTCAGCCAGCTCGATGGGACTCGAGCTGGCTGCTTGTGCGTTGTGTTTGCTATGTAACGCAGATATACACCAAAGGGTGGCGATAATGCGACGCGGATACCAACTCCAACAGAATAGATGTAAAACCCCGAAGAAGACGACATAGCCATTTTTCTGCTGGAGCGGCGTAGTTTTACATCGTCAGAAGTGTTTATGATCAGAGAGAATCAGTGTGATCAGAGGCAGAGCCTTTAACTACATACCAAGATGAGTAAAATGCAAGGTCTTCGGCTGCTTGTGAAGCAGTTTCTGTCTGCGGCTGCTGAAGAGATCTTGGAAGCTGTTGAAAAGACAATCGCAGGCTACGAGGAGTGCAAGATGCTCGGAGTCGATGGCAATTTTGCGCTTATAAAACCACAGATCAAGTTAAACAGGCTTGCAATATCAGGTATGTGTTGGATGATGTAGCATGTTAAACCACAGATCAAAAAGTCTTCCACGACTCCACGAGGGCGAGGCTACCATAACTCTAGTGCTGTGCTTAGCTCAGAGCTTGTGCTGTGTGTGTGTGTGTGTGTGTGTGCGCGCGCGCGCGCCAGCTGGCACCAGCCTTTAATTAAACTGCTCTCAACCTTCTCACCAGTGGTGTGCAGTGTGCTGCATTTTCATCAGCTTAGCTGATCATGTACACTATAGCAGTGGTTCTCAAAGTGGGGTCCTTAAGGGAGTTCCAGGGGGTCCCCAGCTAAATGATAGTTTGGAACCAAATGGACCCTTATGGTTCTGTAACTCTGAGAGTGTACAAATGGAACCAAATTAGTTAAATTAACATTGATTTTACAATATAAATTGGGGTCTCAGAGATAGAAATGCCATTGAATGGAGGTCCGTAGACTAAAGCCTGTCAAACTGGGGGTCCATGAAAATAAAAGGGTTGGTTGAGATTCAGAACCACTGCTAGAACCTAGCCCCTTTCGGCACCCTTGGTTAGCTTTTCTGAATTTTGGACGTGCTACCCTAGGGTCCCTGACAGCTTATTCCGCCCTCCATGCGATGCAGATTTACTGTTCACGGAGAGCGGCGGCGCCGCTTGAGTGTTGGTGAGATGTTTCAAAGATGCATACCGGTAACACAGCTATAGGAGACAACGGAAACGTGTACGAAACACTTTTTGTGAAATTCCTTGTTGACTTCCCATTGTATAGAAATGAAACATGCGCGGCATAAATGGAATGACAGCTGGACTTCATTTATCAAAACTTCCTCTGATCAACACAAACGTCATCACCAATTGACCAGGGAAGCACAAATGCTAATAGAAACTACAGCATTTCTCTTCCTGGAAAGTTAGCATGCATGCTGAAATCAAAGCCATTGTTGTTACATTAATAAAAACAAAATATATATAACTAGCAGTATTTCAAACCTGGCCTTGAGTGTGATTTGCTCTGAGGAGGTATGTGGTTTCTAAATTAATATCTGTCTGTTAGTATGCACGCACGCATGATTGCTGAATGTTCTCTTCTCCTTTTCTGCTCCTCAGAGGAAGCACAGCTCAACCTCTCTGTTTGGGAGGAGGATCTCCTCAATGAGCAGGAGTGGAATTGCAGTCCGAGACAGAAGAACCCTGAGTCCCTGCAGACTGAGAGGAGCCACAAAGTGCCTTTGAGCAGCAGCCAGGACAGAAGACCAGAGGATGACACCACCTATGACCCAGGGCCATTCACTACTCAGTGTGAGAAAAATGAACATGGAATATCTAAAGAAGAGGAAGAACCTCCACCTGCCACTTCAGCAGAGCTTCAGAATGATGAAGAGGTCCCATCTCCCGGATTCTCTGAGGCTGACAATGACACGGACTGGAGGCTGAGCGATGCTACTCAAGACACAGACAGTGACAGTGAAGCTTTTCAAGATGGAAACAGTGACAGAACTGAAGAGTTGAGGCATCGCACACTAACTTTAAAGACACCACAGATGAAGAAAAAGCTAAACTCCTGCATTTGTAAAGTGTGTGGGAAATCCTTTTACCACAAGGCCTCATTGTTGAATCATCTGAAAATTCACCCAAAAGATGTCTGCGGGCTGTGTGGGAGGCACTTTGAGACTGAGGAGGTTTTTAAACTTCACCTGAAAACTCACAAGAATTTTAAAGCAAGAGTTTGCAATGTCTGTGAGAAATGCTTTGGCAGTTCTCGCGATTTGGAGACGCACATGAGGAGCCACACAGGAGAGAAACCGTTCACTTGCAATGAATGTGGTAAATCCTTCAACTGTCGCCACAATATGACAAGACACCTCAGGGTCCACACTGGGGAGAAGCCATACTCCTGCAACACCTGCAACAAATGCTACAGTGATCACACTACATTAAAACGTCACAAGTGTTTACAAGACAAAACACCTGCTGTAACCACTCCTGCTGTTGAAGATGGGGATGGTAGAGCAGAGGTGAAGGACAGTACAGCACAGGTGACGAACAAGCAACAGTTAGAGAACATGTGTAAAGTGTGTGGGGCCGAGTTTCACTCCATGGTGTCTCTTGTGAATCACACTAAAACTCACACTGAGGACCTCTGTGGGGTTTGCGGGACACAATTTGAGTCAGAGGAAAGCTTGAAGCTTCATCTGCAAACTCACAGGAACAGCAACAAAATTTGTGAAATTTGTGGCATTCAGAGCTCAGATCTGGAAACACACATGAGGACCCACACAGGAGAGAAACCGTTCTGCTGCAGCGTGTGTGGTAAATCCTTCAGCCATCGGCAAAATATGAAAAGACACCTCAGGGTCCACACTGGAGAGAAGCCATACTCCTGCTCCACCTGCAACAAACGCTTCAGTGATTACACTTATTCAAAACATCACAAGTGTTTACAAGACAAAACACTTGCTGTAACCACTGGCTCAACAGAAAGCTTGAAGCTTCATCTGAAAACTCACAAGAAGTATTACAGAAAGGTTTGTGGAATTTGTGGCAAGTGTTTTATGAAAAACTCTCATCTGGAAACTCACATGAGAAGCCACACAGGAGAGAAACCGTTCAGCTGCAGCGTGTGTGGTAAATTCTTTAGAACGCGCCAACATGTGAAAAAACACCTCAGGATCCACTCTGGCGAGAAGCCATACTCTTGCACCACCTGCAACAAATTCTACAGTGATTACTCTTATTTAAAACGACACAAATGCTGCATTCAAGAAAATACACTTGCTGTAACCACTCAGGCAGTTGAGGGTAGGGATGATAATGCAGCAGGTGAATGACTGTACAGCAGGTGACGAACATGGGGAAACAATTGGAGTCAGAGGAAAGCTTGAAGGTTCACCTGCAAACTCAGGACAACAAAGGTTTGTGGAATTTATTGTGAAACAAATTTGAAATTGGCAATTTCACATGAGGACCCACACAGGAGAGAAAGCTTTCTGCTGAAGTAGTGTGTGTTAAATCCTTCAGTGTACACCAAGACACCTCAGGATCCACATTGGGGAGAAGCCATATCCTTGCACCAGCTGCAGGCAGCAAATATTTTAGTGATTACACGCTAAAGTGCAACAGTTACAGATTGTTAGGTATGCTCATATGATGACCACATATATGGTCTTAAAGTGTGAAAAACATATCTTTTATTTCACTACGCCTTTAAACAAAAACACTGGATGAATGAGGACACCGGGTGGTTGCTTTTAGTTACTGCGTCACAAAAGTATGATAGATACTTGCCTGGCTAATGGCTATGATGGTAACACACTAGGCTTGACACCTGTCATAAACATGACATGGTAGGCTTGATTATCAAGTTGTCAAAGACTCAACTTTGCTTTTAAAGAGACATGTATGACACTTTTGGAAAATCAATGCCATTGTAGAATTCAATGTTTTCATTTACCTCTTGTCACAATGTTCCTGTTTATGTACAGTAGCAGAGTTAGACTTAGATTCATTATTCTTTTCAGATAAAAGTGATTGGAAAGATGGAGCACAATGACAGTAACCCAGCGTTCCTTTTTGGTGTGTGCCAATAAAGAAATGGAAATGAGAGTACTTTGTCCGCCATTTATATTTTTTTTGGATGTGCTACCTTTTTGGATTTTTTTTATTCCTATTTTTTGAGGGCCTGAAATGATTGCTGCACTGAACAAAAAAATCCTTGGGGAGCACATACGCGTGGGGTACACAATGACAGGTGTGTAGGCAGCAGGCTACCCCACACCAATCGCAGTGCAACGAATTTGTGTGCCTCATACTTTTATGCTTCCCAATCGATGGTCAGCACCACCAAATATGGACAGCGACAGGCCAGCATGGGTCACAATCTTGCCAAATAAAAATACTGAGTGACAAAAAACTACTTTCTGGCCTTGACAGCCCATACATCCAAACAGAAAAGTCCTATCTGATTGCATTAAACAACATTAAATTACATTAAACTCACTTTTTTACATTTCCTGAAAAGTGACAGTTTTGGACATGCATGATTAAACCTAATGAATAATGACTATGCGCATTGAACTTCTGCTTTTCCCAACGTCCTATGCTAATCTGAGCTGCTGCTTGTCAGCTTCCAGCTACTGTTGCAGTCGATACTGTAAATACATGTTTCATAGAGTGTGAATAAGAAATAATCATCTCTGGAGGTTGGTACTGTAGCTGTCTCCTTCCAGCTTTGGCCTCCATTGCAAGGCAGAAAATGGCCACCAGAGAGCCACCTAAAAGTCCCCTCAACCCATGGCAGGAACCCCCAAACCCCTCTAGCAATGTCTCCTGATGTTCCCAATCAGGACAAGCATGCTAAGAAATTTTAAATGTGATTATTATTGTCACAATATCAACATTTTAATTGAATTTCTTTAAATAGAATTAAGAACCACAGAGCTTCAATTGGCTGTAATGTGTTTTGCATAATGTGTAGTGACCCAATGGCCCTTGACACCTCAACAAAAGCAGAGTTCACGCACGAGCAGCCACTGTTCAGAGCTGGGAGTACAGGGGTCTTTATTGAGGTCACATTCAGTCCGAAAGACCACCCAGTTGTGCGGACGGGGACACCCATTCATGACAGTTTGACCCGGAGCCCAAGGTTTAAAAAATAGTCATAATTCTGTCATAATGTGACCTATGGTTCCCTCGATGAAAGAGGGTTGTCACCAAAACGCAGCATTTGACCTTTAGACTGGCATAATCACAGGAGGAAATATGACGAGCATGAAAGACACAAAACCGTAATTCATGTCGCTTCGACAGCCACCCATGTGCTTAAGATTAATTCCCTGGGCCTAAGAGGGGTGTCCACACATGCCTCTCTGTTTGAACACCACCAGAAAGACCTTTTTGTGCCATTTTAAGTCGACACCATTTCTGTCCTGCAGAGGGCAGTCCATTGATGGAAATCATCAGTGAACATGAATCTGAGTGAAGAACTCTCCTCTTTTTGGTTGGAAATGTTTTTCAAGTTGTGACCTCAATGTAGTAGTCTGGTATGAAGGAAACCACAGAGATAACTTAGTGCAATTATGACTCCTCTTGTTATGAATGATGTCAGACAAATTGTAGCAGGCCTAATTGGTGTTGGTAGCGCATCAGGCTCTTTCACTCACAATAGCATCCCTATCTTGGGTCTGTTTCAATGAGCAATGAGTCACATCCTCCTACATTATGACGTTTGAGTTGAGATATGACAGTCCCTAGTAAGGACTCTCTGAGCACTCATTGTGTTTTTTGATTACTGGTCTCTCTTTCATAAAAAACAAAACAAAAAACTCTTCAGGGCACTAATGCCACCAACGGAAGCCATTTTAGCCACCAATGTTTGTGCAGTAGATCTAAGAAATAGAATTTAACTGATTAATTTACAAATAACCTCTCACATGGAACTATGCAAACTGACTCGCAGGACCTAACAGATTTAAGTGTGTCTGTCCGTGTGATCCACACAGGCTTACAAACACAGTGTGGGGTCCCTCTGAGCATTGTCAATATTATTCATGCTTGAGTTATCTAAGCTTTCCTCTCGCTGATACTATACTGTTGAAGACCTATTTGAGTCAGTGTGTTCACTGAAGATTAAGCTTAGGGCCCATACTCACATTAATGTCCCACAACACCCTGTGCACCCTCCCTTTTCTCTGTGACCCCCTCTGATCCGGTCCTGGTCGGCAGCACTTCAGTGCGACCATGCTCTTTAGATGAGCCTGATTGGCTCAGCGGGTCTTAACAGGAGGCTAATTGGATAAGCTTTTAATCTTCACACCATCGCCACATTGCTGGACTTTCAGACAGAGGATGGCGGGAATTCCTTGGTGGAATATGATAATGTAGTCAACAGCATGCAGGTGTCCTTAACAGGAGATGAAAGTTTTAAGATGATTTCCTGGGCTTATTGTTGCTTTATTCAGATAGGAGAGCATAAGACTAAGCTGAGGTTTGAGAGACGGTCGGCATTCAACAAAGAAGATTGTGTGCCTGAATTTAAGCCAGGTACATCAAGGCATCAAGGCGAGGAAGTAGAGGAACATCTGCACACTGGGCCCGGGCCACAGCCGGGCACCCTAGGCTCCAATATGACAGCGTGTCGCAGGTACGAGTCCTGATCCTGATGACCTTTGCTGCGTGTCACTCACTCCCCATCTCTCTCCCCATTCCTGTCAGTATACTGTCCTATCAATATAGGCATAAAAGCCCAAAAATAAATCTTAAAACACAAACACACACACACACACACACACCTGCACACTGTTTTACAGCTCCAAATAACTTACTTTTATTAATGGTGCAACATTTACACCTGGGAGTAGGGAGGAGACTCACAGGCCTCTGGTCAAAATTGAACCAGGGACTTTTTGCAATCATGTGGTAAGCATAACCATGAGTCTTTGGTTTGCTTTTCTGCAAAACACTGTTCCTGCAGCTACTAGTTTTGACCCAGCCTTATGGTATCACATTATCTGCATAATGATGCTAATGTTTCAAAATAACATGTAAACACAGTCATATGATGCTATCACATATAGCTATTTGTAGCCTACTGTAATATACACTGTACTGTATTAATTACAGTATACTCTTCCCATTTGCTCTCACTCTACCTCTGTCCTCCCTTCTCACTGAACAGTGAACACTACAAAATGATGGAGCATGCACAGTAAATTACACCTGTAAACCTGTGATATGACAAATATCTATCCAGTAAGCTTACCAGCATGCCCCTACAATAGATATTTTGAGATGTCATTAACCGTGCTAAATGTAAGGAACAGTTTGCTTGATTACCACCATGGCTTTGATTCATGGAAGTGCAAAGGGGTGTGGGGCAACATGAAAAAGGAGTGCTGGTAGGCTATATGTGATAACATATACCAGCGTCAGAAACAAGAGCTGCAGCACGCGATGGGCTTGGGGGAATTATAAAATAAAGACACTTGACTTCATGTAAGCTGTGTTTTCATTGGAAAAGCCTGTCACGTTCCTATTGGATTAAGGTATTTGACTTTACTTATATATTTTCCTTTGTTAGGGGACATAAAGCAGATACTGTATGTGTTGAAGGCTGTGGTATGCGCTTGGATCACCTCCGTTGACAAAGAATTTCACATGATGTAGTAGCAGTCCACAGCTATGTTTTCACAAAACCTCAAAATACACTCTTCCTCATTTAACCCCAGGCCAGCGTTGACTTCACCAGCCATCGCTGACGAAGCCCAGAGATGTTTACGCAGTTAAAGGCCCATGAATGTAAAGCACCATGATCCATAACTGTGATTGCTCTCTCTCTCTCGCGCGCGCGCGCTGGTATGTTGTGAGAAGAGAGATGATCTTGTTATTCTTGCGTGCTTGTTGTAGTCAAGCCTTGAAGCGCTCTAGTAGTCAAGAAACCACAGATGTGTTTTTCATTGAGCATGCATGCACATGAAGTCTGTTCTCACACACATGCAAACACACACACACACACACACACACACACACACACACACACACACACACACACACACACACACACACACACACACACACACACACTGTATGTTTTAATGCAAAAGCATTGTTGGAACAGAAATTCCTAAATAATAAATATACAATTTATATACAGCACCAAACAAGTCCGTTGGTTGATTGAAATGCCATGCATGCTAGACTGTGGTATAAAGGGATTGGACCTACTTTACTGGGGTGTCCGTGTGCCAACGAATGCTTGCATGCATATACAATCTGTGTGTGTGTGTGTGTGTGTGTGTGTGTGTGTGTGTGTGTGTGTGTGTGTGTGTGTGTGTGTGTGTGTGTGTGTGTGTGTGTGTGTGTGTGTGCATGCGTGTGCGTGCATGTGTGTACTGTATTTACAAGCAGTGGCTCAGGAAGTAGAGCGGTCATCTTAGAAGCAGAAGGTCCCTAGATCATTCTCTGGCTGTTCTTGGCATTGTGTCCAAGTGTCCTTGGGCAAGACGATGTGAACCCCTAACTGCCCCAGATGGTCAGTTTGGTGCCTCGCCACGGTTGCCTCTGCCATCATTGTGTGAATGTTACAAACATTGCAAGGCACTATAGAAACTATATTATGTGGGAACTACGTGGCTCTGTAGGAGGCTAGCAGTCTGTTTGTGTCTGTCTGTCTGTCTGTCTGTCTGTCTGTCTGTCTGTCTGTCTGTCTGTCTGTCTGTCTGTCTGTCTGGATCTAATTTCGCAAACCACTGGACGTACGTATGCTTTATACTTTTTGAAATGTTTTAACATTCATGTTATAATGGAAGTCAAAGCCTTGCCAAAATTTGGAATCATATGTCAGATAGGTGACATATAGACAAGACGACTGACATCATGACTGATCTCACAGGCTGGTTACATGAAGTCGAGGTCCACCTTGGACCTACACCGTATCTATGCAGAAGATCCACATAAGTTTCTATTTTAGGTGTGTGTGCTCGCGCACGTGTGTGTGTGTGTGTGTGTGTGTGTGTGTGTGTGTGTGTGTGTGTGTGTGTGTGTGTGTGTGTGTGTGTAGTAGGTTTGTAGGAGAATTTATTTTAGGTTCATCACTTATCATCAATGAACAGTGAGAGGTGATTGCCATTTCGAGCATGTATAACAGCAGCTTAGTTCAGTAGAGCCTTGTGAAAGAATGCAAGATGTAAGTCCAAGTTAATCAAAGCCCTCCACTGCTTCTCTTGGCATTGCCAGGGACCACCACAATGCCTCAGCCCTGGAGGACAGGGTAATTACGATCTGCTACCCCACTAAGTAGAGCTCTCTCCATGGAGAACTGTGATGACATGATTGGTGTTTTCTGCTCATCTAGACCTCAGTAAATGGGGATGTTGACAACTCTATATGGCCGGGGAAATGTCTCTGAATTGTTCCTTGGTGCCCGTAAACCAAACAATGTGTAAACCAAACAATACCTACCGCAGCCTAATGCTTCGTATGGATGACTGAAATGAGTGATAGTGGGATAACATTGGCCTGTCTGCATGCCCTCATTATTGCACTGAATTTATGTCCTTTTTTTAATAATAAAAAGAAGGGTACGTGATATTTGGGGCATAGCTGACTAACGCTTAACTTGTGCTCTGTCGTGCCACAACGTGAGCTTATAGATCAGCTATTTCTGGCATGCAACACCCAGCCAAGTATAAATCTGGCTAAAATGTGTTCATCCTGGGGATGATGTGTGGATTGTGAGAAGAGTGTGTCATTCATGGCTACACTGCGGGACTACAGCTCACTACAACAGAGAGGCATTGTTGACCTCACTGTGGTTTAGCAAGAGGCACGTTTCTTTTCACTGAAAGAGGACGATCATTTAACGTTGCCTGCATTTTTTCCCCCTCTTCACAGGTTCCCTTTTTAAGCAGCAAGAAAACAAGCTTTTCCAGGAATAGAGTTGAAATGCGCTATAAATAAAGACCTGAAATAGACAACGAACAGACTGGAACTTGGAATAGTCCAAAAGGTTCACTTCACAGTGAGAGTCCCGAAAACAGAACAGCAGATAGGAAACAGCTTTTACAGTTGTTTTTTGCCCTGTATCATCGCTGCAAATTGCAATCTTGCTTCCTTATTTATCTGAATACCTTGCAACATGTCTAAACAGTAGCTTTTATGGAAGCCTTTTTTTGACAAGGGCACTCATTAAAATAAGACCTCTGCAACAACAGCTGTACCCGTCAATGTCACAGAAGTATGGAGAGGAACTTTGTGCTCCATGAAGCACGAGGCCCGGCGAGCAACAGGGCGCTGTCATCGGAGTAAATCCTGGAACTGCGGTAAGGCCTTCGGCCAGAGAGGCTTGACCCGGGGGACCTGCCACAGCGTGAGTTACTGGCAGTCCCTAAGTCCTGCAGGTGCGCCCTGTGCGGAGGAGACCTGGAAGCAGGGAGGTGGTGGCTGGAAGGAGGCTTCTGCCGTGGAAATGAATGATGTTAGTGCTAGATCTAAACAGCATGTACCGAGGAGGCAGGAGGAAATGGTTTTGGCCTAACCAGCGAGGAAAGAAGCTGTTAACAGTGCCATGCAATAATATTTCCATTAACAGCCCCTCATTAAACTGCCCCTGCTTCCAGCTGCTAAAAGAGAATATAAGCGCTTCACATTACAATGACTCGATCCATTTCAGCATTTAATTAAAGCACAAGACCTGGAGTTGATTATAAAATATAATCCTCTCTATCAGATTACTCATCCCATTTTTCTCGCACTTCTGCTCTTGAGTGGATGAAACAGCTTTCAAGTGGTTTATACAGTATCCGCGTGGAGCACAAGTATTCCATCCCAAGGCAAAATCACTCTCGTTATTTTTAAACTCAAGAGGTTACGCTGATCCATAAATCACCCGGTCCACGGTGTCTAAACGTTCCGGCTCAGCCTGCTTGTCCGTTGCCGGATTTATGATCTGTGGGCGCAGTAATGTGCACGCCGGCCCAATCTCCTCTGGGCCCACAGGCTCTCTCCCGTGCACTTGTGTACATATTTAGAAAAGTGTGGGGTGGCCGAGTGCTGCTGGGGCTGTGGGTCAGACCGCTGGTGCTATCTGTTGTGATGCTGCGGCTGTGCTATACCTCCCTGTGCCCCACCGGCCTCTAAATGAGATACAGCATTAAAGCACAGCACAAATCCACCATGCATACAAACTCTAGACTCTATCGGTAGAAAGAATCAACATGAGCTGGGCTCTGGCCAGCCAGCCAACACATAGACACTGTGCAGGGTTCAAATCCGAGAGAGGGCTGAGTGATTGTAGAGGCTGTACTGTACGGTATTTCTTTTTTCTGGTTCACATTCGTCTTGCGAAACTATGCTCTTTCGACAAGGTTTGGCAGAGAGGTAAATAGCAATAAAAGGGGATTGGAGTGTACATGACTCCCTTGCCAAGCGGTTGGGAAAAAAAGATCTTCCCTATATTGAGTGTCTGGCAGCAAAGCCTGGGCTGGTGATGTCATCTGCAGGTCCACAGTCTGTGTTTGTCTCACCTCCATTATGTGTGAAGGTTCAACAGACCTGGATCTCTTCTGACTTCTGCCGTGAGACACATTTTCCCTTGTTTGGTGTCAAGCTGTGGCCAACCGCTCTATCACTGAAATACATCTGTAACAAGAGACATGTAGTGTAGTCCCACTAATCTAACACACTTGTTACAGGTACGTACATTCACTGTTAAATGAATCAAGGATTAAGTCATATTCACAGCTGAAGCATTGTTTCAAGCAGTGCTATTAACTATTTTTCAATTTAAGCCCTATTTTGTATACTTTGATATGATCTACAAGCTCACAACGATTCGTGATGCAACACATTGTGACCGAGACTCCGAGAGATGGCAAGGAAGAGATTGAAAAAGACCAAATATAAAAATGGTATTGCAAACCCTGCACGCACCAACATCTGCTACATCTCACCAATTCAGCAATATGATGATTATTATATAAACCTTGACTTACAAACTTAAGTGAATCATCTCTTCAAGGCTTGCCTAATGATCATTCCCTTCAAATTGTAATCCCTTCTCAATGTTGACCTTTTCAATCCAACATTTAAGCATGTCTTCGGGTAAAGCCTACTAAACATTCTCACGTAGCTTTATGATATTGTGACAGACAGGAGGCATTGCAATACCCTGCCATGCATTGCACAGCTAGTTATGGGTAGCCCTTAGAAATGAACACACCACAACACTTATCCTACCTGTGATGTGCCCGCACACTAACAGACCACTACAGTACAAACAAACCACTTTGTGGACCATATACGCTGCAGTTACATGCATACTCTGGAGTAGGCTTCATGTACCGTACCGCACAGCAGCATGAACACTATAGTATCAACATATGGTTGACAATAATAGTCCATTAGCCTCATAGCATAATTGCCTACTTCACTCTTTGGTCAATTTGATATGTCTGCCTTAATAACACTGCTGCTTCATTGTGCCTTATTGCCTAGATATCCTCAGCCTCCAACATCAGAATGCTTGTTACATTCCAAAATGACTGGAAAGTGCAGAAAGTGTTTTAAGTCAACCTTTTGACTTAGGCAGAAAGTATTTTGAATGTCACAAGCATTCTGAGGTTGCAAACAGAGGCAATAAGGTAGGATGAATCAGCAGTGAGAGTAGAGTTAGGCAGATATAAATAAAGGCAGAAAAATGATGTGGCAGACTTAGGTAACATTTTCTTTCTCATGATTGCCTATGTTACCTAGACTTACTGTAGGCAGAAAGTGATTTTTGTATTTTTTTCTTTCCCGAAAACCTTAAAAATATGACTTAGGCAATATAGGCTTACAGTATGCTATGAGGCTACCGTGTGTAAATATATATGCTGGCTTTGTACATTGATGACATAAGATGCCGACCTCAACTGGTTAGTATATATTTCAGCTGCTGGGTGTTTTTAGAAATCATAGGAAATCATATAGGAAATTGTATTGCTTGTGTCCAGAGTTTAATATCACGCCACATTATAGATACTAAAGTCTGTCCAGACTCCAGGCTTCTTCACAGTGAATACCATACATCTACTGGTCCACACAGCCTAGGCTGCCATAGAACTGTGTGTCCTCAAAGCACAGTGAAAGAGAAACTAGAAATGCCAACTCTTTGCGAGCAGAGCGCGCAACCTACTGCTGACCCTGACTCGTGTCAACTTACTGTGCGCCAAAAGGTCTTTTGTCTCCCCTTTCCGAGTCCACTGTTATATACCTGGCCTAGGGGTGCCAGATAGACAACAAAAATACAGGGGAGACACAGTACTCAAATTAAATATAAATGTATTTAAGTAATCAAAAATAAGGAATCAAACCAAATCAAACCCAAATCAAGTGCAAACAGATGAGGTGTGGAAATCAGTAGTGTAGTGCGTGTATGCATGAGTGGAAGGTATGGGTGCATGTTGAATGTATTAACAGAAATGTTGGGGAAGGTGCCTAGTAGGAGAAGAGAGCACTGAATACAACAGAGCTGAGGAAGGGACTGGGGAGACAGGCTTTTTTTTTTTACAGGGCGTCGGCACCGGGCCCAGGTGCCACCGCTTGACTGATTGTCATGACATCATAGCACTGCTCCCCAATCCACTGCAAGACAAGGAGAACAGAAATTAGGACAGCAAAGTAAAGAAACCATAAACTAACCAAAGTGTACTATAAATATAATATATATATAAAGCTACACCAGACCACCTAATATAAGATACCATACTTAATATATACTAAATATACTATACACCCTAATATAGTACAATACAAGCCGAAAACAGTACTTCTTCTTCGCATTCTTTTTTATATATTTTTTATCTCACGATTTTGTAACCCATTTTTCACCCCTGTGTCAATCATCTAATGTGATCCTGGGCTCTACACACCCTCCACCAACCTAGTCCCCATATATGGGGGACAAGGGGAGAGCAACGGACTTGAACTCATGCTTCCTTCATGCCTGAGTGTCCAAGTTGCTCCTTTACACCTGACAGGGGGGAGTTTCCCTGGTTGGACGTAGCGCGTGGAAGGAACCAACCAGTTCCTTTCCCCTCCATCAGGCGCCCCGGCTGGCCAGGGGGAGGCAGTTTAGTGACCAGGATTACTGCATGTTTTTTGTGAGGGTACCTACCCTAGGGGACACGGGGAGAACATGCAAACTCCACACAGAAAGGCCCTTGTACTTGTGCATTCTGCTTGTGCAAGTAACAAGACTATTATCTGAGCTTTAATTACATTTTTAACATGAATTACACCATGACAATTAAGCCTCCTGAGATCGCCTTTTCAATATTCAGTCCTGTTTAGCCTTGCACTGGTTTACTTTATTTGTTTATTTCTGGGACAGTATACACATGAATGAACATT
This sequence comes from Protomyctophum bolini, assembly GCF_963924005.1. Lineage (NCBI taxonomy): Eukaryota > Metazoa > Chordata > Actinopteri > Myctophiformes > Myctophidae > Protomyctophum > Protomyctophum bolini. The sequence goes on along the minus strand of NC_137872.1, from coordinate 13,316,722 downwards.
TCAATCAATAAACATGATTTCATGTAAATATGCCACATTTAGCTAGAAGCTAATTACCATTATGTAGTTTAACATCAGAGCCTCCTTAGTGATAGTGAGTATCAGTATAAGTAATGTTGCCTCCACTTGTGTTTGTCTCTGAGCCCGAATTATGACCAAATATGAACACACACATAATTTGGAAATCCCCACTGTCAGCTGGCATTATTATGCACATACAGTATGTGGCGTTGATCAGTCCACTGATTTGCAAGATTAGCCCTTGACACACAGACAGACAGACAGACAGACAGACAGGCAGGCAGGCAGGCAGGCAGGCAGGCAGGCAGGCAGGCAGGCAGGCAGGCAGGCGCCAGGCAGACAGACAGACAGACAGACAGACAGACAGACAGACAGACAGACAGACAGACAGACAGACAGACAGACTCATTGGATGAAGTGAATCATGTGAACATGATGCTTAACCCATTGAGACCTGGAACGCATCTGTGTCACCTTTATAGCTCTTAACCACTTTAACCAATTCTTTTAAACTTTACCTATTTTTGTGAATACCCCAAAAAATGTATGTAATTGCCACCGACCCCCATCTGAAAATATGTTGTTCCAGGGACCCCCGGCCCAGAAGCATAGATTTGAGTTAAAAACGTAATAAGGCAGACGCTTTACTCTATTCTGTGATGCAGGTTATTGGCAGACACTCCCTAAGCAGGCTTCACGGCTTTGGTTTTCCCGCCCCCTCCCCCCCCCCCCCCCCCCCCCCCCCCCACACACACACACACACAGCTGCTCTAAACTGACGAGTGTTTGTCTGACTTCCTTCGTGTTTGTTAGTAAAACAGTGAAATAAATAAACAAGTTAAAACGTACCAACTTCCACCTCATGGAAGATGAGGAGAGTTGTCAGTGTTGTCAGGGCGTGGAAACTGCCCAGAGACATGACGGTGACAGCAGGAGGAGAAGTTTAATTATCGTCCTTGGAAAAAAAGGGAGTCCATTCCCCAAGAGACCAGGTTAGCTTACCTAGCTACTACCTACAGTTAATTAGCATTAGCATTCATGGTTAATAGAGGTGAATTGTTTGTTTGTCTTTGTGTGTAATGTCATGTCACTAATTATATTTACAAAAAGTAAAATGAAAGAACTAGTCAGAATATAAAGCATTGTTTGTGTGCTGTGCCTGTGAAGTGAATAATATTGTGTTTGTTTGCTGACATCAAAATCTGATAAACCTCATGTTTCTATATCAGTGGTTCTCAATATTTCATGTCAAGGACCCCGAAAAGGATATGTAATATAAACCGACCCCCATTGAAAATATGTTGTTCCAGGGACCCCCCAGAAGCAAAGATTTGAACTGAAACGCTGAAAGAATATATATATTCAAAGATTTGAGGCAAATTTTCACTATTTTTTCAAAAATAGCAGACCTACAAGTTCATAGTGTGCTATGAGCTTGTAGATCTGCTATTTTTCTATAGCATAATGTTTAAAACACCAAAAGGGGTTCCCGCCCCAAAATGGCTTAATGCCCTATACTTCTTCATACAAGACTGTCACACTAAAGTATGAGAATAGGCATTTCTACAAGCTATGTGCAAATGTTTTTTTTAATACTAAAATAACAATAACTGAACAAGTTAGTATTTCAACTATAATTGTTATTATAAGTCAATGTCAAACAATTTACAGTAATAAAACCATACAATGTAAATTTAAAAAAAATACTCCACTATATTCATAGTATATTCATGTAAAGTGTCCTTGTTTTTTTAAGGTGCTATATAAATTCAAGTTATTATTATTTATGATTTATGAACCCCTAATGGCTCCTGATGTGCAGGTTGGTGCCTTGCATGGTTTCCGCCGCCATCTGTGTATGAATGTATGTGTGAATGGGTGAATGTAATGCACAATCTATGTAAGGTGCCTTGGATAAAGGCGCTATATAAATGCACCATTTACCATTCATGATGTCCGCTCTCCTATATAGCTGTGAATGCTGGACCCTGAAGCCTGCTCTACCGTCCCTGGCCCCACTGTGCTACACCAGAATGCTACGTGCAGTGCTAAACATCAACCAGGATGAACACGTTACCAACATGCATCTGTATGGAGTGATACCGAGGGTGGGTGAGAGAAGATGGCCTCCAGGAGGAGGAGAATGAGGCTGGTCGGTGCCATTGACACTGGGATTAAATGGTAAACGGTGCCATTTATATAGCGCCTTTATCCAAGGCGCTTTACATTACATTCACACACACACACACACACACACACACACACACACACACACACACACACACACACACACACATTCATACACTGATTGCGGCGGAAGCCATGCAAGGTAACAACCTGCACATTTGGAGCAATTTTGCCCAAGGACCTGCTCTACCTCCTGAGCCACAGTCGCCACAGTCGGGATGTATGGAGGATGGAGAGGACTGGAGACCCCGCTGGAGGGCTCATCTGAGGACCAACTAAAAGAGGACTGCTCTATCTCTCTCTATCCATTGGTGGGTTCCAAACTTTGACCCTGCTGGCCGCCATCCGTTCTTCTACAACTGAAGTAGAAGACAGCTCAAGGTACGAACCCTTTTCCCCATCTTTGCTGCTGCTGCTTGTGTTGTAAGCAAATTAAGCTGTGTGTACACTTCAAGCTGTTGCTGTCATTTTAGGACGCAATGATTGGGTGGCAATTAATGAAACATGTTCAGTCAGTGACTGTTTGTGTCTCTGGGATTGGATGCTGCAGTCTTTGTTGTGTTGTGTTTCTGCTCTGGGATTGGGCGCTGCAGTCTGTGTTGTCTGCTCTGGGATTGGGTGCACGGATGCTGCAGTCTGTGTTGTGTCTGCTCTGGGATTGGGTGGATGCTGCAGTCTGTGTTGTGTCTGCTCTGGGATTGGGTGGATGCTGGCTGCAGTCTGTGTTGTGTCTGCTCTGCTCTGGGATTGGGTGGATGCTGCAGTCTGTGTTGTGTCTGCTCTGGGATTGGGTGGATGCTGCAGTCTGTGTTGTCTGTTGTGTCTGCTCTGGGATTGGGTGGATGCTGCAGTCTGTGTTGTGTTGTGTTTGCCACTGAACAAACTGAGTTGTTGTAACAGAGAATAGTATTATCATGTGGATCTTGGCCACTTCAATTAGCCTTTTAAGTTCAAGCTAGAGGTTTTGGGCTTTCACATGATGACAGGCAGCCATCATTTAAAAATGAAGACTGATGTTCATCTACACTACAGTTAGTAGGTAGTTAGTTATTGTTACTAAGCTGCTGTGTTGTGGGTGTGTTGAAGATTGTGTGTTGTGACGGCTATTGTTTAATGACTGGCTTGATGGAAAAACTTATCTCTATGTACTGGTCAATTCCTCATGGCCCGCCACAAAAAATAGCGGCAATACAAAATGCCATCCTACAATATTTAATACAATTAAGTTTCGAAATACATTTTAAACCCATGTCCTGCTTTCCTTTTTAAATATGCTTTATTTAAATTATTCATGGCACTCATATTACATTGAGTTTTGCAGTACAGTAGTAAGGAATTGCAATACATACACAGAGTGTTGGTATGAGTTTTTCTGTCTTGAGTCCAGGGTTCTCTGTCTTTTCAGTTCAGTTACTATTTGTATGAAGACCACCTCTCCAGAGATGGCCCTCCTGATCACTCCTGGTGTTCCAGATCTTATTGACCACAGTGCAAACCACAGCCCAATAAAAGTCTTGTTCCATAGCAGACATGTTTTTCATCAAAGACTCCATACAATACTCTTGAATACTGCATTATAAGTAACGTTAATGTTAAAAACCGATCTATGGCATTTTCCCCCATACATCTCTAGACCTCTGACAGTCCACTAGCAGGTTCTCTATAGTTTCATCTGGGTTACAGTTTGCATCCGGGCATTTAACAGTTTTTACAAAACAACTCCATTTGACCACCTCCCTTACTCCCTTAATGACATCCCTCTTTTTTATGGATATACTTTTACTACCAATGTTCTTTAAACATACCTGTTTTTGTTTTTCATCAAGATTTTTGTATATATTGCCATTATAAGCTCATTTACAGGCAATTTGTTTAATTTTATAAGACATCATTTTTCTCTCAGTTCATCATTTTGTTTTTCAGTGTTAAAGCAGAATAAGTGACATTACACTTTAACCCATTTTGTTATACGTTAGCTATTGAAAAATAGCAGATCTACAAGCTCATAGCTTGTAGAACTTGTAGGTCTGCTATTTTTGAAAAATCGTAAAAATGCGGCACAAATCTTTGAATAGGTATATCTTTCAGATTTTTTTTATTATTTCGACGTCAGGCCTGAATGGGTTAATAAAGGGCCGGCAGCAACTGCACTGAGGTTTCCTGACTGAAATTGCTCTGCGTATGTAGGCCATGTATGGCCTACTTGACATGGCACAATGCTATTAACCAATGTCTACTACAATTGCTGTTCTAAATGTTTAACACCCTTGGCCTTTATATACAACTTTGAAACATACTTTAGTTACGTCATCAAGAACAGTGGTCCCTCATTGGCCGGCGGAATATAACGACATACATACCCAGCACACTCTGCTTGCGCGAATAAAAAACGTAATGGTTCTAAATTCTGCATGTTCCGTCGAACTGCAGTGGTAGCAGAGATAGCCGGTCATAGTGCTAGAGCGCTGGTGGAAGACAGGTGTCTTTGTGCCATGACCTTTGAGGAAAGTGATGGTTGGTGGTCCTGGCCAGCAGTGGTAAAGGTCAGCTCTTCTAAAGACAGGGAAAGGGGAACTATGGTCCATCAATTATTGAGAGAGACAATGGAAGGCCTTGTGTCTCTGTAGGAGGTAGGTTTCTCTCTTTCTACCAGAACATCTGCTGCATGTCAGTGAAACAAGGAGCAATTGAACGTAGACATGAAGACAAGATGGCAACCATGCTACACACCCACATCCCAAAAACCTCAAACGATAAAAAAAAGTAAAAAATTGTTACGCCTTCAATTATAGTATTATTATTTCTGTAGAATATCTAAGTAAAATGTCTTGACTTTTACCAATTGATAAGGTGTCATAAACATTAAGGATATACGTGATAAGGAAAACACAAATGACTCCACACATGATCCCTTAATTGTGTCCCTATTCTGGGCAAAAATAGGCAAATGTTTAGAAAAAAATCAGATGAATATTGGATTGGATATTTTAAGATAATAAAATAAGATAATTTTAAGAGATTTGCGGCAGAGTTAAAAAAAAAAAAGCAGTATAGACTGTGGCACCCTGTTTAAGTTTTTAAACCATACTGGTGGTCTGGAATGTTTAGCCCATTCATCATATTCACACGGTGGCCAATTTTCTATTTAGTTAATTAACCCCACCCAAATGTGACATCAGAGCAAAATGGCCTCTGTGTGAGGCTTTGGCTTCCATTCATTTCAGTGAAAATCTGCTTGCAGAGGCTTGACATTTGCTTCATTGGGCAGCTACTTTTTTGGTAAAAGTTGCCTTATTGTTATTGTTGAAATGTAGTGATGTAGCGAATAAGGTTCACTGCCACTATATTCCACATTTCCTGCTTGGCTCGACCAGGCTTTTTTTTTCTTTCTTTTTTTACCAAAACGCCTGCGGTTTCCGAGGCTAATCGCGGTAGTTCTAGTAGTCATTAGTTACTCAGCCTTGCACCGCGTTTTGGCAACAGGAGCAGGACATGTGTTAGACAGCAAATGCATCTGGGAGACTGACTCTGATTCTATAGATTTTAAGAAGCGTGCTGCTTGTCGCCGGGGATGCTGGGCCAGGCGCTTGCTAACAGTGGGGAAACCATTAAGAACTCTTCTATAGCACCACAGGAGGTTTCTGCATCCCACACCCACCAGATAAAGAGGGAATAAATGTCTGCTCTGCCATGAATCCAATAAGTTCCACCGTAACTTATTTAATGGTAATATAATCGATGCTCTAAAATACTTTCTTATTCACAAAGTGAATGCTGGACACAATAACCAAAGCCGAGATTGGTCGCGGGTCAGGAAGAAGCCACGTGTCAGAATCTGTCCTCTCCTGCATATGTCTGTGTAATGTGTGCGTTAAGGTCATGTGTGTGTTTCCTGTATGTACTGTAGGTTTTTCAACTTTTTTCTAACCAAACATTTTGCTTGGCTGCATGGTGTTCACCACAAACAACATGCGTCTGCCAACGCCAGTGTTCCTCAGCTGATGGATATAACCTCCACTGCCACATGCATCCCTCCCTCTGCCATCCATTCCCCCCTATTCTCTGCCGGGCTTTCAACACCCAGACGGTTGGCCAGCAGCGCTGACGTCTCTGACACAGACTTCATGTTCGTTCTCCGCTCCGACCTCGACTTAAAATCGATGGATTAACTGTGGAACTCCGACTAGAAAGCAAATAAAATTCCAAGCTAATCAACTCTTTCAGCCCATCAAGAAAATTGCTCTCCCTCGTTCGGTATCTGATTACTCGGGTGTGATTTGCATTATGTTGAGCCGTGCAAAACAATACAGCATCCACGCAGCTGTCACTGAAGACTGTATGGTGGGGCTGTCACATATGTGTCACTGGCTCTGTGGTTTGAACTCGGAGGATGAAAATAGAAAATGAAACACCATTAATATCCGCTCTTATCCGTGAAATGGAATTAATTGGCCTGGGAGTGGGAACCCCCTCGGCTTCAAAGTGCACCTAACCACCCAGCTCTGACCTCACTCCGGTTATGAGCAAGAACCCACTACGTGGCCGGATAGAGATGAGAGTGTGAGTGAGAGAGAGAGAGAGAGAAAGAGAGAGAATGAAGGGCAAGCTCAACGGAGTGAGCGGAGCGACTTTGAAGTTTGTGGAGCACTCTGGAAGGAACGCGAGGAATCACCTGCCATAAAGAGGCGTGAGTAAGCGCTGAGCTATTTGTTCTGGTGCCTTGGTGGTTATGGGCCCCCGGGGAGGGCTGGCCCGGGCCCCTGTGAGATCACATCAGCGTGGATCGGGCAGGGGTCCGCCCGGAGGTGGAACTAATGAACCCATGTGTTCACAGACACTTCTAAGAGCCAGATGCTGGGAGGAGAAACACCCTGCAAGTTTTTCACACCGCCTCCCCCTGGAGAGGACAGAGGGGAACCCGGTCAAGCCTTACACGCATGCAAGACATGCAAGTGTACACACACGCGCGCGCACGCACATGCACATGCACATATGCATACCCTCACACGCTCAGAGACACCTTCAGTTTGTTGAGTCTAGGTGGAAACTGTTTCCACTTCGCCTCTCATTGATGTGGCACGCAAGGTGAAGTAGTCTAATAAATGGGATTGGGAGGCTCACATCTATCTATTCCATATGATCTGCCTGTCTCAGTAAAAGTCACGTACAGAGAGCGGTGCTGAGGGTCTGCAGTGTTATTGATGCAATCCTGACCTCTTGGATGTGACGTCTTATTCAAAGTGGTTAATGATTACCATCTCTCAATGTGTTTCAGCTGTCGTAATGCTTAATCCTCCCCGCTCCGTTGCAAGGATTGTTCCTGTGGAAACACAAAGGCCTGGACATTCCTTCTGACCCCAGATCTGTGGTTCACAGTCAAAACAGAGAGAAACAGAGAGAAAACAGTCAAAAGTCAGTCTCCTCGTGAACTCTACTGGCCAAGTTGACATTGAACATGTGCAGGACCTCTTGCTGTGGGAGAATTCTTCCAGTTCCTTTTTGTTAAATTGATTGTGGCTATTAACCACTTAAACCCTATATACTTATAGTTGACCGAGGTCCCCCCGAGAGGTCTACTAGGCCCCCTTCCTTTTCCCTCTACACCAAATGTATCTGTTGAAAATAGCACATACAGTTTTTGCCATATTTTTGCCACATATTTGGGTGTTACGACATGCCAAAAATGGGACGCTCGGTTCACGACACGTGGTTATGGGTAACAGATAGACTATAGAATATGGGATCGAGATAGTAAAAGGCTGCTGAGTGATTTTCACAGCCCGCTCCATATAATAAAAAATCACTTTCATTTGCCGCATGTGGCGGCAAACAACATGCATTTTCCGCGGCTTTACTTCGAATGGAGCCAGACTTATAAGATATACGTGTTAATGGCCAGCTTGTAAAGCTCAGATAAAAAGAGCAACACTCAGTTAACACCAACAGTTAATGCTGTCACATTGTTATAGATCCTATAAAACGAGCATGACGGGGCCAAAACAACAAGATGTCGTGACGGGACAGCCAATGAAATATTTCAGACCTCTCTTCCTCTGAGCCTGGACGGTCCCGTCCCCGCGGATTCACTGTGGTCCTGATCCAAGTGGTGATGGTGTGAGAAACCCGAGTGGAATGTGGCTGTCACCGATCGCTGCACTATCCTTCTGGTCCAAACCGGAAGACTGGCAGAGTCTAGTGAACACAGATAATGTGACGCCACCCTCTTCCTATCTCATGTATAACATCCTAGAGGCCCGCGTGGATCAAAGCCGACGTATATCCCACACATCCTCAGTAAACCCTAGATAGCGTAGTCCTGTTTGGAAGCCAGCTCGGTCTCCCAAACGCAGTTATAGTCCCCTGCCTGTGACCAACTCCTCTGAGTCATAAAGAAAGGCTCTGGTCGCAGCATGGGGCCGAGGCCCTCTGCTCGGGGAAAAACAGTGTACAGTTACTCTGGAGCTAAGCAAGGCTTTAATGATTATCACTTAATAACAAAGAATGAGGTGAGAATGAGTCAGAGTGCAAACACAAGACAGCAAATAGGACCTCTTAATAAAGCCTAATCCATTGCGTGCAAGGCGATTCAAATAACCAGTGTGCACCACATGAACATTGTTAAAAACATTTTCGTGAATACCAGCATGAATGTGTTAACGATAAAGACGTTTTTAACTGCCGAGTGCTCTGACGCGTAAAGTTTTACATGCATTACGAATGCAATCTCAGGTCGTTTTTCTTATGTACAATTCAAACTCACTGCAGAGTTCTGGTTTAAGCATCATGATAATATCAAATATAATAAATACATTTTGCTCATATTATGAGCAAAATGTATTTTTATTTTTTTCCCCTTGCTGAGAGTTGGTGGTAATTATCAGGCTGGCAGAGACGGTCTAGACACATATTAGGATTCTGAAAGATTCACAGCTCTCCCGGTGAGTTGAGCAGATGCATGTATGCAGCGAGATGCACTGACACCCACTCTCCGTTAATCAGATCGTGCCATTAGTGTTGTTCAGCCTGTCAGACGTTCCCTCGACCACATTATGGCGTCTCGGCTGTTGGATTAAAATGTTCTGAATCTGGAGTGCTGTGCTTGTTTTCCTCCAGAACAACAAATTTGGCACCTGTTGATTAACAAGAAATAGGCGTAGAGCGTACAGCTCCAAATACACCATAACCACTTAGGCTATATGTTTATTGCTTAGTTGACGGAATCCCTCAGGATCTATACTAGCTACTATAGGCCCACGTTCGTTTCATTTTTTGCAAGCTATATCTGTCAACCAGACATTCTGAGAGTCTCTGCACAAACTGTGTTCGTGTGTGCGTGCGTGTGTGTGTGTGTGTGTGCGTGTGTTTGCGTGTGTGCAGGGACCAATTAACCACCACAAGGTCCCCTGGACGGCATTTTTTTGGGGGGCCCCATGGGCACACAACATTTTCATCTTTTTGACCTAAATTTAACTAAATCAACGGCCAATGAAGGGCCTCAAACCCAGTACTGCACGGTCCAATTCCCCGAAGGGCCCCTGAGAGAAGCGCCCCTGGGCCACGGCCCCACTGGCCCAATGCCTAATTTGGTGTGTGTGTGCGTGCGTGCATGCGTGCGTGCGTGCATGCGTGCGTGCGTGCGTGTCCATGTTTGTATGTATGTGTCCGTTTTGGTATGTGCCAGACTGCCAGTCTTCAGTGCCAGATTTCACACACACAGCCGCCGTTTGCAGCAGCGTGCTCCAGTCCTCTGGTATCTGTTATCTTTTTGGGGTGACATACAACATCCAGTTCCCATGCAGGTTTATCACATTGTGCCCTCACTTTCATCATGGAAACAGAAGCTGTGTCTGGATGGGAACCAACAGCGTACATCACTGTGGCATCTCAAACTCGACTGCACCAACTGGATGAGGGCAGGGTGTGACCGCTTAGATGCATTGAGCCAGCTTCCTGCCCTGTCCATGGAGAATTACAGGACAGGACCCCGTCCAAATGGTGTCACTCTCCCACAGCAGCAGGAACGCGTTTCTGTGGATGGGCTGAGGAATTTTTGACGAGAGGTTCGGTGTGTGTGTGTGTGTGTGTGTGTGTGTGTGTGTGTGTGTGTGTGTGTGTGTGCGTGCGCGCGTGTGTGCGCGTGTGTGTGCGTGTCCGGAGCTAATCTTGTGTACCGCTAAACTGAATAGTATACCGAACTTCGTATGCACATTGGCAGTATAGGCAGATCAAGTACCTCTACTCTTTTTTCCCCCCACATATGTTTTATACTTTCTTAAATATTGACTTTAAATTTCATAATGGAAGACATGTAATGGGGCTTTGATGGGCTGAAACCTTTGTCATCGATACGTTATACAGTAGATGACTGACGTCACAGGCTGGCCACATGAAGTCCAAGATCGACATGTTCCCATGCATCTTGAGAGCCACATGATTCAATATGTACGACATGACTCGGCAAGACTGACTGTTGGTCTGCCCTCAGTGCCCTGTAGGCCTGTTTGTCCATTGACCATAATTCATCTCGCCTAATACCGCTGGTACCATGTTTCTTGTGTACACTATACCATTGTGGGAGGCATACTTTGGTTAGACACAGCATTGGTTAGACATAGCATTGGTCCGACTGAATTAAGGTTGGTGAGGGGTGCGTTAAGACGAATGGATTAAGGTTGGTGAGGTTGGTGCGTTAAGGGTTGGGAGAGGGTTAAGGTTAGGTGTGCTGCCCCGTGGGAGGTTATGGATAGGGTGAGGGTTTGAGCAATCGGACCAATGGTATGTCTAACCCTTTACTACCTGACCAAGGGGTCACACTATGATGTAACACAAAAATGGACTGCCCCTTTCCGTTTCCCAAACACAGCCAGCTAACACCAGTTTTAACACCAGGGACTTGGTGTACACTAGCCCATGTTAGCACCGGCAAAATAAAACACTGGAAAACACAGATGACTTGTGTGGTTGGAGGTTGGATAGGAGTGGAACAGGAAACAGCCTGCAGCTTTATAATGGAGTCCACCAACACAGCAGCCAATCACCAGCAGGGTCCACCTACCTGTAGTCAACCACTCACATTCAAACACCACAGTCACCACTCACCAGCTGGTAGTCAATCACAATCAGCACCACTCACCCATACCATTGAGTGGAAAAAGGCCTAGTCATAACACCCCCATGTGTCACTGCCATCCCTACTCTTGGGGAGACCCGACAACCATGTCCAATAGGGCCCTCAACCAACCTGTAGGAGTCACTAGTGCAGCGACAGAGAGACCGCAATCGGAGGCACAATGACTTTAACCCCAGTCTCCACAGTGGTGGGCATGCAGTACCCCCTCTGGAATGGTCTTTCACTGGCAAAAAAAGAAAGAAAAAACGTGGAGGAAAACATTTAACAAGAAGAAATTGATATTTCATATAGCTGCTTTCATCAAAAGTTTCAAGTTATATCCACCATAATTATGCAGTAGAAAAATCCCAAGGTCAACTAGCAGAGGGCACATCTATTTAACATGGTACATCTGGCCACTGTATGTCCAGGGGTCCAGGGGTGTGTAAATGGATTTCCTGCCCTCTGCGTGGTAGTGGACGTGGCTGTCTGACCCCAGTCTTCCTGGGGTGACCCTGTGGATGATTGCTGTGGAAAAAGGGGGTGTTTGATCTCGTGTCGATGCTGGGTCTTTGATGGTCATCTCACTTTGATGCCTGTGTGGGATCGAATTGGACGGCCACCCTCTGTGAAATAGAACACACACACACACACGTCACACACACACACACACACACACACACACACACACACACACACACACACACACACACACACACACATTGATCATCATGAGACGGCATTGGGTATGATGTCTAAACAGGAGGTGTTCTTCCGTCTTTGAAGCTGTGAGCGCTGAGATTTGTCACGTACTGTAGCTGCCATTCTAGATGTGCTGTGTGTGGAAGGATTAGGTCCATAACACTCCAAGCACCAGGAACCTTGTACTTTATCACCCACTTTGTATTTTATTCCCCTGATATACATTTGTCTTCCTCTGAGATCCTCTGATACATTGCGGTCCAACACTCGGTTTGTTCCAGGACCCGTGGAAAAGTCACTCTTCTGACCGTAAAAGAAAACGTAGTTCACTGCTTTTAATTCCTTTTTTTTTTTTTTTTTTTAACTGAGCAGTTCTGCTTCCTGACCATTTGATGCCTTCCTGTATTAATCTGACAAGCGAGGAGCCTGATTTACTGGCAACTCAGGACCACTTTGCTTTGTGTCCGCTTTTATGTGGCTTCACTAGGAAGAAACAACACACGGAGTAATGGCAAAAGCAGACCAGACCATACCTCTGCAGCGTGTAACATGCTCAGTAATATCCGGAGTGCCCGTTTAACTCTGAGATTGTAAAAAACGGACCCAAGGGTCTGTTTCTACACTCACAGAGTTAAACGAACACTCTGGATTTAACAGTGTACTTTGGTACATTTAACTGCCCCTATACACATACAGTCTCCATACATTCATTGAATTTGATTTATTAGATCCAGCTAGGGATATTTTATTGCATGTATTTTTTTTTGTGTTCTGGCATTTTCTCCGGTCAGAGAATAGGTATCCATCAAAATGCATGCTGAATGCTGATGTCTGAATAGTAAAGCATATAGACTATACTGTGTACATTATAGCTTTTGAGTTTGCTATTCACATTGTAAAAGTTTTCACCACTTTCTCATTGTTCTCATGGTAAGCCTACATTTGGTTCTGAAGCAAGACGTCCTGATTTAGAGGTCGACGGCGTGAAAAGCTTCCCATAAACTTTATCTCGGCCGTGGGTCACAATGTTCCGCTTCCCTCGCATGTCTCTCTCTCTCCCTCGACCCAAAACTGTCTGGTAGGTTATAGCTTCTCAGAGCTCCATGGATGGGTAGGGGCAGAAAGGGAAAAATGGCGATAGAAGGAGTGATTGTGAAATGTGGGAGCGAGGAGTATTTGGCAGGGCTCATCTTGTTTGCTCAGTAAACCCCCGAGGCCTGCGTTTAGGTTTTCTTTTTTTTTCTTGCACTGGGAAATGCCCACATTGTTGGGGCCCGGAGACCGTGGTTACGGAGCCCGAGCGGGGCCCAGCGAGGCAGGTTCCGTGAAACAACAAGATGAAGGTCAGCTAATATAGCAGCTAATTCCACTTCCTGGTCCCCATGACACCCAGGCAGGGTTTATTTGAAGATCCCAGACCCCAAAGTCACTCTGCACTTTGTTTAGTCCATGAGTATTTTTCACCCGAGCCAACCCTCACAGATATTAATGTATTCTGATGATGATGATGATGAGGAGGGTATAAGAGGAGGTGGAGTAGAGAGCGTTTGAACTAAAGAGAGAAGAGCAATAATTTCACATTTTCTATTGTGACAGACACTTGGCAGCTATGATGATTTGTTGTGTAACTCTTCATCCGTCAAACAACCGTTTATCATATAGGGCTCACATTTTCACATTGTCAAAGGGTTGAACCCAGAGGAAGTCAGGATTTAGCTGATGTTATTTTCAAACTGCATGCAAACTTCTAAATTGCTGTTGGTCTCTCTCAAGCTAGTCAATGTCTGGTCTTCTCTCTCCGTCTCTTTTGGTTGGATTATGGACTGGAAGGTGAGAAAAGGATAGCTGAAGCACTCTCGTCCATTGACCACCATTGAGTCAGTTCCTCTACTTGTGCATACTTTGGAACCAGCCGGCAGTGTGTGTGAATAGACATTAGAAAGGGCTAGTTTATGAGCTGATTGTCTTAGTGATCGTTTAAGTCAGGTCTTTAGAATGCAGAAGGAGGGTGGAAAAAAATGGGCAAAAAATAGCGCACGCACGCACACGCACACACACGCACACACACGCACACACACACACACACACACACACACACATACACACACACACACACACACACACACACACACACACACACACACACACACACACCATCCAAAGGCCAAAGTGGCTTAATCCTGTATGGAAATGGTAATGAGAAAATAGAGAGAGAGAAGAGCCAGCAACTAACCCATGATGGAATCTAGGCCTCTCTAGTGGGGTTTCTCCAGGATGCATAAGAAGAGGTCTTTGTGTTCCGATCTAGTAAGCCAGAAATACAGCTTTTGAACCGTGCGCGTTGAAAGAAGAAGGGAAATAGAGAGAGAGAGATGGGGAGAGAGTGAATGAGTAAGTGAAGGAGTGGGGGGCGGGGGGGGGGGGGGGGGGGGGGGGGTTGGACTCTCAGGGTGTTCGTGTCAAATGCTGAGGGTGTAACACATTTGGAATCTGAGAGGTGATGTGTGTGTGTGTGTGTGTGTGTGTGTGTGTGTGCGACGTGCGTGTGGCAGTCACAGCGTGGGCTGATATCAAGCACTTCTTCAAGCTCTCTCGATTTAGACCCCATTAAGGTGCTTCATTCTTTGTGTGGTGGTGGAGTCTCATTCTCCCATGCTTAAGCCTCGCTGTGAATGAAGCCGGCTGGGAAGAAAAAAGATTGGAGATTCAGGGATGGAAGGAGGCCCCCGGCGAATGGAGGCTGGAAAATGCACACCACCTGGTTTGTGTGTGTGTGTGTGTATATACTGTTGTCAAACTGGTGACAGGTAAATCGAATTGAACAGGCCAGTGGTTTCATTGAGGGCACAGGCCAAGCTGCATTCGAATAGTATTTTTTTGGTGTTGAAAGGTCATCTGGGACCTTTTTCCTTCTCTCGATTTCTTCTTTCGGACATTCCCATGCATTTTATCGATTAAGACAAGAAATTTGCTTTGTAGTTGTAGTTTATTCCCATGTTATCCTCCGCTAAACGGCTCCAAAGTAAACAAGGCTAGAAAATAAATTTGGTCAGCTGAGTGAACACAGAGTCATATTGTTCTCTGTTTATTTGGCTGCTTTTAGAGCAAACAAAACAGCATCTGTGGTGCAGCCTCGGGTTTGAAGATGGGGCTCGGGGGCCTGGTGCACTCTCACAAAACAAAAGGATGTGATTGCATATACACAGAAAAATCCTGAGTGTTAATTTGACTGAGAGTTAACCACTTATGGCCAGTATACTATACCTACCTGTATATGGATCAAGAGTTAACCACTTATGGCCTATACTATACCTACAGTATATGGATCACTTATGGCCTATACTATACCTACAGTATATGGATCACTTACCGTATGGCCTATACTATACCTATATGGATCACTTATGGCCTATACTATACCTATATGGATCAAGCCCATCTACAAGCCTTGTAATGTGCTATTTAGGCTACTTTTGAAAATCTCTGAAACAACTTCACTCAATCACTTTTAACATGATTGCTTTCTCTCCCTCTCTCTATATCTGTGTCTGACCTGGAACTAAAATGAATTGTAAGGGCGTCCAGCTCTGTAGAAGAGTTCAATGAAGTCTCTCATTCATTGAGGGGAGTCATTTCCCCTGAGGCGGTGAATGAAGAACGTAGCTGGTGTCAGATTAGAAATGGTGATGCTAAAGGTCCTCTAGCTCTGCTGCCGGGGAGCATAATGGTGATACTAAAGGTCCTCTTTAGCTCTTCTGCCGGGGAGCATAAATCAGTCTGTGAACCTCTCTCTGCGGGGGGGGGGTCCTTCTGAGTGACTAGTGCAGTGTTGGTTCTCAAAATGTTTCCACTTAATCATTTAATTATTAGCTAATTGGGGTGTTCCTATATGATTTGAATATCTCCCTTTCTTGTCGTTGTCTTTCCTGTAGAATACATTAGTGAGGTGCCTGTGTGTTTGTATGAGATTGAGCCTGCATGTCTGTAATTTTCAATATCCGTCAGGGAGAGAGATTTCATCCAGCTTCCATTTATTTCTCTCTCTCTCTCTCTCTCTCTCTCTCTCTCTCTCTCTCTCTCTCTCTCAGACTTTGTGGATTATACAGATACATTTGAAATCTCAATGGATACAATTATATTTGTATTATATTATTCTGGGTCTGTTTAGCCTTAGCCTGGCTTGGCCAGCCTCATAGCGGGGATTCTTCCCTGCGGGGAAGAATCTTAGTTTAGCCTGGCGCAGTTTAGCCTGGCTTCGGAGCATTACTGTATTTGAGTGTAATAAAGATCCGAGCTGATGGAAATCACATGATCTGTAGGCCTAGTAGGCCTACTATAATGATGTTTCACTGCTGCGGTTACTCAAACCCAAACCCAAACTGTTTACCTTAATGAGAATCATTATGAAACCAGGAGGGCAACCAGGCAGAACAACAAGAAATAGGATACGGTAAACTCAAACCATCCAACTTTATGAACTCGATCTGACAAAGCACTAAGGCGGCGGTGGGGGGGGGGGGGGTACCTATATTAGGTTTACTGTAGGTAAATCTGTGCTGGCTTTCCATGTATTTTTTCCATGCCAAAAAAAACATGATGCCAACGTTTGTTCTAATGCTCAGAAATCTATGCCTAATGCCTGTGTGTGTGCCTGTGTGTGTGCGTGCGTGCGTGCGTGCGTGCGCAAAGAAGACACTGCCCAGACTTTTATATTTTTGAGGGGCACTAGCCCCTCCTATATTCAGCTATAGTGTAGATTTTCGTCTTACACAAACAGATGTATAATGATAAGAGCGTCCCTCACTTCATGAATAAACAGATGAAGTGTGGAGATCAGTATTCAGTGGTGTAGTGTGTGTGTGTGTATGCATGAGTGAAATGTATGTGTGTGCATGTTGTATGTATTAACAGAAATGTTGAAAAGAGTGCATGGTGGAAAAGGTGCAGGAGGCAAATGAAAAGAACAGAACTGGGGAAGGACTGGGGAAGCAGGCATTTATAGGCGTCAACACCCGGGCCCAGGTGCGAGCTGATCATCATGATTAGGCTCTGCTCCCCAATCCTATTGGACAGAGAACAGAAATGATTAGGGGCAAAGCAACTACACACAACCACATAAATAAGTGAAGTAGGCCTACTAAGCAACTATATTCACACACAACATAGGGAACCGTCACATTATGGAATGTCAGAACAGGAAGGATGGGTGGGGTATGATCAACATACTGTATGGGATGTCAGAACAGCTCAGCTCCATATATGGAGATCTAAGGGTTTGAGGTCAGATGTATAGTTGCTGGCCGGCTCCATATATGCAGATCTAGGTAATGATCCAGTCTTCTTCATGTATGGTTATCCAGGGTTAGATGATCTTCATATATGGAGATGGCCATATGGTGGCATGACGTGTCACGAGGCGTGACCATATATGCAGGCGTGACCATATATGGAGGCGTGATATCACGAGGCGTGACCATATATGGAGCCCGACCAACTGACGGGAGATCCAGGTTTTCATAAGGGAAGAAATTTAATTATATAGTAGATGATGCCCTTGCTTTTGCAGTACATGCATCAGTTCCAGAAGCCCTCCCCACACACCGTGACACCGTCCACCCAGGGGCCAGTCCTCAGACACAGTACAGTAGCTACTGTACCTTCCAATGAGGAGACAGACGTCTGACAGCGGAGTTGTGCCATTTCACTCAGCTTCTTACCATTTCCTTTTCCTGTCAGCTGTTGGTACAGTTCCCAATCAGGGGGCCTAAGGCCACCTTGCGACTCAGCCCTGCCCTATCTGGCTACAGAAGTGCTTAGTTTCCAGAGGAGCACCGTGGTCCCCGTTAACAGACAAGAGAAAACAAACCAGGAGACAATGGCAAGAGAGTGACTGAGTAGAGCTTGATGTGCAAAGAATGTTCTGTGGCTTCCATGGTCGTGCATGGAATGTTCCATGTGTTCTGTAATCCCCTCCGACTGTGTGTGGAATATTCCGCGGCTTCCATGCTGGCCCGGACGACGCAGAGCCGCACTGGAACCTGATCCCACATCCAGGCCACTGGATGCTGCGTGTAAGCGGAGTTCAGACCTCCTGCCATTGCCAGAAACCGCGGCTCATGTGCCGACGGTGTACAAGCTAGCCTCTGGTCAGTCAGAGCTCTGTTTGTTGTTCCAAGATTCATCTGTTCTCACACTGAGAGGGAGGCTCGCACACGCCCAGATTTCCTCTCAACTCTCCCATGCACACAGACATCACACAGAGGATGCAGAGACGACGACAGATCATAACCCTCTTGTGATATTTTGCGGTGAGAGCCTGATAGCCAATTCACTTCAATGAACTGAGCTGACTTTGCTCCGATTTTGACACCTGAATGACGCTGTGATCTCATTGCGGAAGCATTAACTATGAATAAAATCTGTCCAATCTTCAGCTATTGGTATTATGTTACCGTTACGGCCTGGCCTAGGCATCACCAGGTGCAACACAAAAATATGGACAGCTCCCAGCACCACTCACTCATACAGATGAGGGCAATACATTCACTCAAAGATTTAGACACCACGAATGGAAATACACATGACCCTAGGGCGTCCAGTTTGTGAACAAAGGACAAGGCAGCACAAGTGAGACTTCAAGGCAGCAACGCATCACTCTTCCATGCATGGGCTATGAGCATAGACTGTAAGGCTATGAAGCAATATAGCACTGGGCATAAGGGTAACGGTAACGGATAATGGATCTCTTAAAGGCAATGGCATGTGGCACAGCTGTGATTGGTTTCATAATTGAATTTTTGAAATGCCCAAACCATAACCATGCATAATGTATGTATGGTAGCGGAGGTGTTTTAGGGATTTAAACAGGTGACCAAAATAGACACTTTAGTTTGGGAACACCCCTTCCCCAATGCTAAATCCCCAAATAGTATCTGTCCCTCCATCCCTATATCTTAAGTTGAGTAGCCCTGCTATACACCAGCATAAGCATCCGAGACTCTTCTCGCTCCTGGCAACCCAGCTGTGGAATGACCTTCCCCCCTTCAATCACTATTGTAGACACATTCCCCATCTTCTGTTGCAGTTTGAAAACTCCATCAGACTCAATGTGACTCCTTATGACCTTATGGCAACACTTGTTTCCTATTAGATTTGGTTACTTATTAAGATATGCACGATATATATTATATTCTTTAGATAGATGTATGGTGTTTGATTGTCCACAGTTGTGGAAAGGCTGGCCAACAGCATGAGGCTCCACAAATTAGACATGAGGTCCACCAGTACTTTTGGGGTATTTTATTTACCTCTCCAAACGATTCACAAACAGTGCAAGCCCAGGGCCACAGGAAAATATTTACAGTAGGAGGTGCTGAACGCAACTGTGCACGTGTTAGCGCACGCCGCAAAATGCACGTGCATGTGCGCATTTTCACACAGAAAAGTGGCTTTTACATTACCTCTCCAGTCTCCACACGCAAGTTATAGGAACAAACTGACACAGGCAACTAACCAGGATAAAGCTGTGATACAGCATATTTATTAGGCAGAATTAACAGAAATTAGTTTAATTTATTATTATTTTCCCCCTCCTGTCCGAGGGGGGGCTGTGCCAGCACCCCACTTCCCTCAACCATGTGCAAGCCAGCGACAATACAAAAATAAATTCCAAACAGGAACTTACGAATACTGCTAACAGGCTATGGCTTCCATCAGGCAATGGCAGCTACAGGGTATATCCCCTGATGTTCTTCTGGCTAGCCTCAATAAACTGAACAACATTCACCTGCAGAATGCCTGCTCTTACAGGTGGGACAAACCAAGCACAATCACAGTAATTGGTATCAATATCTCAAACAACAGTTTAACCCTGTTTAGAGAGGAGTTGTTGCACTAAGAACTAACGTGGAGACGTGTCTGTTGTTATTCTTTGTCAGGTATGTTACGTTCTATTATTTGTTGTGTTACTGTCGCTCTTGCTTCTGTACTTCCGTCTTGGAACGAGAGAGGAGTTGTTGAACTAAGAACTAACGTGGAGACGTGTCTGTTGTTAGTCTTTGTCAGAATAAAGCGTGGTTTCCAAAGGGAGTTCTGGGTCCGTCTGTCCATGATTCAACACAACGCAGAGAGAGACAGATTACACCGGTTACATATACACAGTGACGATATAAATAAATAAACATATTTAATATTACTTAAATGTCAGATATACATATCCTTGATTGTGGGTCTATGTGTATAAGGGCACAGGCTGCCCTGTGACAGTTAGACCAAAATAATAAGATCCTAATACACCCGGCCGTATGAGTCTTCTCAGATGGGTGGCTGGCCATCATGAGCTCATGTCTGCCAGATATTTTCAAGTATGGCAACTGTGCATGCCCCGAAATAGAAACATGGACTCTCTTGAAGAGATGTGTGTGAGGAGATCTGTTACTACCCACATTTTTATAACTCATCGTTAAAAGCCTATAAAGACAACGCAATGTGCATAAAATCTTGGGAAGAAATTGCACTGACTGTCGAAAGAGATGATGCTTTGCATCTCTTGCACTGTACTGTACTCCCATCCCTGTTCTCCTCTCATTGAGTGTTCTCACATATACTATCTTCTACCTTTCAGTTTTCTTGTTGAGCAAGTACAATAAACAAAGAAGCTCTTCTTTTTGTTGTGCAACGGTCATCATTTTGATTTGGACTATTGGTGTGTACGTACTGTATGTGTGGAAACTAGTGTGCGCATCTGCAAACACCAAATTGTAGTATAATCAGAACCACATCCACAGACTCTCTCAGTTATGCGGACGCAAGCAAGAATAATGTGGCCTTTTACTCTGATCTTGCATTTCATAAATCACTTTGGTTAAGAGCATATGCTGAATACATGCTAAATACATTTAAATAAATTTTTTTTACATGCATAGATATTGAACTACACCCAGGGACAGATTAACATGCGCGCATTTTTTGAGTTTCTATCAACTTTTTGACCTAAATTTAACATAATCAATGGCCAATGAAGGTCCCCAAGAGGGGTCCCCTGAGCTTTTTTCAGGCTTTCAAACCCAGTACAGAGCGGTCCAATTTCCCCAAAGAGCCAAGGGCCCCTGAGAGCCAAGGGCCCCTGGGCCACGGCCCAATTGGCCCAATGGATAATTTGGCCCTGACTACACCCCGATTGTCATGCTTTTCAGAATGTTTACTTTTACTCTTATTTCAACACGTATTTCAGTCTCTTATGTTGTATGTTAATCATGTTTTATATCTGTTTTTTTTAACAAATTGAACCTCATGGTGATGGTGTATACAGTTTGTTGTTGAATGAATCAGATTACATGTTGAATGTGATGGATTGACACACTGCACAGAAGCAGCGTGGAGATGGCTCACAGACTCCAGACCACACAGCATAATTGCCCAGGTTCTTTGTACGCATGTGTCACAGCCAGGTCCTCCACGCTCGTCCAGGGTGACCTCATCCCTGTATGGGCGTCACTCACCATCCAACAGGGCTGTGTTATTTAGGACGTTTTTTTTTGTTTTTTTATGACTGTTCGGTCGGACTGGTGGCCCTGGTTCCTCACATGCGGCTTAAAGCTTTCAGGAGTGGCTGTTTGATTGGTAGGGCCCTTGGGAGCATTTGCTGTAGTGTGTCCTCAGGGAGTAACCAGCCACAACCACAAGCAGGGGATTTGAGGTCTGGGATCGGTCCAACAGGTAACAGAGCTCTGAGCTGGTGCCATATGTCACTCCTATAGGAATACGATGCCAAAACACACCACCTCCCAGTTACAACAATAACATTTGTGGTCTGGATTTGAGCATGTTGGTGATATCATTGCCTTAGTAATGTGCCTGCATTATAGCAGCGTGGTAGTCAGACCTTATTGTCTGTGAAGTTTATTGGGCTAAAAGGATCCAAGACAAATGAAGAGAAGGGCTATGGTGAGCTAACTCTTCTGCTGCAGTACATGAGTGACTGAGGCTCTTGGGCAGTAATGTCTAATAAATGCTTTAATAAATTCACTTTTAATGCCTAACATTTGCGCTAAAGTTATTCTGGCACACCGTGGCCATTATTTGGTTTGTTGTACATGTTTGCGATTTACTGTGTACGGTACCCAGCACAAATGCCTACCGTTGGCCACAGCGGTAATTGGGGGATAAGTGCCTTGCTTAAGGGAACCACATCAGTACTTGTGAAAGGAGGGGTGAGCGTTACTCATTCACATTCTCCACCCAGATATTCATCATAAAGATGGATGGTGTAAGTTGTTTAGCAGAGGTTTTTACAGGCCAGAGCAACACAGGTTACTTTAGTTCATACAGTTCAGACAAGTAGGCCTACATACCGTAGGTAGACTAATGGACACAAGCACCTTTTGCATAGCAGAGCTTATCAAGCTAGTTTTTGACATCATCTTGAAAATGTGTGTGTGTGTGTGTGTGTGTGTGTGTGTGTGTGTGTGTGTGTGTGCGTGTGCGTGCGCAAGCATTCACGTACAATATGTCCATGTGTTTGTGCATGTGTTTATACAGTACTTTGTGGGATTAACTGTAGCCTATACAATACGTCACAGTAAAAGGTATGCAGCATTTTTTTAAATGCTTATTAATACTGTGCAGCCCTGTTACTCTACTGTACCCGTTTACAAAAAAGCAGCTGAATATGCGAAGATCTATCTGAAAAATTGAAAAGTTCTTTTAACAGAGTTTTATTTCAAATGAATTCATTAATTTCAAACTCTAGTAGGCTGTTTCATAGTTACAGACATATCAATACTTCTCATTACAGCCATCTACAATCCAATCCCAAAAAATATAAAAATAAAAATAAGACACAAAAAACAACAACAACAAAAACAAAAGCCACATTGTTTTTGTTTTTAAATATATTCATTTAGGATAAACATAATATATTAGTATGCATTAGGAGACATCACACAACCTTTTTGCAATGGACAAAGCTAAACATTTACAAAGTATAAACACAAGCAGATAGTTATTTAGGACAGGAATACTTAAGGAATACTCCAGTCCTCCAAATGCGAGGACAACTGACCTAAATGTACACAGGATACAAATTTGTTGGCTGGGACACAGGTTGTAATATTAAAATACATTCGAAGAATGGGGTATCTGTGTGTGTGTGTGTGTGTGTGTGTGTGTGTGTGTGTGTGTGTGTGTGTGTGTGCGTGTCAGAGAGAGAGGTTTCAGGTAATTTGCATGGCATGTACAGTATGTACATAATGTTTATATACGTGTGTGTGTGTGTGTGTGTGTGTGTGTGTGTGTGTGTGTGTGTGTGTGCGTGCGTGTCTGCGTCGACTCCTAGATATAACTCTCTCTGTGGTCTTCTCTAAGGTAAACATGAGAAATCTGTCTCATATTCATTCATTTGTCATTCCATTTATTAAGCCTACATCATTTAAAACTCTGGTTAATAATACAGGGACACAGATCTAGTAAAAGTTTAACAAAATAAAAACAAAACAAAAAACTCAACACAATAGTAACACTATACAACTATATAACATGTAGACAAGGGGACATTCCTTTCGAGTACCAAGTAATGTCTTGAAAAGGGAATGCCATCCTCAAAATGAATTGGTTTGAGGTGAAAAGTATTTGCAGCAGCGATCAGATCGCGCTGGTAGATACAAATGTCTGTGATCATTATATCACTCCACAGGTTGTTTTGTATTCCTCCCCACAAAGTTATGTGCTGTATACAAACTTAATGTGTACATAATTCACAATCATAGTTAGCTTTTAGTCAGCTAAATAGTGAGCATGCATTATCATGTCAGCGGTATGGGCGTCGCATGGCGGGTCTTGACGGTCAACATTTATTTTTTCTGAGTAGAAAGACTCGGTTCACCAGCTTGTCTGTACTGTAGATGAAGTTGAGGTTTTCACTTGGGGGGACGTCCATTTTCTGAGAACAAATCGTAGAGGAACCACTGAAATCTCCTATTGTGACTCAGGTCACAAATGTAACCCGCAGGCATCAGTCAAAACAAATACAACAGGCATCAATATAGTCATACATGAATAGTGGGGGGTCGTCAGTATGGATTTTCTTGAGGCTTGTTCTGCACTTCCCTTGTGGGAATATGAACATATCTCGTTCGGAATACTCTTGACTTGTAGAAAATAAGTGCACGGTTGACATGTCTAATTGTCTATTCTACTTCTAGTCGATAATATGACATAATCTATTAAAAATTCCATCAACTGTATTTACTGTATGCATGTATGTACTGTATGTACGTACGCACAAATGGTTACTTTACATTGCAGAGGTCACAACCACAACATACTGCTTATCTATATGTAAGCATTCATCAAACACGTGCTTTAAATAACACATTCTGGTAATACACTATACAGGGTAAGGTGTATCATTATGGCACTTTGATGTCCATTCACATGACGTGAGCTGTATTATTGAGGTAAAAACACCCACATATGAGCAAGTAGCTCTCAGGTGAACGGCACCTGGTCCCCCCCACCCCCCCATTCCTCCTGTTTATGAGTGTGGGACCATAGTAAAACCTACTTTTAATGAGCAATTTAACACGTTAACACTTTAAACTGTTTACACAATTTAACACGAGGCATGGCCAGCTGCATGAGCTGCTAATCATTATCGTCACTGCGAGTGAAATCCCCCAAAGTTGATGCTGCATCTCTTCAGTTCACGACGACAACAACAACAACAACAACAACACAGAAGAGGAACAGCCCTCCGAAAAACACAGGAACGTGATACAGTAGATAAACGTGTTCTTTTGAAATGAATTCCTACGGTATTTTTAAAACTACTACAGTATGTCATGGGTAGGATAGTCAGGGTGTTACAAATTAGGTGCAAAGTCTGCAATTCCAAGACAAAAAAAGAACAAAAACAAAACCTCGACAGAAACAGACTGTAGAATGAGCTCCTTCACGATAGCGAGTTCCTAAACACACTAATCTCATTTATTTTATTTTTGCTTCCCACTCAAAGCAGCAGCACTCAGTCATTTCCCCCCTCTCCGATTATCTTCATCCCTTAGCCCTCTAGTTCGTTTCCTTTTCATCTTCTCTCTTCTCAGTTTTTGTCTTATTCGGGCTAAAGACAAGTGAATTATGCCTGCACACCGTGACCTCCCTCCCACCATCCCTCTGTCTGTCCATCTCTCTCTATTTGCCCATTTCCTTCCTTGCCGACCCCTCCTAGCACTTCCCTCGCTTGTCCCGCTGCTGGAACTTCCTGAGCCTGCGGCCCCAGAGGTCCTTCCAGGGGATGAGCAGGCTTCCCTTGTCCGCCACCACGCCACTCTGC
>NC_137872.1:13133873-13286373 GCF_963924005.1 Protomyctophum bolini | reverse complement strand
ACCATCCCATGAACGTCAGCAAACATGCAGCCCTTTGATTCATTATCCCCCCCGGCAGCATAGAGAAGGGAGTATGTGCACGTGTGTGTGTCTACACAGGTATATGTGTGTGTGTGTGTGTGTGTGTGTGTGTGTGTGTGTGTGTGTGTGCATGCGTGCATGCGTGCAGAAGGGTGTCAGGGAGAGAATATAATCCCTTTGTGCCCTCCGTCTCCGTAGCTACGGTGGCGATGAAAAACAAAGAGCGAATAAACACGACATATTTCTTTCTCCTCCTCCGGGGTGGCAATCCGTCAGCGTCTGCTTAATTTACCACCTGTTTGTGCCCCGCGGAATGCTCCGCGCCCGGCAGAGTGCACAACTGTGTTTAAACAGAGGGCCCCTTCCCGCGACCCCCAGGGGCCCACACCGCCACTCACACTTGGGGAGGGGGGGGAGTGTGTGTGTGTGTGTGTGTGTAGGGGGGGGGGGGGGGGTTATGGCCCCCAAAAGAACAGAGAGAAGCACCACAAAGGACCCCCGCGACAGGCCTGAGAAATGAATTAGAGGGGAGAGGAATGCATCCTTGAAGGAGAGATGTCTGCCATTCAACCTCTGCATATTTATGGCACAATCATCCGCTTCCAGACTTTTTCGATGAAGTTCAGAGGAAAGCAGAACCCCACCGGGGACCCGCCTGCTTTTCATGAAGCAGTCTTGACTGATTTATAGATGCAGGGCCCGTCCTGGCTGTGGTGATTAAGATTGAAACCGACAGAAAAGGTTGAAAATGATGAGCTGATTCTTGGCTCCCCGGTGGTGTTAACCAAAGAAATCAATGGAGGAAGCAAAAATAAAATGAAGTTGGACATTTTGCAAAACGCTATGTATCATTGACACAAATATTTCAAATGAGAAGTGAAACAGGTGAATGGGAAACAACCTTTGTGGGTCTGGATGCATTCCATCATAGGATGAAATTGTGAACCCCCATTATGTGTGCAATATTAATTAATATGTCTGTAAGCAATAAGGAAATTGGCTTGAATGCAAAAGTAAAAGTGTCCAACAATACACTGCAGCTGTAGTCTAACCACGTTACCCCTGGCGTCCCTGCTTTGGGCATGTCATTGTAGTCATTATATATGTCATATAAATCTTCGATTTATATAATTACATTGCGACATTTTGTGATCTTGTAGATTGGCAATAAAAAAAGGAGGAAAATCTTGGAACATTTTTGAAAATAGGGCTTAAGTGGTTAACTAAGACAAATGTCAGGTTGTGTCTGAAGCCCGGAGTATAAGAACACTCTTATTGTCTTTGTTTCATGAGGATATACTGTAGTCTGGAAGTCTTGGCTGAAAGCAGAGAACATACTGTATTCTTCTCAAGTCAAAGGAAGAAGAGCCCCCCCCCCCCCGCCCCCGCCCACTCCCCAATCCTGCGACTGTGGAGATTTGTTCTGTGGCTTACATGACGTGGATCTGCTGATAGCAGATCGACCATTATATTTCTGTGATTGATGAGGTGGAAAATGTGAACAGGGGAGGGGGGATCCTTTGCCGCGTGGGTAAATGTAGGCCTGCACAGCAGGACAGCGCAACCAAAGCGTATATCTCAGACAGCGGGCCGATGGATGCGTGTGAGGAGCCTTATAGGTATACCGTACAATCCTTCATGCTGCTACCGCCTCTGTCTTATGTCCCCCTCAACCCCCACCCACCCACCCCCAAGACGGGGGTCTTGGGGGCCACAGGTATGATGTTCCAGTGTTGCGGTTTCTGCTTTGGATCCAGAACAAGGGGGATAATAGCCTAATATCATCCATCATACCAACATCAAATTTCCTTTTCGCTTCAGGTTGTACAGTATACTGTAGTACCTAATACCTATTGAATTTGTGAGGGAAGCAGGATTTAAAACGGGCTCGGAGAAACCCGAAAATATAGAGTTGTGTTCCACAGCAAAAAATAAATAAAAAATAAGTGTTGATGGATGTGTCATTAGGCATAGAGCCCGACCGATATATCGCTCTGGCCGTCATTATTTTACTTTTTTTATGACAATTTCCTTAATTTGGCCATTATGTTGCCAATGTGTCCTAATCTTTTTTTGTTTAATAAACAAGATAGAATGTAGATCTATTATTTGGTGGTGGTCGTTTTATTTTATAGGGCATATACGTGGTTAAATAAAATTTCACTCTATATGCATTTTATATTTACTTGTTGGCTTGGCCATTGTATAATTAAAGTTAAATGTTCTTTTCATATAGAAACTTAAACCAAGTTTTTTTTTAATTGATTAGAACACTCATTAAAAGTAAATTGGACGCAAAGATCTGGCATCGGTCGGGCTCTAATTTTGTAACACAATATCCGTCTACCTGACGCTGCATTATACGGCTGTCAGCTGCTTCTGTGGATTCATTGACAATATAATGTGATTGCTGTGTGTTTTGGCTGCTGTTTTCAAGCTGGGATTAGCTGTAAAAATGCCTGAGAGCTTTGCCAAGCGCCTCAGGTTGACTTGGCGTGGCGCTCACGTCCATCAACCTGTTTTTTCCCCCTCTGCCTTAATGGAGAGCGTGCAGTAGACTCCTCTTAATATTTATATTAAGGTTATTGTGAGCGCGGTGAGACCATATGGTGGGGTGGTGCTTGGAAGGGGAGAAAGAAGAGAGGGTTCTGGAGGGACTGGAATGGAGGCTAACAGTAGCACGAGTCCTTTTATAGAAGCAGGGGAGCATTAAATAATACATTGTCTTTTGCAAGTCTGCCATTCTGTCACTGTGGAGCAGCCATTGATAGCAGATTAAGACTGGCAGCACTGAGACGAGGGAGGGACTGCAGGATTGGTGAAGAGGTGCACAGTGACCCCAGTAGACCCCCAGGGGTCTCTACTGTACTGTATATAAGAGGTGCACAGTGACCCCAGTAGACCCCCAGGGGTCTCTATACTGTACTGTATATAAGAGGTGCACAGTGACCCCAGTAGACCCCCATGGGTCTCTATACTGTACTGTATATATGAGGTGCACAGTGACCCCAGTAGACCCCCAGGGGTCTCTACTGTACTGTATATAAGAGGTGCACAGTGAGCCCAGTAGACCCCCATGGGTCTCTATACTGTACTGTATATATGAGGTGCACAGTGACCCCAGTAGACCCCCAGGGGTCTCTACTGTACTGTATATAAGAGGTGCACAGTGACCCCAGTAGACCCCCATGGGTCTCTATACTGTACTGTATATAAGAGGTGCACAGTGACCCCAGTAGACCCCCAGGGGTCTCTACTGTACTGTATATAAGAGGTGCACAGTGAGCCCATGGTAGACCCCCATGGGTCTCTACTGTACTGTATATAAGAGGTGCACAGTGACCCCAGTAGACCCCCATGGGTCTCTATACTGTACTGTATATAAGAGGTGCACAGTGACCCCAGTAGACCCCCATGGGTCTCTATACTGTACTGTATATAAGAGGTGCACAGTGACCCCAGTAGACCCCCATGGGTCTCTATACTGTACTGTATATAAGAGGTGCACAGTGACCCCAGTAGACCCCCATGGGTCTCTATACTGTACTGTATATATGAGGTGCACAGTGACCCCAGTAGACCCCCATGGGTCTCTATACTGTACTGTATATAAGAGGTGCACAGTGACCCCAGTAGACCCCCAGGGGTCTCTACTGTACTGTATATAAGAGGTGCACAGTGAGCCCATGGTAGACCCCCATGGGTCTCTACTGTACTGTATATAAGAGGTGCACAGTGACCCCAGTAGACCCCCATGGGTCTCTATACTGTACTGTATATAAGAGGTGCACAGTGACCCCAGTAGACCCCCATGGGTCTCTATACTGTACTGTATATAAGAGGTGCACAGTGACCCCAGTAGACCCCCATGGGTCTCTATACTGTACTGTATATAAGAGGTGCACAGTGACCCCAGTAGACCCCCATGGGTCTCTATACTGTACTGTATATATGAGGTGCACAGTGACCCCAGTAGACCCCCATGGGTCTCTACTGTACTGTATATAAGAGGTGCACAGTGACCCCAGTAGACCCCCAGGGGTCTCTACTGTACTGTATATAAGAGGTGCACAGTGACCCCAGTAGACCCCCATGGGTCTCTATACTGTACTGTATATAAGAGGTGCACAGTGAGCCCAGTAGACCCCCAGGGGTCTCTACTGTACTGTATATGGTCCCCTCTGCGCCAATTGTCTTTGCTGAAAATAGTGTAAGCTTGTAGATTTGCTATTTCCGCTAAATGTTTGGCCCAGAATAGGGACACTGTAGGTTTCTGAGAGTATAAACATGCAGGGCTGCTAATAATTAAACCACAGCCTTGGGGGGGGGAGACGACATGCACACTTTGCTTTTTTTGCCTTTGATTTCCTCAAAATATGACCTTTTTGTTCCTATCGATTACTCACCCCATTGAGCCTTGAATGCATTGATATTTTACATTCTTATTTATTATTCAAAGTAATGAATAAAAAATTTTTAGTATAGGTGCATGGTTTTGTAGAGAACATGCAGCGGGAGACTATTCTGTGGACCTCCGGAAGCAGAATCACAACTGGTTAAAGCCTCAATTATTGATTTCACTACTATTGATTTCAAATCACTACTACAGTCAGTCAATGTAGGCTATAAACACTTCAAATGTAATATATTCAATTATATATTAAATCTAAAGTGAGTCAATTAAGGAATGTGCACTGTGTATTACTGTATTTGCATCTATCAATGCCATAAACACGGCAAATATACTGTATAATCATAAAACTGTAATGTGAAATGTATATAACATGAAGGACGTGGGCCCTTTCGGGGTAATTATGATTGTATGACATATAGGAGTACAATTAGGGTAGACAACATCTGTAGAGGTGTGGTTTGATTTTGAACAGCACTGGCCCAGGATCAATAATTCCTCTCGCCGGTTCTGAACATGACCTTCAGAAAATATCGAATTTGCTCAGATTCCATGTTTGATTTCCCAGAAACCAGCACTATACCTGTGAGCCTCTGACACTGACTACTCCGCCAGTCAGCGGCGTCCCACAGGGCTCAACCCCGACACCGCTTCCCCCTTTGATGCGGTGACTTTAATCCGTGGGAGTGTCAGTAAGTCATGGCAACAGTGGCCCAGAAACACAGAGAGGAGGACTCCTGGTGCGGATCGGATGTGATTAATAAAGACATCGGCCACGGGCCGACGTCTGGCCTCAGACATTCACTCACCATAGTCTTTCTTGCAGTACTTCTTCATGGTGATCTTCATCTTTCCTTTGGACGCCTTGCAATGAGAATCACAGTCTGAGGAACCAGGGTGAGAGAGAGACAGAAATATGTATCACAGGAAATATTTCATGGTTATCAATAGTTATCAAGGTTGGGTCACTAAAAAGGTTTGCCAGCTTATGAAAGGATTCACAATAGAATGATATAAAATGAATGAAGATTAAAAAAAAGATAAAGTCGCTCTATACTGTATGTCGTTCGGCATCATTGTATATGTGCAATCTCATAACACCAAATCAATCAAGTCTCTAGTCTAAATGCTCAACCTGCTTCTGCATGTGGTCCCTTGTGTCATGTCGTCCCGCCCCTGCCCAATGCCTTTGACATTCCCCAGCCTAAACAGATTAAGGCTTGCATAGATCTTTCTGGGTCTGTCAGCGGACTCCCACTTGTCCACTCAGGTCCGCTGCTCCGTGAAAGTGCTGGCATGCATTGTGTCAGCTCTGAGGGCTGGGAAGGTCACTCCAGTACAAAGGAAGTTCACAGAGGGAAATTAGCTAGTAGCTTAGCAAAAAAAAAGTTACTCTGCCCTCTTTGACAGAAAAACCTAAAGGTGTGAAAGGCGTGAAAGTGAATATGCTTCAGCGCCACTCGCACTCGCAGCCAAACAGGCTGCGGCTCTCGCAGAAGATTCAAGAGCCAAGCCGTGTACAGACAGAGTCACAGGCTCATGATTAATGGCTTAAGGGTCCACCGTGACCCCTCTGACACCAGTGTGTGTTGACCTGGCTTCACACATGTGCCAAAATTAGGCTCCATCGATGTCCGCTGAGGTCGTCTCGTCAGCGTGCCAGGCACCTCCTGTAACGAGGGAACTAGTAGTGATACCAGAGGCCAAATTGAAAATTTAAATCGTTTGTTCCCTCCACTTTTCACTGACTGACACAAATTGGAACCAGATCATCTCCTGGTGTTGCTCCCCCCAAAAAACCTATCCCCAAGCAATAAGGGGGGGATGGGAAAGTTGGGTTGGGCGGTCAGAGGGGAAAGGAGGGGGCATTCGGGAGAGAGGGGGACCTTTCAGCTTGCCTGAATATGGACAAACTTCATTATTTCTTCCAGCCCTCTGTCCAGTCTTCCCTTTTCTTTCCCATTGTACTCCGTGTGAATGAGGTTGCCTGGGTAACGACGGAGGAAGAAAAAAACGCCCCGTCGGAAAGCAGGCGGGTTGGGGCGGTGGTGCTGGGATGGGGGGTGGGGGGGTGCTGCATGTATATGTAGAAAACATTTCTAGAGAAACGCCCGGCAGCTTTCAGGGTGGCGGGAGAAATGAAAAAAGGGGAAATCCCAAAGTAAATGAATTTGACGAGTCCATATCGACCACGCCTGATTTCCATGTAAATGAAGTGGCGAGGGCGGGGGCCCTCTTTGTTTCCCGTTGGCCTCTGGGGGCCTTCATCATACCTTCCTTTGATAGCTGGCGTTGCCCATTAGCCCTGCAGCACAATCCCAACGCTGAGCCATCACACCCATCGCTCTCATTAAGGGCCAACCCCCTGCTGTGAGGACAAACGTCCCCTTTGTGAGGCCTCTCCAACAGGGCCACCGTCATTCTGCAGGGTCCCTGGGGACCACACTGTTCCTAATTTGGAGGGTTGTCTCTCTGTGTGTACACAGGCTCATGACAGGAATCCAAACTCCTCACAGCGCAGGCAGCTTCCTGAAAGCTGGAACCAGGACTCTCAATGGAGCTCAATGAAATCAGTGGCGCCACATTGTCAGTTTACAGAGGGTGCTAATGATCAAAAGTGACATTGCCTGTGTTTTACCAAACCTGCACTGTAAGCCAAACCGAATCTGAAACTGAACCCAAAACAAACTGGCCACGGCACCAGATTTAGAGCTCAATTTGTCACATTATAAGCACATCACAGAGTACTCAACTCAACTGGCCATGTGTTGTGCAGTGACAGAAACACATGTAAATATTAACGACAGAGTGTCATCTATAATCAGCAGTCTGACTTGAAACCTCAAGTCGTTGTGCGTGAACAATGGGGTGTAAATAAGTGAGCAAGGGCAGGTCTCCGGTCTCAGTGCCGCCAGCCTTGATTGAAAAACAAACTGGTGCAAATGAAGCATGTAATCAGATTATGGGTGATACCCTGGGGAGGCCGAGAGGCGGGCTGGGAATAGAGGCAGCGAGGCCAGCGGGAGCGCTGACCAAATATCTGGAGTTTACATCAACAGCAACACTTACTGACGTGTGTTTAGTTTAGTGGAGCTATGAATGGGGGCCTGGAGAATTACGGTAATGGGAAAAAAACACGCACATGCCAGAAAGATATGATTGAATGCACGTGAGTAAGGTAGGCATATAGGTATACATACTGTAGTCTTTTGCAAATGTGCGAATCAGCCGCATGATTTATGCTTTGGCAACAATGTGGTGTGACTGTGACGTGTCCCTCAAAAGGAATAAAGTCTTTTTTACACTTTGTCGCCAAAATATATATAAGAATGCTGTAGTTCTCACCTGAAGGCTCCTCAGAGCTGATGTACGTTGCAGTAGGAGACGCAACTGGGATCTCTGTGAGAAAGAGAGATGAAAATAGACATTTAACATACTGTACTGCTAAGCAAGCAGAATAAGTGAGACTTCTATGATGATTATATTTACAGTATACATGGATACATTATATGTGGACTTGTGGAGAGCTCAATTTCCAGGTTATTCTCCTTAGGCTAACCCTTGGAACAACTATGAAACGATTTGAATGCATTTGTGTTTAATGCAGCTGATTTTGACAGATGGATATAGATGCATTATGTACTGAAGTAGCTGTGTGTTGCACTGTAAGGTGCCGCAATCCAAGGGCTCCGGTGTCGTTTCAAATTAGAGTTGGCAATCACAAAAACTATTTTTTATATATCAAGCTATTAAAACTAAAACACATTATACAATCTCTGCAGTATACGAGAAACTAAATATGTCCTACTCGCATTCTAGAACCCCAATTTCCTCTAACTTTTACACTAAATTTGTTACCTTTCCCAGCGAAATTAAAGAAATCCTATATTCGAGCAGGTTCACAGGTTTAATTTATCGCGGTGGACCCTCGCCAAGCATATCACTGCGATGCTTGTTCCACAAAGGCCTAGTCCAATTTCCACACACAACTTTATCAGAAAATGTCATGCCAATTGAAATACTGTAACATACTGGACCATTGTAAATGTCTACTAAGTGTCCGCCCAGACATCAGTTTAATCTTATCATGTCATGCCAGCCAGCTATTTGTTGGCGGCGCGAGCTCTAATGGCGACGAGCTAGCCTTCTTCGATGTGGCTTCGGTGATTGTTGCCAAGGGGCTGGAATCTGCAAGCAGCAGATATAGCCAATAAACATATCAGCCATCATTCTATTGGACTGGCTCGCTCTGGGGATTTATATAGGGAGATGGACTGTTAGCAGTGTTGACGGCACCCAGGGCCATGTTAGGCTAGCCGTAATGGTCTGTTTATCCAAGCTCTGGTGGGTTCAAAAGCCAAATAACCCTCCAAAATAACGGAACAGGGATAGAAAAAGACGTATACGTACAGTACAATTGAGTGTGAGCCATCATGAATTCATGCATAACAAGCATGTTACTGTTACTTTTCGGGTTGTTTTGTAGGACACTGATCAAAAAGCCCCACCAAGTGATGGAGCCAGGGTTTCTGTGGTTGGACTGGCTGGACCACTACTGTATGGGTGGGCTGACCGGGATGAGTGTGTGGTCTGGGGACGTGCCACTGTCTGTATGCAGATGAGTGTGTGGTCTGGGGACGTGCCACTGTCTGTATGCAGATAACATGGTGACCTCAGTCACAGGCGCGCCTACGTCCAGAAAGCCTCGCTTTGCGTCAAAACGTGTTTCATGAAGAATATGGTTTTTGTTCCGTCGTCCAAGTGTCAGTGAATTAAAATGCTGGCCACACCTATGTGGTAATCATGGGTCAGCGTACTGTGGATTAGTATGGTTTTATGTCAGGCTGTTTAGTGCAGAAGATGAAACAGATGCAGGTCTTACTTATGCAGGGAGCGATTGGAGAGCGGCTCTGCTGGTAGCCCTTGGCACAGCGGTTACAGGTGATGCCCGTCACTCCGTCCTTGCAAGGACACTGTCCTGTTGTCTGGTTGCAGGTCTTCCCAGCAGCACCGACTGGATGGCAATCACATGCTACAGAGAGAGAGAGAGAGAGAGAGAGAGAGAGAGAGAGAGAGAGGAAAAACGGAAAGAGTGTCATCAATCTGAACCAAGTAAACAACTTGTGATTTGAAATATATTTGTTTTATAGCTGTATGAGTCCCAACACTCGAGTGGTTTACGAGACAGTCACTATTGCAAAACAAATATCAACTTTCATATATTTCTATGTTTGGCATGGCCTCCGCCCTCCGCTGACTCCACTTATTCCATAAAATGAAAGAAAAAGTAATCTAAGCGCTAAGAACTAGTGAGAAATTGCTCACGTTAGGAGCGCTTTCTCTTCCAGACCTCCACAGATGCAGAACTGGGCCTCGCACCAATGTAAAACCTCAAACAAATTACCCTGCTTCCCTCCGCCCATAATGACCATAGGATATGTACTCTGTTAGGTCGGCCCAGGCTGGAAGGCACGCATACTGGACAGTACGAGTAAATAACTTGATTAGGTATAGAATTTCAATCTCACCACACACAGCATCTGTATATTGTGTGCATGTTTTGAACCCAAACCTGTGTGTGTGTGTGTGTGTGTGTGTGTGTGTGTGTGTGTGTGTGTGTGTGTGTGTGTGTGTGTGTGTGTGTGTGTGTGTGTGTGTGTGTGTGTGTGTGTGTGTGCGCGTGTGTGTGTGTGTGTGTGTGTGTGTGTGTGTGTGTGTGTGTGTGTGTGTGTGTGTGTGCGCGTGTGTGCGTGTGCTTGCGTGTGCATGCGTGTGCGCGTGTTGAGCCTTTGTGGGCAGTCTTTGTGTTCTCCTGTCCCGTGGTGATCCGGCGTAGACAGGCTGTGTGCTCTTCAGTTGGAGTTTCCAATGTAAAGCTCTTTGGCAAAGAGCCCCTCACAAATACAGGCTGCATAATGTTACCCATTAATGGGCGAGTGGAACGCACTTCAAAGTCTGTTGAAGCTGTTAGTCGGGAGGATTGCGCGTTAAATGTGAGAAATTTCGCTCCGTGCGTGTGCTCTGCCAAACGTTTACCATAAAGCCAGCGTTTGAAGTGGAAGCCCAGCCTGGCCATTAGGCCTGCATGTGTTTCATGTACAGGAGGAGTCATTTGAAAATTGCTTGAAGTGGTCCAAGCGAGGCCAGAGTTAGCCCGCTATTAGCTTTAATTCAAGAAGCGTCATGAATATTAGGAGACAAAATAGCTGTTCTACAAACTCACTACGCATCACAAGGCAACATGTTGGGAGCTTGTAGATTTGCTAGTTTAAAAAGAAATCATCCATAATGAAATTGCCCAACTGGGACAGCAGGTTCAAAGTGGATAAATGCTATAAAACATTTTTAAACAAGAACCTACCATCTTTGTTATTTTGTTTCTCCTCAATTCGCAGCATTTCGTCAAGTTTATTTGTCAAAATCAATTTTACATTGTGAAATGGCTGTTAGGGATTTGGCCTCTGCGTCCAGCCGTCCACTGAGATGCTGATCCCACTGAGAATGTATTCTTTGCATTAGAAACACAAAGAATCTGAAAGCCACAAGTGCTATAAATTCATCATTGAGTAAGTCAGCTCAAAATTAAAGTATAAACAATGATGTCATGTTTTTAATCAATTCAACCATCTCTCACCAGGATGTTGTTTTGACTTCTACAATCTACAGTATATAGCACTCAGTGGACATACTGTAAACTGATGTCCATGTGCTTATCCAGTATTGTGTCTTTATCTGTATCTACGATACTAGCATACACACAAACAGCAGAACATGTGCTCAAATGCACTGCATGCTTCGTCTGACTTGTTTATTCTCTGGGTATCGTGGAACTAAAGCCTTGACAAATGACTTTCTAATACAGGGTGGGGACCATAACAATAAAATCGAGAACATAAAATCCAATGACATTATGTCACTTTCTGTCCCTCCCTGTGAAGTTTTGTACAGTGATTTTAGGAATCTGGAACGAAAAGTTAATGGGCTGTCAATGTAATTAGACAAAGATGTCATATTCAGGGGTGAGCGAGGGGCGCAGGGCTAAAGTTCCTGCGCTGGTCCGTAGCTCCCAGAAGCAATTTATTGGAGGTACGGTTTCGACCCGTGTGGATCTTAATAGGTCTGTATTATAATATTACAATATAGTATAATATACGTCTAATATACATTGCTTCTGGGAACTACAGACCAGTGTGTGAACTGCCTTCCTTAATTTCCATCATAATAATTTTTTTTAAGAAGTAGTGAAAATAGAAGATCCACAAGCCTGCAACGCTGTGTGAAGCAACACTCCGTGAGCTTGTAGGTCTGTTATTTTCACAGGTTTGGATCAAATTATTTTGGGTCTTGAGATAAAGTTTAGGAACCACTGCTCTACACTCTCCCCAGACCAAACAGTAGGGGTGGCGGCGACAGGGACTGCACAAAAGATGGGGGGGAATTGACGACGGAATAATCTTTTTTTGGAACGATATGTCGAAAAATGAAAAAGAACAGATAACTGATACAAAAAATATATCATATTCATAATCTACACTGGGAAGCTATCAAAGTGATCACACTTGTGACGCTGACCATGACTCCTCCCCCCCTATAGCTTCGGGTCTACTACACAGGGAGCAATCTGGCAACATTGATTGATTTCCCAGTGGTCGCTGGGGGTGGGCGTGAGGAAGGGCTGCTAAGAGGTTGTGGGCTGGGGGTGCAGTGGACTGTGTGCCAGTTTCACCACTCCACGCCTTAGAGTATTCTACTGCCAAGTGGACAGGGGGGGGGGGCCGGGGGGGGGGGGGTCTATAGAACAAACAGTTAAGGCCAGTATGGCCCATGTTTACACTGTGTTTGATGAGGGGCGCAGTCGTTAATCTGGGAAATAAAGCACGAGGCATTCCACACTTCCACCGGAGACACACAGGGGCTCCCTGCACCTTATAGCGCAGCTACGGTATGGAAGTGCCATTTCTTTCCCACCCATGTCTACTTTCCCCGAGTGGAAAAGCGGACATTTTGTTGATGTGGGGGGTGTTGTTGGCCATGTTGGGGATTGGCGGGGGGCTCTCGAAGATTGGAGAATGAAAGCAGACTTCCTCTCGGCTTCTCTGGCGCGGCACTATATTTCCTGTCCAACAACAGCAGAGCGGGATGGTTGGCTGAGTTGAACAATAAATACAGCGGGCCCTAACTGATGTCACGTAGCCCTCGCCTTGTCACCTGAGGAGGAGGCGGCGATTGGTCTGTTTAGGTTTGATCCCAATGCACCAAGCTGGGCTCGGCGGAGGGATGGGCAGGAGGGGGCTGGAAGTCTTCAGGTGGCTGAGGAGATCTATGGATGTGGTTAGATCATTAGGAAAGTAGAGAATGGCTGTAACATTAACCTGCTCTGAGCTGTACCCCCCCCTCCTCCTGAACCCAACTGCTCCTCAAATATAGCTTATGAAAATATTTGGGCTGGCACAGAACAGTGCAACAATGCTGCTACGAGCCATTAGTCTCTCTTCAGGGAAAGTGCACGAGATCTATCAAACTTGAGTTCTCAGCACCACACTGCGACTCAGCAGTATCTGACGTAAGAAATGGACAACAAAATAATAATAATTAAAAAAAAAATGTATATTGAAACATGTTGCCCTTAAGGCTGCATGCAATTCAAAGGGCTTTATTGGCATGCTCTTATTCTGTGAGCAATGAAATAATAAGGGTGTATTAAGAGAGGGGTCTGTTTCTTGTTGCATGCAGTAGGAAATGTAATATTATATAGCAGTTCCTGTCACTAGCTAAATGGTAGTGGTACACCGAGGAGGAGGCCATTGGAGGATATAGTATTCCGGGGTCCTGCCATGAACCAATGGGAGTTCAGCTGTGGACATGGTGAGAGACCACAGTATGGCATCTGCAGTTCTGCACAGTCGCTCATTTGTCACCGTAGTGGAGAAAGGCTGCAAATTATACACAATGGCATCCGACATGTAATATTGTTCTTCAATAGCGTGCTGTGGAAGCAAAATTTCAAAGACTTACCATCTCTGCTGTCTGGAAGAAACCACCTAACTCCAAAATTTAAATTTTCCAGGAAATGAAAAAACATCCAGCTCAAGTGCTTTTTAATACTTTTCATTGGTTCAATATTTTTTTCAACCAACACATCGACGAAAAAATAAAGATGGCTAAACGGGTGGAGAAAGTTTGAGTTAGGTGGTCTATTCACCTTGGTCTATTCGCACCTTCCTACCTACATGACTGCCTGCCTAAATATGTCCCAAACCGCCCCCTAAGGTCTTCCACTGCTGGCCTGCTCGCTTTGCCTAAGAAAATGGCAACTAAAAAATACGGGGAAGCAGCTTTTTTTGCTTCTACGGGCCGACGGCATGGAACAAGCTCCCACTGTACCTTCGTCAGGCAGCCTCTGTAGACATTTTTAAAGCATACCTCAAGACCCACTTCTACAACATTGCTTTTAATTGATCTTTTATTTTTTGTTATTCATGTCCTCACTGTATTGCATTACAGTGAGGACATTACAAACTGCTTGTTTTTTAATGTCTTTGCCTTGCTTTTCTTTTTTTTCTCCATTGCTCTGTAAAGCACTTTGAGCTGCATTTCATGTCATGAAAGGTGCTATACAAATAAAGTTTTATTATTATTATTCAGGACAGCAACGATATACTAAACGTATCCTACACCACACCGTGATGCAGTTTATTATTGCAGTTTGAAATCCCCTCTGGAACTGCATTCTAGGACAGGACAGGCTTCCGTTGTTGGCTGCTCTCATCTTTTTCCAGGGAAACCCTCATAACAATGCATGCACTGGGAAGTTGCACGTTAAACTAATACAATATAACCAAAGTAAATATAGTTCGAGATTTTTGCCGCAATTCTAAACATTACAAAAGTAATCTTTACCTATCTCTGTGTGTGTGTGTGTGTGTGTGTGTGTGTGTGTGTGTGTGTGTGTGTGTGTGTGTGTGTGTGTGTGTGTGTGTGTGTGCGCGTGTGTGCGTGCGTGAGAAAATGAGTGACAGGAGTTTGTTTGCTCTGTGCCTCAGAGACCGAGGTACGGAGAGACAGACGGAGCTCTGCTTTTGTCTCCTCCAGTCTCTAATCCTGGACAGCTTGGTCTCAAACCTGACTTATGTGCTCACAGCAGAGTGTGCGCGTGTGTGTGTGTGTCTGTGTGTGTGTGTGTGTGTGTGTGTGTGCATGCATTTGTTCCCGTGTGCTGCAGGTTTGAACAGGGATGTGGAGACTAGATGATGAGCTTGTCTTTTCTTGGGTGGATCAGTTCGCAGCTCTGACCTGTTTGTTATGCTTGTGTTGTCAGGGATTCACAGAGGAACCCCGGCCCGCTCAATAGAGCCACACGGGTCAGTTCACTGACACACACACACACACACACACACACACACACACACACACACACACACACACACACACACACACGCGCATGCACATGCACGCGCAGGTGGGAGATTTTCTTCTCACCCCTCAAAGAATCCTTTCAAATTCCAGTGTGAAACATGGTGCATGATATACAATCTTTACTTCAAACATAAAGATTTTGAAGACCAAATCATGAGTTGATTTATGTCCTGACTACATTCATATGACTTCTCATGTAGTTTCAAGTCTGCAGTAAATAGAGTAACGATAGGAAAGTACAGGATAAGTGCTACCAAATGTGGTATTACTTGGATAGATTGACAACGGTTTTAGAATTACAGTTTATTGAAATAGGTCGATTTCAGTCAATTTAAATTATAAGGCATCACAGTTAAAAGTTTTGGAATGGATTCAAAGATTTTCACACTTTCTCGTCTCAAAATACATCTTTGGAAAAGTAATTTATGTTTGGAATAGGTGGGTGATAGATGGTTTAAGCAGTCACACGTGGCCTGAGTCAAAATAATTGGACACAAAGCACCTGTTGTGTATCAAGCTAATCGATGCACAACCAAACTAGAAAGGTGCCTCTTGGGAGTGCTAATCTCTCCCAGGCGGGGTTGCCTACACAAGACTCTGTCACTCGTAGGGTAGCCTCGGAGACTGCAGGCGTTTTGTTTTCAAAGAAGAAAAAACGCCTGGGCGAGAAATGCATGAGAATGGGCATATGAGCGAAGTGAACCTTGTATCTTCGCAGAGTGCAGAGGGGCGTCACTCCAAATGTGGTGACATCAGGGGGGTGGGGAGACGGGCACATAGGTTGGTGAACCAATAGGAAGTCCCCGGCGGCTCCAGCCGGGAGATGGTTCCGCCCCTCTATGCCCAGAAAAGCACAGGCTTGTCGTAGTATAGAGGGTGCAACCACATGCAACTTTTTTGCGTTTGTGGGCGGAGGTGTTCATTATAGACAAATCACCGCAGCTATGATTGCGCCCAGGGCAGCACTCCGCGGATGCGATTGCAATTTCAGTTTATGTTGATTAGATGTTGCATTCATGATAATCTGGTGTTTGTTGTAAGAAATAGGCCTCCACAACAATATGGATGGTCACAATTTTAAAGGTGACCATCACAAGAAAGAAATGTAAATACATTACGGGTAAAGTCAAATTGCTTTTGGCTCTGGGTTGATCAAATCTGGGGTAGATTGGACACATGCAGCGTTCATGCTTTTTGCTTTTCTTTTGTCCCGCGAAGCCAATCATATCCAATCGGAAAGTAAGGAACTGACTGACACATGACCTGCTGATCACATTATCACATCTCCAGAGTACCGTAGTAGTAGAAAAAAGTGTTTTGAAGAAAACTGAAAATGGTGAAGAAATGGGCCTATATAGGCAGTTGTGTCATGATTGTCTTTTTATTTAATTTATTTGAATTAATCTATAACTCGCCTATAACTATCTATATCTATAATCTATAGATTATAATAATTTGCCTATAAGTCTTTCAGGCTCTCCTGTGTGAGATGGCCTGCATGGGGCTTTGTCTCTGTTGTAACCCTCAACCTCGTTACCTCAACACATGTGCAGATGCTCCTGTAAGCCGGCCTTGGGCAAGTTTCTGGGGTGCATATCTTTGGTCCGAGGGGTGCGCACGCTTTTCCGACACACCGAAGATCCGAAGCGGGGGGACATGCGATGCGATGCGAAAAAGCGATGGTCCGACATGCGCTGCTCCCGTGCTTGCGGTTAGGGTTAGGTTAAGATTGAGGTTTCGGATCAATAGTATGTCAGAACTAAAGCCTGCACCCTTGGTCCGACGTCCTAACAGTTCGTCACGCAATAGTCCGACACCCTATACCCCAAACCCAAATTTAACGGTACCCGCACGCGGAAGCCACGGGTGAGTCTTAACCTGGCCACGTATGTCGGAGCCACGAGTGAGACTTTTTTGTAGCCCTCTTTGCAGTAGTGATAGTGGTGTCCAGCCATGTGGTTGTTACCGGTGGTTGCTGTAATCCTAAAAGCCTGGGTACCGAGGCTACTGTAACCCTATTACCAACCAACTCTCCAGCCATGTTGTTGTAACCCTCAACCCTGTTACCTTTGCAGGCCCTCCTGTGTGAGATGGCCTTGGTCATGTCTCGGTAGTAGCCCTCCTTGCAGTAGTGACAGTGGCGCCCAGCCGTGTTGTGGCGGCAATTGAGGCACACGCCACCGCTTCTCCGTCCCGACAGCTTGTATAGCTCCATGTTGAAACGACAGCGACGGGCATGGAGGTTACAGTGGCAGGCTGGGGACAGGAAGAGATACAAAGAAAATCAGTCAGATGGAGACGAGGGACAATTAGTTTGAGGTGTCCATTTTCTTCGAACAGCTAAAATAGTCGATCTACAAGCTCACAATTGCTATTTTAGAAAGTTTTGAATAATTGTTTTTACTTTTCTGAACTTTTTCAACCTTAATGATATGCCCAAGTAGGAACGCCAGATTGAAAGTGGTGAAAAAAATACCAGAGGTATTCAAATTGACTGCAGTGAAGAGACCAACAGCATCACAGCAAAATCCGGTTAAATAATGTAACTGTATGAATGGACTCTTGGAGTTACATTATTACCGTTTTTGGGCTGTGCAGCTGCAGTGAGATCAGATAGGCTGAGAACACTAAACTGCTCTACTGTAATGTCACAACAGTTTGGTCTCCTGAGATTTTTTATAAACAATGGATTATTAAAACAGTGGTTCTCAGTGCAACCCTCAGCAGTCCTTGTGAGAGCTCCAGGGGCATCCCAGCTAAATTATTGATAGTTAGGAACGACCCTTACAGATCTGTAACTGATGTATCAGTGTTAGAGGTCTAATTTAATACAAAAATGTGGGGTCGTTGAGATAAAATAAAAAAGTTTGAGAGCAACTGTATTAAAACAGATGGCGCGGGCTGGTCCAGCTTAAGAGTAATGGAGCCACTAAAACAAAAGAGTCTGGTTCACGCTTTCCTGAACGCTTCCCCCCCCCCCCCCCCCACCACCTGCTTATGAATTTAACCTCTGAACCCCAGTGACGTCAGACAGGAAAACTCTCTTCCTCTCTCTCACACACATCTGAGTGACTGCTGCAACCTGTTGCATTTATGATTTATTAGTTATCACAGCTATAGTTCTACAGTTTAATACTGAACCCCAGGCTCAATATTGAGTTTATCAGGTTTCCTGTTGACTGCAGTCAAAAATGTTGGCTTTTACTTTACCCTCAGTAGTCTACAGGAACTTGGGTGTTTGTGCCGTGCATTTGCGTGTATGTGCGCCTGTGTGTGTGTGTGTGTGTGCGCCTGTGTGTGTGTGTGTGTGTGTGTGTGTGTGTGTGTGTGTGTGTGTGTGCATGTGATATTTGTCCATGCTCCTGAACCTCTGTTGTGTTAGAATGTCCAAAATGTCTATTGTTGAGCTATAACGGAGAGCTCTAGTGTTGACATATATTTCATGCAGTGACATATATTTCATGCAGTGACATATATTTCATGCAGTAGGCTACCTCTTATCAAGCAGTAGTGGTACTACTGCTACCTGACGACAGGATCTAAATGTCTCCATGGAATAGCAGGGAGATCACCTCACAGCGTTTGTCAGACATTTACATACTCAATACAGATTGGTTAAAATAAGGTTTTATTCATTTTAAAAAGTTATGGATTACAGCTTGCAATGAGAGCATGGAAGCATTCACAGCTCCTCATGTCATTCATCGCTCCATCAATGGGTCCGCCTGCAGAGTTATTACAGTGAGATCTGAGCGGCAAAATGGACGCATTATGTTCAGCGTTTGTCAGACATCTAAATGAATCACGTA
The DNA here is from genome assembly GCF_963924005.1 of Protomyctophum bolini. Taxonomy (NCBI): domain Eukaryota; kingdom Metazoa; phylum Chordata; class Actinopteri; order Myctophiformes; family Myctophidae; genus Protomyctophum; species Protomyctophum bolini. Next base: position 13,267,716 of record NC_137872.1, on the reverse strand, counting down.
CGAACCATCTCCCACCTGCCATACGGGACCAGGGCTGACAGGTGGGTGGGATTCAAAAACACTCCATCTGAAGGGGGCTTATTGGGGGGGGGAGACTCGCACACATACAGAGGTGTTTGGCAGCTGTCACAGGCTTATCTCCCACACCTCCCTCCCCAGGGCTGATCAACACACTCACAGCACAGCTAGACCCAAGAGGCTTTGAGGTGCACGCACGCACGCATGCACACGCATGCACACGCACGCGCACGCACACACACACACACACACACACACACACACACACACACACACACACACACACACACACACACACACACACACACACACACACACACACTTCACGGCCTTCTTATCCCAGATGTTATCTCCACTTAGGGGAAGTGTGAGGGAAAATGCAGCGGGGCTTTTATTCACCAGTCGGAAACAGATAGGAATGCTCTTAGTCGTCGGAGCAGAGCAGAGGGAAGCCGCCCATGCTGGTAGCGGACTTTAATCTTGCCAGTGATTCATAGGATTCATAGACATACATGCTCACTGCAACCATCATATCAAAGAATGTAGTCATATCCTATAACAAGTTGAGTTCAATTGTAAAATTAAAGTTACATATTTCAGATCCTTTTTTAAATAAATGTGGGGAGGACTGGAGGTTGGCCTACTGGCACTGTGCATTGTACGTTCTGCGCTGATCGGTCCAGCGGGTCTGCACGACTAGCTCCGGACACACACAACGCACAGCCTCAGTGGTGGTGGGCATTGGGCAGAGACTTTATGTGGCGGGCATTGGGCAGAGACTTTATGTGGCGGGCATTGGGCAGAGACTTTATGTGGTGGGCATTGGGCAGAGACTTTATGTGGCGGGCATTGCAGGGCAGAGACTTTATGTGGTGGGCATTGGGCAGAGACTTTATGTGGCGGGCATTGGGCAGAGACTTTATGTGGCGGGCATTGCAGGGCAGAGACTTTATGTGGTGGGCATTGGGCAGAGACTTTATGTGGTGGGCATTGCAGGGCAGAGACTTTATGTGGTGGGCATTGCAGGGCAGAGACTTTATGTGGTGGGCATTGGGCAGAGACTTTATGTGGTGGGCATTGGGCAGAGACTTTATGTGGCGGGCATTGGGCAGAGACTTTATGTGGTGGGCATTGGGCAGAGACTTTATGTGGTGGGCATTGCAGGGCAGAGACTTTATGTGGTGGGCATTGCAGGGCAGAGACTTTATGTGGTGGGCATTGAGCAGAGACTTTATGTGGTGGGCATTGCAGGGCAGAGACTTTATGTGGTGGGCATTGGGCAGAGACTTTATGTGGTGGGCATTGGGCAGAGACTTTATGTGGCGGGCATTGGGCAGAGACTTTACAATTGCGCCACCCGAGCGCTAACCCACACCAGACTTCTGAACAGTTTTCAGCTGGCAAGCATCATACTGCTGAACAATCGCTGGGCCACTTAACCATGCACATGAACATTTACATTCAGTATTAATGCTGCCATTTGTATATGCTGGATATGTTTTCCACCTGCACGAGAAGCATTTCTGCCACCTATTCATTGCAGTTGTTTTAATCATGCATGTACATTGGACCCGGACTGCACATTTGATTTGTAACTGAACACCCTGACCCGAAACATCTTCATTCATAATAGACAGAAAGACTACCCTTTCAATCTTATACTTTTTGTTTAATCGTCTCTTCTGTTCTTATTTCTTGACTGAATTCCATACATTTTATTTTTTTTTGTTTTTGTCTGGGAAGCACTCTGTGAACTTGTTTTTGAAGAGTGCTACTGTATAGATATGTAAAGGTCGCAGTTAACTATGAAACCTTGCGTTTTTGACACCTAACCCACAATCCCCGTCACTCTGTCACGTCACCTAACTCAAATCCCCATCGCTCACCCCAGGCAAGCCCCCAAGTCAGCCCCCTGGTCACCCCATGCAGGCAAGCCCCCAGGTCTGACCAGAACTAGAGTTAAAACTAGAGTTCTCAAGAGGCCCAAAGATTAAGGCCCGGCCCTACCTGGGCCCTCATCAAACCCTGTGCATTCAATACACTGCCCCTGCTGCCACCCTTAGATCTCCATATATGGAGCTGACCTGTTCTGACATTCCATATCTTGATCTGACCTCATCACACCCTGTACACTCAAGATACGCTCCATATACTGTATGGCCAGTTCACGCTACCTTCTCGCCCTCAGGGGTCTTACTGGTAATAATAATAATTATGATAATATACTAACCATTTATGTAATTCCCACTCAATAACCTACTGTCTACAGCTCAATGAATGTTCCTACTGCCTAGTAACACCGCAGCTTGCTCTCAAGCTGGAACCAGTGGTTTTAAGTTAACACTTGGATCTCCCTCTGAAGTGCTGTAGGACATTTGTCACGTTCTGCTACTTCTTGTGACAAGTTTTGTTTGTATGTTCGTATACCTCCTAGAGGTTGGTTAGTCTCTTCAAAACGATATCACCGCTTTTGCTGCTGGCATAATGAAGCCTTGGTCAGAATGAGGAAACAAAACTAAATATATCATAGCCGCCTTGAATGTCTGTCCTTTGTGTCTGAACTTTCTTCAGCTAGTTAAAATATATAAGAGGTGCAAGAACATCCAAAAACTATTCTGACATGCAATGCGTTAAGTTAAGTTAAGTTAATGCTGTATTTAGTGTATTGTGTGTGTGTGTGTGTGTGTGTGTGTGTGTGTGTGTGTGTGTGTGTGTGTGTGTGTGTGTGTGTGAGAGATGATAAATACATGCATTATCAGCATGGCTGTCCTCAGGCCCTCCTAATGAGCACTGTGTGCTCTCCTATCTCCTCCACACATCCCACACATCCCACTGTGCTCTCGTGGTCAACTAACTGGCCAGCAGCGACAATGACCCAAGTGCTGATTAGCTGTAACACAGTGTCCCTTTCTGAGCATCTGTCACGCAGAACGCACACGCACGCACACACACGCACGCACACGCATCAAAATTCTATACTTATTCAAGTTATTTACAAATAAACAACTTATACAAAAAGAGGGTGATTTTTAATGAATAGTGCTACTTGCTAGTTGTACGTCTACATCTGAAATACACATGAACAATATGTGGCTCAGTTATATTCATAGAGCTCATAAAAAAAACAGTTACTCAGAATTCACATTACATTTCTGGCTTTTCAGCTCATAATGGTGTGTGTGTGTGTGTGTGTGTGTGTGTGTGTGTGTGTGTGTGTGTGTGTGTGTGTGTGTGTGTGTGTGTGTGTGTGTGTAATGTGTGCCTGTGTTAGTGTCTGTGTGTGCACGCACAAACACACAGGCACATGCCAAAGCAAGCGAGCCTTGGCTCGGGTAGCACGCAAAAGTTGTTTGGTAGTTTTATAACATGTAAAGCTAAACTGACTTTTTATTAACATCTAACTGTACACACGCCCGTTGTAACTGCCAATATTAATGTGGATGATGTGAGCGATGCCTGGAAAGCTCTTTCTTTCTGTGTGTGGGCCTGTGTGTGTGTGTGTGTGTGTGTGTGTGTGTGTGTGTGTGTGTGTGTGTGTGTGTGTGTGCGTGCGTGCGTGCGTGCGTGCGTGCGTGCGTGCGTGCGTGCGTGCGTGCGTGCTTCCATTTCATTTCATTTCATTTCAAGGGCCTACTACTGTACCCAGAGCTATGCTATTCCAATCTATTCATTTCCGAGTACCCTCCAGCAGCCTCGCTGAAGGCAGGGCTGCTGCATGGTGTGTGGGTAGGACACTCATGGAAACGATCCGTCCCACAGCTTAGCGGAGGCGGTTTCTCGCTCTGTCTGCAGCAGAAAGCACTTCAGAAACAATCACAAGTCTGTGCGTGATCTCTATTGAAAATTGGTCATGGACGACGGTCCCGGCAACTCTGCAGCAGCAGAAGCATGCCAACACTGTCAACAGGTGTCTGAGATCTGACCAAACATGCATCCATGCGTGTGTCGTGTGTGTGTTGTGTGTCTCGGAGGAGACCCGAGGCTTTCTTCACCCTCCCAATAACTGATTGTGGGGGTTAGCAGAGATGGAGTACTCGTAGAGAGGCTGGGGAATTGGCTTTACTAAATTGGAACTTGAAGGGGTGGAAAAAAATATATATTTTCTTTTGTCTTGACGGGGCATGTTTTGCGCAATAATAGTATTTTTATTACTGTATGTCTGCCCTATGATCTCTGAGATTTATATTATTGAAATTACAATAAAAAGATTTTGAAAAGAAAGAATATAACAAACACTATATAGCAATATACTATCACAATATAGAGCTTTTTAACTTATTTTAACCAAAGAAAATCACTTACACTACCTTTAATACAATATATGTAACACAAGTGCAGCGGTTGGAAGTGGTCTCCTCCCTGGATCTGTGGTCCTGTAGGACCAATACTGGTTGAGGTACTGCATGAAATTAAAAGGAAAATATCTCCCCTTTCCCAAATGATTACTCCGTCACATAGTAGCTCAACAGTAGTTTGGCAACCCCAGGTGGGACATGAAAGTTGCGGATGGTCTCTTTGACACTGAGGGTTTGCACTGTGTTCATGCCTGCATGCGTATATGCCTGCATGAATATGCTTGTTAAGTATTGCATGTGTCTAGACTTCAGACGGATGCGGCGTGTGACCTGCGCAGAGAAGAATGCAGCGCTTGTTCAAGGATCCAGGGCCTTCGGAATTCCAAGCACAATTACTGTTTATCCAGGATCAATTACTCACTCATTGAGTGAAAGCCTGTAATGATAGTCACCCGTATCATGAGTGGGATGACGGGTGCCAAATCAAACAAGAGTTCACATCCCCTCACAGCCAGTGATCTGAGGAAGAGACAACACTGGTGCCTTTAACAGATTACCCCGCCATATCTTCACCACAGCGGTCGGTTCATAAGTAGTTTGATATTTCCGAGTACGTACACATACACAAACATACTCGTACAGACACATAACTGTACACGTGTGCACGAGTCCGCAGACAAATGCAAACATGGACGCATGGATGGGCCGATACGGTATATGGTGTAGGCATGTCTGCACAAACAGAAATACCCACAAATGAGCATTGTCAATGCATTGTGCTAACGTTTGGGTAAAAACAAAATTTAAGGAAACAAATCTATAAGCTCAATACATTGCAACGCATTGAGAGCTTATAGATTTTCTATTTTCCCAATTGTCTATTTTTTGACGTACACAAAGTGTAGGGTTTAAGTGCGCTAAAGTTGTGTTAAGTTGTGATGCAAGATATCTTGGATAAATACTACAGTAACTCATATAAACATGTCTAAATTGAAATTAGAGACAAAATAAACATCATCATCTCACTGCAGAGCTTCCATGAAGTTCAGTTTGTGCTTACATAACACCTGTATGTGGGTGGTGCTTCTAATGTGTCAGAAGAGCACATTTTCATTCAAAAAGCACTCTTGCACTTTTTCGTTTTTCTATAAAAATCTGAATTGCAATGGAGCATCGATGGGTGAAGTCATGGCTGGGTCTTAATACATGAGAAATGCTGTTTTCCCTCGAAACCAGTAACATTATATGCCTCCATAATGAGGCAGTGAATAAATCAATGATAATGTTTCGTTCTGACAGGCCTCTTGGAGGCAGTTAACTTTCAAGATTGTAAAAACATCACCAATAGTCACCAAATCACATCGATCATTAGACATAAAACTCTATGACACATACCATTATGGTGCAGGCTGCGGATCTCAAAACCTTTCTCCTGTGAACTTCCAATACAGTACAGAGTTTGAACGAGTTTATGGAGAAAAGTATTATACTCTTGGCTGCAGGAACATGGCAGTATATCAGCTGACTCTGCAAGGTTGCCCTGCAACTTTTGATCAAGCCTCACGGATCTCAAAGCCGTTTATTTGATTAAATATATTGGAATAGAACGCATGGCCTGAAAAGGCCATTAATTGCCAAAAGAACTTCTGTGAAGTGCTCTCATAAGATCAGTCAAGCATGTTTCCCATATAATAAATATTTCTATTGTACAGTGCTAGAACAGCTGCCATTTTGACGAGGGAGAGAATAAAACAACAAAAGGTTTTCTGGAATGAGCTTTCCAGCTGATGAATCCTTTTACTAGTTTTAGGAATGCTTTTGATGACTGTAACGGAGACAGAATAATATATAAATGGCAAAAAAACAAAACAAAAGGGAATATTATTCCCTTTTGTTTTTATTTAATGACCAGAGGATTTCGGTCTCTCATAAGCAAGTTTGCACAACAAAATGTGTCGTGCAAATGTCTGCTGATATCGATAGCAACCCTATCAGTGACCTTGGTGTTACATAAACACATGAAACATCGAGGCGGCACGCCGATCCGAGAACGTTTAAACACGTTTCCTTTGATCAAGTCAGAGCAGTGATGACATGGTGGAGACAAACATCCATGTTTTAACAGGAGGCGTTTGCATGTGTGATATTATGCTTTTAATGAGGCACACATTGGGGTGTCAGTGAGCTGAGCGGGTGCCTCTGTAGCCCAGTGAAATGGACCTTTACCACTTTCTACCTGATATCCCTATTTTTGTCTCTCTCTCTCCCTCTCCCTCTCTCTCTCTCTCCCTCTCTCTCTCTCTCTCCCTCCCCCTCTCTCTCTCTCTATAAAAAAATGAACAGAACCGTTTCAAATTCTTCTTAAATAATGAAATTCGAAACGTTGTGAGCTGGTAGATCAGCTATTTTCCACCATGCAACACCGTTGTACAACAAAGTATGAAATAAACTTTTAGTGGTTAATTTCACTTACCTACCTTACAAACTCATCGAGCAGTCATCAATCAGTCAGAAAGCTTATTCAGTTTCTTGAAAATATATATGTTTATACATTTATGATTGCAACAGTGAGCGTCCATTGTATATGGATAATTGTTTATACATTTGTATAGGTCAATGCACAAACTCACAAATAAAAAGATTATATGAAACCAAAATATTTAGCATTAAGAGTCATAGCTGTATTTTGCGTGTCTTAAGTACCAGGTCTTATTACTTAACTTAAGACTTAAGATCAATGCCATTTGGCTATTCTGAGTGGCCAAAGAGCGTTGACCACGCCTCCAGGTCTTAAGTTAATAAGACCTGGTACTTAAGACACGCAAAATAGAGCCCTATACTGTCATAGATATAGACATGATGCTTTCCTTTATTTGGCAGACAATCTTAAGTCTCCACTGCTGAGGCCCAGCAGCACACAGCCAACAGGTGCCATGCTGCCTTCATCTCAAGAGTCCTGGCCCCAGGCCAGTGCAATATAACCGTCACAGAGGGCAGAGGCTAATTGAGCAGTTGAGCTCTGTCAGCGAGGTTGTCTGTCTGTAGCAGAGATGCTATCAGTCTAATGTGACCATCGCAGCCTGCCTGGTGGCAACGCTTCTATTCCCCCCTGGTCACGTTCTGTCCACTGTGTTACCACAACAGCCATCACTCTTGTCCATCGCGTTTCCAAAACGGCACAGAGAGAAACACAATGATCCATCACCCAGCTAACCTCTCACCTTTGAGCGGCTGTCAAGCCATACAAGAGTGCACTTTGTGCCGGTAGGAGAGATAAGAGATGAGTGCTAAGCCGAGCTAATGAATTGGGTTGGTCTATGATGATGAAAGGACCGTCTGAAGCCATGGCCTCCTCCTCTTCACATGAGCTTGAGCACGTTCTTAGGAAAGGTTAGGAAAAATGCTTTGGGTCAATATGCTTGTTTGTGGGTTTAGTCGGCCTAAATGGCTGATGCTATCGGCCGTTTCTCGTCAAATGGCAGATCATGTCAAAAGCCGGGCGGACAGAAAACCTCTGAGATATAACCTCACGCCAAATAAACAGACCCAAACAGATGCACATTCCAGCGTACAACTTGTGTTGTGGGAAATGGTCTCATCAAAATCTATCTGCCAAGTGAAACTGTTAAAAATATAATATGTTAACTCTGGTAACTGCCATGGAACAACAGTTATACAAGTTGCCACCGCATGACCAGGATTGATTGCAAGGTACAAATACCTCAGTCATAGTAAACTATATATAACAACTTGTTTTGCAAACAAAGTAACACCCCATACAGTATAGTTCTGCACAGCGAGTAACAACCTGTGACATCTGTCAGCTAGCAGAGATGCTATCAGTCTGATCATCTGATGTGACCATCGCAGTCAGCCTGGTGGTAATCTGGGAAAACAAAGGAAAAACACCCTCTTTTCCTTTGAATTTGCCATTAGTCAACAGTCTGTCTCGAGAGACTAGCGTCCGTCCCCCCATGATCATGTTTTGTCCACCTTATACAGTAACTGGTGACATTTCTAATTGGCAGAAAACTGTCTTCAAGGTGGTACTGACCGTAACATTAAGGTTTTCAGATATTGAAAGACCTTTTTGTCTACATCTACACCCGGGGTCCTCGAAGTGGGACCCATGGGAGCAATGGGGGTCCTTGAAATAAAGGTTTGAGAACCTATGGGGAGAAGTTCTATGGTGTTCACTGAGGACCGTCCTAAGGGGTTCCCTTTACACCAGAGTCTCCCTAACGGGATTCCATTTCGCCACGGGATTAATAGCTGTTTGTGTGTATGTGCATGTGAGTAATACAGCATGGAATCCTCTCTCTCTCTCTCTCTGTCTCTCTCTCGCCCTGCAGCGTGCGATGATGTCATGGGAGGCGTTCTCCTCCTTTATGAGTCCAGCTCTGTGATCTCTGATGGACATCAATTAGCTGAGCAATCAGCCCTCCCTCTGCCTTTGTGCGCGTAACTCCTCGTAAAAGCGCTCGGTTGCCTGGCTAACGGGGAATGTGGCGTCTCAACATAAACAGCCACCCAAGTCAGCAACGGGCCAGGCTCCCACTCTGTATGACGTTAGGTAATTCAGTTTCACATTAGCTAACGTAATGTAATGCCAGCCAATGTAATATGACATTAGCTAATACTACTGTAGTGTGGTTTATAGCAAGGCCTGGTGGTGTGTGACTCCGACAAGACCAGTAGTTAATAGGTTTTAATGATGCCAGGCTGGACTGTGGAGACTATATACATTATGCGGTATACTGCAGTGTGTCTTTAAGCCCGATTTATCATTTATCATTATGATGGTGCTGCATGTCAAAAATAGCCTAATAACCTCTCAATGTGTCATAATGATAGCCGTTGTGAGCTAGTTTGGCATGACACCGGCACCGACAGTGCTACAGTTCTCTTCACATTTACTCGATAATTAGAAAGTAATATAATTATCCCAACTTGGCCGTTTCCACCCCTGTGAGTCAGTCTGTAAGTCTGTCTGTCAGTCCACTCGTCTATTTGAACAGCTGATCTCTGGCACCGCTGGACTGATCAGCGTGAAACTTTGCACGCTCACTCCCTGTAGGCCAAGGGGACCAACAGGCCAATTCACGTTTTGGTCTATAACTCTTAAACCGTAGGGCGTACAAACACAATCTTTTTTCCATGAATTCCTTGGGTCATGGCGCAACTCCACACAAAGTTCATGGCCATTTGTGGCAGACTACATTTTCAGCAATTTCACATTTTCTTCTAAATACCGCGTACACTCATTGCTATTTACTCCTACAAATTCTGTCCAAAACTCACACAAATTGGAGTCATGTGATAATTATGTATCAGTCCGATTTCACAGGTTCCATTCCAATCGGCTATGACTGCTTTCCAAAAAAAATAGCACTGGGTAGACAACCAAGCCTGGCGGGGATCTGCGCTCAGAGCACATTTCCTGTTTTGATTATGGCAGGTTACACCTACAGAGACATACAATTACTACTGTAAGATAAAGAGATAACAGTTTCTGCACTTGTACTTTAAGTTAAAATGTACTTTTTCCTGCATTTCTCAGGCAAAGCCGATAATGTGGTTAATGTGCACACAGATATGTGATTTTGATTTACATCAGATCTTAACCGCAATCTGTTTTACATAAAATGTGGGGGGAAAAAAACGAAAAAAAAACACCTGCCATTCTGGAACAGCAAAACAGTGTAATTGTGCAATCAATAATGATCAGGGTTATACAGTAAGCCCTGCTCTGTGAATGACTGTTGCTGAACGGTGCCAATGACAACACACTATGAATAATAATGCATAATGACCTGCATATCTCAGGCCATTTATCCTCTCGTTCAATGGTTGGGAACAATCCAGAGTTAGAGACGAGAGAGCACAAGTTTGAGACACACGTTTTGCAAAATTGAAAAATAACTTGGAACAGACAGAGAGTGAGAGAGACATTAAAGGGACAGGAGCAGAGAGAGAGAGAGCTGTCGAAATAAAGAGAGATAGCGAGAACCCGAAGTAAGGGAGAGACCCTTGCCTGTCCATTTTTACACGATCAGCATTAAACTTACACTCAGGATTTTACGGTGTACTTAGTGTAATCGGTGGAAAATGTGCTATTCCCTGCTGTGTCCTAGTAAGCAGGACTGTTCTCATGGCCTCAATGTCTCTCTAACCAGCCTCTGGCTTCTGCACATACTGTATGGGGAACTGCATGTACTGTACAACAGTGGTTCTTAAACATTTTCATGTCAAATGTATATGTATTTTGCCACGGACCCCCATTTAAAAGTCTTTTGGCAGGGACCACCTTAAGAGAAGATTTTGTGTTATTTGTCTCAAAATGATTCCACATTTTCACACTTTGTCCAGATTTTTCAAAATAATCATCAGCTGATGTTGCATCACGATGAGCATGTAGATCTGCTATTTTTGCATAGCCAAAGTAGAACTAGGGTTAGAGTTTGATGCTATGTTAACACATTTTAGGGGTTCCAAGGGAACAACCTGGAACCTCCTCAGGGACCACTGGGCGTTTTGGGACCCCACTTTGAGAAATGTCACTGCAATACTTGATTTTCGTTTTCTGGCCAACCACGATGGGAAACGATACTGGATTCTGAACTGACCGATTCATTAACACCAAAGTGACCTGTCGGTGGAGTATAGCTTCCTGACCTCTAGGTACAGGACAGTAGGAGGTGGTAGAGTGTAAAGTCCGATATATATAGGTGGGGTTCTTTATGCGTTTTTTTGCTGTGAGCATTTTCACTTCTCAAGCACTGACCAAATTGGGACACTTTTTGATTGGCAATTAAAGCACTGATTTGTTGACGAGATACGGTGAGACACTTATGACGAACAGACTGTAATGGACACTATTCGTTCTTTACCTCTGTTTATCGTTGCTCTGATGCTTCTTGTTTTTTTTTCTCTTCTTTTGCCTTGTTTTAGTGTACACAACAGTAATTTAAAAAAAAATACTCTTTGTCTGTAGCCTATAAAGCTGCTGTGCCGCCTCTGGGCGACTGATTCCCCCCCGCGGGATAATAAAGGTATCTATCCATCTATCTACAAAGCAACACATCACATTGTGATGTTTTGTGAGCTGGTTTCATTTTCAGCGTGTGACAGGTTGCACAATGGAGTAGCCTACACCAGGGGATTATTTAATGTCTTTTCCCCCTGTTCAAACTGTTGTTTGTGACTCATGAGTAGACTCTACATCTACACAGTGTGTGTGTGTGTGTGTGTGTGTGTGTGTGTGTGTGTGTGTGTGTGTGTGTGTGTGTGTGTGTGTGTGTGTGTGTGTGTGTGTGTGTGTGTGTGTGTGTGTGTGTGTGTGTGTGTGTGTGTGTGTGTGTTCCGTACAAGACCTCCAAATGCAAAATAAACACAATATGTGGTCCAAATATACTCAGTAGTAACAATTGCACAAGTGTTAAATCACTGTATATGAGGCTTTGTGGTTGGAGTACACTACAACTCCCAGCAACCATGTGCAGTAGGTAATAAAAAATAATAATGTGATAAAATCTGTCATCCTTCAAGCATCATTTCAAGCATCAAGTCTGTCATCCTTGATGCTTGAAATTAAAAAGGTTGATGAACACTGGTGTCCCCAGAGCAAACAGTAGGGGTACAGTATGTGCTGACAGAGACTATACACATGGGGGGAATTGGCAACAACAAACAATTGGGGAGAAAATGTAAAAGAATTGATGTAAAAAACAAATTAAGTAAAAAAAAAAAAAATCTTTTGATTTATAATGAATTTATATGTTCTTAGAGACTGTGGACCTCTGTAACCATGCAGCCCTCAGTGTGGATCGTCATTGTTTCTATGTAACAAACACCATAAAGCCGGGGGTGGGACATTTCAGCACCGCTCACATCTGGGAGCCGTCTTTGTCACGGATAGAAAATGTGGAGACAGACAGTGGAGCAGATGTTCACCCATCGACTCTCTTAAATCTGTCTCCTGAAGATGGAAAAAAGACAGTGACCTCAGGATTTAGAGGTCAGGGTGGACAGTAGCAGGCCATCATGTTGTTTCATTGGAACGAGTCACGTTCTCCGTCAGGATTACTGGGGATGAACTATGATTTGCAATCTTTAATGGATCTTCTGATCACCGTAATTTCACCAGAAAATAGCCAATCTACAATTGGCATCGCGATGCAACATGTCGTGAGCTTGTAGATCGGTTATTAATAGTTGGCAAAATAGTGCTCAAGTATATTTTATTACTGGGAAGTATAATTAGCGTTTTTGACAATATAAGGAACATTCGCCAGTTAACTTCTTAGCAACCTTTCCTGAAATGTAGGGACTATTCTTCTTTACAAACACAGGAACCCATAGCTTAAATTTCCCCAAAAGACAAATCTATGCTCTCGTTAGTGAAACGCCATGTTTAAAAGGATAAACTGTCGATTGAAAGTGACATCTTAAAACACTGCTTAATGTACAAAAAAACACTTTTTGGCAGAAGACAGCGTTTGTAACAAACGCAGTGAGGCGATGAGAGAACGTGTTTTCTAGGTCATTATTTGCGACCGTAGGTCACAGATTACAATGAAAATCTGCAAAACCTGTCGCTTCGTCAGTCACGCCACCATATATGTCCGTCAGTCAATCACGCCTTGTGACGCGTCACATCTCGTGACACGTCATGCCTCGAGACATCACGCCTCGTGACACGTCACGCCACCATATAATATATGGTGGCGTGACACACTGCATATGACTGTCTCCATATATGAAGATCACAACACTGACCTCATCAAACCCTGGATAGCCATACATGGAGAAGACTGGATCATCACCTAGATCTGTATATATGGAGCCCGCCAGCAACTCTACATCTGACCTCAAACCTCAAACCCTTCGATCTCAATATATGGAGCTGACCTGTTCTGACATTCCATAATTATGTTGATCCATCCCCACCTTAGAGTTCCTCACCCGTCCTTCCTCTTCGATGTCTCCCTTCTGATACAGTACCTGTACATTCAAACTCTATTAGCCCGCCCCAAAGTTATTAGTGCAGCTGAGCCCGGCAGTTCTCAACAGGCCCGAAGATTAAGGCCCGGCCATACCTAGGCCCTCATCAAACCCTGTACAGTCAAGACACTGGCCCCGCTGCCACCGTTAGATCTCCATATATGGCTGACCTGTTCTGACATTCCATATGTTGATCTGACCTCATCAAACCCTGTACACTCAAGACATGCTCCATATATGGCCAGACAAAACAATATTTAAAACAATATTTTGTCTTTCAATTAGTTACATTATTTGGCAGTAGATGGTGTTTATGACAATTAAGTTTAATAATGTCCTTGAAAAAAAGCATCTGCAAATCATGTACTGATAACAAGGTAAAAAGCACCACAGACTTCTTTGTATTGCACTGGGCTTTAAGGAACATTCTATTACAGAAAAGAGCATTACAAGATGCATTACCTTCATGCCAGGGTGTTTTTCTTTTCTTTTAGATTTCATTTTGTAATCTCACCATCTACACATTCAAATGTTTACTATGGTTGAGTGGACTGCTTCCAACACTGACAATATAAATTAAATATAATGATGATAGCCTAAAGCTACTGTGACAGGTTTAGTGGTTGGACGGATAACAGCCAAAGTTCTTAGTACAAAGTTCTCTTTATTTCCAAGTAACATCACACAGCTTGCCATGCCTAGTTGTAATCGTACCATAGAGTAGACAGCCACATGGAAATAAGATGTGTGGAGTTTATGATATAAAACTTGTCATGACAAAACCTCTATCCTACTCCCTTGAGTGTGGAGGACGTCTGATTTATCTTGTGTGCATTGATTATCTCGATGCACAACAGGTGGGTACTCACATGCAGCTCAGATTCCAATTAGTTTGACTAAGGCCATGTGTGCATGCATGCTTGATTGAGCCATCATCCACCCTACACATACTGTACATTAAATTTATGTTTAGATCACTGTGTATACTAGCTTGAGAAAAATAAATCAATCAACCTTTTGGCAAGCACTGAATGATACGTACATCTCTGCCAGGGCTGGACATTATATTTTTCATTTGACCCTGTGTGTGCGACTGTGCATGTGTGTTTCAGTTCTGCCTGTAACAATAATCAAAATCCACATTTTTATTTTATTTAACATTTTAAGGTCATGATTTAATTCGTTCCTCAATAGAAAATGATAATAATTGAATAATAACAATTATGCTATGCTTCCCTGAACACCTCTGCCAAATACTGCATTTTCACTATTGTGTTGGTGGAGGCTGCCCATTGGTCCAACGGTCCATCATTCCGATTAAGTTCCAAAACTCTGAATTTTTTAAATGAAGCTGTTTGCTTCATTTATGGTCAACCCATTGCAATTCATTTTCACTGAGAAGAGATGTTGCAGCAAGCGAGTTGAATGGTCTCGTTGGTCTGACGTAATCTCTGAAGGTAATGCAGGCTATTCATCCGCAACATTAACTACCAGCTGTGTCATCTTTCTTTTTTTCCCTTCAGACGACCACATGCAGGATACACAAGTAAACTTAGAACAACGTGCTTCCCTCGACAGATGTAGACATGCACGGCATGAACCGAAATCAACCGAAGTACATTGAGAATTTAAATCCTGTTTGTGATTTTTGAAATTGAATATTCATTTGGATCGATTTTCGTTTTAGAATCAAAATCGGGCCACCCCTAGTTTGTGTGTATGTCTGTCCATGGCTTATGTCATATCTCATGTATCATGAAGACCTAATTTTGATTCTTTCTAGTAGTCAGTAGTACAGTACATGAGACATGAGTTATTGGAGGAGGTAGTCAGCACATCGATTGTCTGGTAGATATGGTAGAGATATCATACATCATGCAAATCAATATGGTGCTTTGATCAGTAGCACCTGTCACAGTGGTTTTCAAAGAGGGGACACAAAAAACATTATTGATGAGCCATTTAAACCACTTTCAACCTGGTGTCCCTATTTATTCATGTTATTATTTAATAAAAATAATAATTTTGGTAATTTTTGTTTTTCTTAAGCATTCCACTCTAGCTATGGCTATTTGGGGGTCCTTGGCATGGAAAGTTTAGGGAACCCCTGACCTATCAACATGGGATGAGCCCAGGTCTCCGTGGCGTACATGGGGGATTCAGACCACCCCGCGATGGATTCACCTCATGACGCACAGCTGTAGGCTCTGATAGAATGAACGGCACTTTAAGTTTTAACAGAGAACGGAGAATAAAAACACAGGTTCTGCTGTAGGCCAAACGGAGCGTGTGGTCAGGAGGGAGGCTCTCCAGTCCAGAGGATATGAAAATATCTAGACCTGCACTAAACATCCAAGCGGGGCCAAGCTCTTGTGGGACTTTGGTCGGCTGAGAGTTGGCTCAGTTCCATAACCTCCCCGCTGCGCAGGGAGGCTATTTTAGCACTCCGACACGCGCGCCCACCTCCATCGCCCCCCCAAATGGTGAGGGAACAAGGGATGGAGAGAAGGGGGGACAGGAAGCCTCTAGACCGTAAATCTTGTCCTCTGGGTGACAATCCATCCTTGCTCTGACATGTTTATTGTCCTTTTCTCTCCTCTTCTCCATGCGCCTATTTATAACGTGCAAACTCCCTACATTGAAATACCTCTCTCCAATGTTTTTGTGGTCATAGGAAGCATTTACCACGATACTGTACACGTACAGTACATCCCACTAATGAAGGATTCAACCCTATTTTCTATTCTCGAGTCTCATGAAATGCCTTTTTATTTTAATAGCCAATGTACAATATACTATGTGAGCATGTTAGATTGGCATTTTCTTTGCAACTTTGGAGATATATTTAACAATAGATAGAATCCAAATTTTACATCCATCCATTCATGTCTCAACATTGGCAGTGAGGTTTACAAGGATGTAGAGAGGGGATTGAAGGATTCTGGCTGAAGTCAGTACATGGCAGTGTTGAGTTTAACAGCAAATTTTGATTTAGTATTAGTCAGTCTTTTGAATAGAATTTCATTTAGTTTGAGTCATATTTTAGTCATCTGAAAAGTTGTAGTTTTAGTCGACTAAATCTACAGTTTATTTGTCCACTAAAGTGAATGTTGGAGAGCCTTGATGGTGTCGTAATGGCGTTTGAATTTACACTTTATTGCATGCTGAAAATAGCCGATCTACATGCTCGCAAGCCGCAGCGTGACGCGTTTTGAGTTTGTAAATCTGCTACTGTATATTCAGAGTCTATGCATGTCTAGTTTTTATTTGTTGCCAAAATTGTCAAAATATTTAGTCTTAGTGTTAGTCTTCATATAGCTTACTTTTTGTTTCATTTCATTCAGTCAGTGAAAAAAGGTAGTCGAACATTTTTCGTCATAGTTTTAGTGTACGGAATTGTGTTTTCAGCCGGCAGCAGCCCAGAGAACCAGACCAAGAGATTCATTGAGTGTTTGCTAGGATTCTACATGTCTCTACATCAATCACAGCGAGTGTAAAGCTCATAATGTGACTTAACAAGGGAAACGTTTGGAGCTTACTTTTGGAGGTGGGGGGACGGGGGCTGGGAACTTTGGTTACAGTACGTTCTGCCCGAGAGGAAGGGGAAAAGAATTAATGGCTAATGATTGTTTTCATGGAAACATTGAGAGGTCATTGTGAGTGTTTTCTTACACTCCTTTCAGTTTCGTCCCTGAAGTTGTTCTGGTTGCTAGGTGGCTTCCAGGACATGGAATTGGGCTGCAGAGGAAAAGGCTTGGCTCTTCCTGAAGCGCGCCAACAGCTAGCCATCTTACTTAGAGGGGAACTCAGTGAACCTGCAACTGTATGTGTGTGTGTTATAAATAATGACAAGAGAAGAACGCCATGCCGAACCTTGGTATAACACAGTGGTTTTCAATCAATCTTTTTCATTTAAAGGACCCCCAGTTTGGTATGATTAGGCCACACACCCCCATACCTCTGGTATGTGTATAAATAACAAATAACACTGGCAGTGTACAAATGGAACCAAATGGACCCGGAAAGGTCTATGAAGGGGGGGGGGTTCCCGGGACCACTTTGAGAACCACTGGCATAACGAGTCCATTCTGCTACGTAATGAAATACGCTGTGAGTTGCTTTCCTGGCTGAACTTTGCCTTATACTGTATACGACCGGACCATTGTACAGAAATAGACTATACTGTAGAATATAAATACCATTGGCTTTGTTTCTTGTCTTGTCAGCTGCATGAAACTACAGAGCTCTCTACTGCCAACCTGTCAGCCTTCAGACTGACTGTGTATCTGAGCATAATGGGTTCCCAGCATGATGGGGTGCACTTTACTTATCCTTTCTGTTGCGTAGAAACCTCATTATGTCCAAAACTGTTATTTCTCAGGATTAAAAAGACTAAATAAATAAGAATGCAGATCTACAAACGCATCGCAATGCAACGCGTTTTGTGCTCGTAGGTCAGCTATTTTTGCAACTGTTGGGGGGCACTGTAGTATGACAAAGTAGGGCATTAATTTACAAAAAAACGAACATTTAAATAAGGAGATAAGGTTTCCTCCTGACAGCGAAAAATGTGGGAGGTGTGTGTGCCCTGAACAGCCTTATATATACTTGATGTGATAACAATATCACATATGCGATGTGATATTGTGATGTGTGATGTGTTGTGACTTGTGAGCTTGTAGATCTGCTAAAACTATTTCAGTCAGACAACTCACGAATAGAGTTACCGATATTTATTACAGAATGAGTATACAAGTGTGCATATGATATTTGACTTGGCGTTCGGCTCTGCTGGATTTTCTCCCTGCTCGGCACGATTAAGCACCAACATAAAACCGGGGACACTCTCCCCTGTGATAAGAAGCGGCCTGCTCACTTGCATTGAAGGAAGCATGAGCTCAGTTCGGGGCTCTCCCCAGGGAGAGCAGCGCCCAGGATTACAGTTTAGGCAATTGGCACCGGGTAAAAAAATGGGTTACAAAATTGTGGGATGAAAATAAAAAGTAAAAGAGTAAAAAGAAATCAAAGCCAGTCGATAGTATATAATCGTAATATATTCATCGTAATTGAGGCAAAAGTTTGAAATAATGGTGATATTGATTTGAAATCATATCGCCCAGCCCTATATTCACCAAGAATGAAATGACTAAAATGTACCACAGGATAAAATGGCCTTTCCGTGTGATGTCAGTCACCAGATGGTGATATACGTAGCATGGCTTATTTATTTCACAGTCAATTTAATGTAATTTCATGGTTACTTTTGGACTATTGAGATATTTATTACCATTTAATAAAATTCACAGAGCCATGAAGACTAAGATATATTGGCCTGGAAATGGAAGAACGTTTCAGCACATGTCATCTCCAACTCTTAGAATACTATCACTCTATAGCCACTGGCTATCAATGTGGTAAGTCTGTTGTTATGGGCTTTTCAGACCCATAGATGAAGTGTCACTTCTAAACAAGAAAACCTGGCTCTACAGAGCCCAGGCGCCCCTGGTATCATTACATCACAGTGTAATCTAGCATGGGCTGTGGTCATTGTTTGTTGTTGGGGCACCGAGCTGTGAGGTCATGCCATTTCCAGGCTGACTCTCGGACTGACTGCATGAGTGGAAAGCAGATATGATATCGCTGCCTCACTTTCCCTGAGAAAAATAGCCTCGCTATCTCTGTAAATAAATTATCAGCAGTGCACTAAAGACAAAGTCGGTGAAGAAGAAGAAGTCCCAGCCCTTGACTGCCTCAACACAAACACAGCCTCCAGTGGCATGCCTTGCATTCATCACCCTGAATCACCCTCGACCAGGCGGTCAGAGCAGAGAGAAACTGTGTTGTCTGCGAGCCTCGAAGTTCACTCAAGCAGGACGGAAGTCACTCACTCAGTATTTTGGTGCGGATGTGTGGAGAGGTCATGACTGGCCTGCTCCACAGAGCTGCTGGTGGCATGATGCCCACACGCAAGACACCCCCTTATAGGTCCATTTGCACACAGTGGTCCCAAATAAAACAATTATTTTTTAATCAAATGAAAAAGGTTTAGAACCACTGTGGTATAATAATGGACTGGAAGGCTACTTAATCCTGCCTCTGTACATCATTCTACACACTCTGATGTAATGTATGCACACGCACTCGCACTCGCACACACGCACATACACGCGCACACACACACACACACACACACACACACACACACACACACACTCAGATTGCAGATAGGAGGATAGCGATGGATGAATTCCCAGATTCATCCTCCTTGTAGCAGATGTGGAACCCTGAGATATTTATATTTATAGTTGCATAGGGACCAGGGGGGTCTGGTAGCCTGCAGCCTCCTCTCCTCTACTCTCCTACTCTATCCATCCTCCTGGATATCCCCTCAAATCCAATAAGTGGTTCCTCATTCCCTTACTGTAAAGAATTGGTCACTAGAGGATGGGAGAGATGGAAACAGCACACGGTGTGTGTGTGTGTGTGTGTGTGTGTGTGTGTGTGTGTGTGTGTGTGTGTGTGTGTGTGTGTGTGTGTGTGTGTGTGTGTGCGTGCGGGGGAGGAGGGCTGTTAGGGGAGGTAGAACATCTTCTCTGAGCAGCAGAAAGCCTTGGAGAGGGCCACACATTTGTTATTTGGGAAAGAAGTAAATACATGCAGGGACCAACAACTCCACGTCCTTATCGAGTTGGGGCACATTATGTCTTGTATATTTTAAAGTGTTCTGGAGATAAGTGCTTCTTAACGAGGAGCAGCAGAAGGGTCACTGCAGCATTACGCTTTATCTAATATAACAATGCTAAAGTTGATCACGTGCCAAAAGCGGTGGACAGAAACTGGTCGACAGAAACTGGTGGACACGACATGCCCCAACACGGGCAGAAACAAGGCCTTTTAACCAGGCTACTTACACACACTACAACTCGCTTACAATTCGCAAACCTGGCAACACTGCCCTGTGTTCATGCTGTTGTCAGAGGCCCGCCCCCGGCTCACACGTCACTACTCTCTCCGCTCGCAATCGGCAGCCATCTTGCTTTTTTATTTATATGGGCGAGTGGCAATTTAATGCTAATAAATTAATTATAGGTCCAGCAAGCAAATCATGATGGTCTGTAGGTCACAATAACTTTCCGATTTTAGGTGTTGTGTTTTGTATGACATTTTGGCCAGTAGTTTTATATCTATCTCAGCTTTTGCCTGATAGCACACATGCTAACAGTGCTGACCACAACGTTAGCAGCATTTGATGACAGGCTGCCATAGCAACGTACAGTGTGCGCAGACCTAACGTGAGCTTCTGGGACAGAAACTTGCGTTTTCATGACAGCAGCAGCTGCTGCAGCCTCTGCTAGCTACTGTGCTAAAGATGCTAAAGCAACACAAAAAAACATCCACACGCAAACCAAAACAAACCAGGGACCAGGGTTGCCACATATCGTGGATTTGAGAGTGAAACAAGCAACCAGGTCTATAAAAATGTTAATAGGCCAGTTCAAAGTAGGTAAATCAAAAATGGTCCGGAAATTAGTCTTAAAATAATCAATTATAGTGTTGACTGTCACACTTTGTTGTCTAATGTTGTTTCAGAGCAGTGGAACTCAAACATTTCCATGTCAAGGACTACCAATAGATAAACAAGTCCAAAGTAGCTTATAATGATCAGACTTGGCAACACTGTCTCTAGGTTGAACGTTCTACTTTACAAGCTCACACATATGAAATATGTTTTTTTGAATCTTCAAACTGAGACATATTTTATGATAATACTGTTAGCACAGTCATCATACTCCAAGAGCATACAAATGGAACCAAATGGACCCTGATTTTCCCAGAGAGCAAATGGTAACAAATGGGGGTCTGTGGCCTAATGCATTTCAAACTGGGGGTTCTTGGTATTATATTCTCTGCATATCTTATCAACTTGGGGTGAATATTTCACCACAATACTTTACTGAATATTTCACAAGAATATAACACAAGAGTCAAATGTACGGTCAAATGTAATCACAATATAGGCTACACATGTAAATATTTAGACACAGTAAAATGTCGACAATTAGTGCTATCCCCCCCCCCCACACACACACACACACACACACACACACACACACACGCGACAGGCAAGGCTGTTTGCATCGTTAGCAGGCAGCAGCTACCTTGGCACTGCTCTCTGTGACTGTAGTTGTTTCACCATGTTTGCGTATTTATGAGAAATAAAAAACACTTTCTGTTATTATAATAATTTATAACCCATCCGTTACTACATGTGCAGGGCACACTACTGAGTTTAAAAACACAGCTGAAACATGAAGTGGAGTCTGTCACCTCCCGCAATTTCCTTCTTCCCATATTGCTCTGCAATGTAACTAGGATTCGCCGGCCGAAGGCCGGCGAAATTCTAGTAAAGTACATCAGCAATGGAGGGACATATCCTATAAATACTATAAAAGTGTTCATCTATATCTCGGACTGTGTGAATGTACAAAAAAAGACCCATAAGGGTTCATTTGGTTACATTTCTACACAGTCAAGAGTTACTAATGGATAAATTAACACAGGATTTTACTGTATATGATTCTCATGTAATATATAAATATTAATTTCCATCTCTTCATTTGAATTTCAGTGTTGGAATCAGATACAGTGTAGTCAACGCTGACTCACATATACGCTCATTCAGTTTATCGAAGCATTCAACCTGGGTGGGGAATATGTACAATTGAGTGTTTGCAATAAAAGAAAAAAGACCCTCGTAAAATGCATTGTGTGCCCACCCTGCAGGGTGATTCTAATGAGGATCAAGGCTCCTTTGAGCTCAAAAAGAGCCTGTTGTCATGTGTTGTCTTTGAGCAGAAAGACCTCATGCAACGACGGCACGGCGGGGTGGATGGCACCAGCCAAAGGAGGGCTTAGCCCCTGGGGGGGAGGGGTAAGTGGCACTGGGGGTAAATGGGGCAAGAAACACTGGGGGAGTGCTCTCTGTGTGTATGCGTGTGTGCGTGTATGTGTGTGGGCGGGTGTGTGTGTGTGTGTGTGTGTGTGTGTGTGTGTGTGTGTGTGTGTGGGCGGGTGTAGGAGAGGCAGCACAGCATGGGAGCTGGCTGGGGGTCTGGAGCCGAGCTGTGGAGTGTGTCATTCCCCCGATCCCATTAATCACTGCCAGGCCGTCCTGCTCCAGCGAGCGCCTTGCAGGAGCTCCAGTGCGCTCAGAGCCACCCTAGGTGGTCCGCTTGCCATACTGGAAGCCTCAGTCAGCCATGGCGTGGCGGAGGTTAAAATTATGTTTACAGACATGGGACCCAGTTGGACATGATATCGACAAACATCCTTGTTGTTATTATTCAACACGGTCAACAACGAGGAAAAAGCCGCCTGTAAACGCATTCTACCGGCTGGGTAGAACGTTTAACACGCATGATGGTTTATACCCTTTCTCCAAACACACATGGTGCGCAGCAATACGCCATCTGTATCCATGACAAACAAAACCTCAAATGACACAGCAGTCGAGCTTATCAGATGAGAGCCTGTCACTGCCTTATACTAGTGGTTTCCAACCTTATACTCTATCTGTGGAGACCCCCTTTCTCACAACTGACAAAGGTTGAGGGCCCCCGCACACACACACACACACACACCTGCGGCGCCCACGCACACAAGTGTGCTCACACAGAGACACACAAACACGTGTTTCTCATACATATTGACAGTACATTTAATGTTATTAAAGTACTTTACAATGAGGTTACATGTGGGAGTTAGCTACAGAAAGTTACAAGATAACAGATACTGTATGATTAGATGAACTGATGTTACTTTGACAGCATGCAGGCAAGCACAGGCAGAGACAGTGGACAAAAGCCAGGATTTATGTAGAAATTGTCAGGCAAATTAAGTTAACATTTCTGACTACCTCAAAAGAGATAAGACCTACAGTATCTATAAGGAGAGGACACTGGAGACTCAGAGGTATGGACATTTCGAACCTTTTATTAGGTGCTAGTACAAAAAAATACTAACATTTCGACCTATGCTGTCTTCATCAGAGTCAGATAAGACCTATCTTTGTTGGGCGGACCCGAATCCCAGTTTGGGAAACACTGTTATATAATATACAGTAGCTCACAGAATGCCGGTTCCCTAATGGTCTTGTAGCCTCATGACACAAAATACCTGCAGGCAAACATGTGATGCATGATGACTAATGATGACACAGCAACAGGAGCGTCTGTATACTGTAGAATGGATGTCCTCTTCAACAGAAGAAGTAATTCAAACCAGCAGTTAAAGTCATGTAACATCCATTTTAATAGCCCTTTTTTGGAGACACCACCTGTAGCTTCATTTTCATTACAGTGGACATGGCCTGTAAGAACTGTGACTGTCCTGGCATATTTTGGTAAGCAACAACTATGTTTTCAGAAACCATATACTTTATATAATAAATTAACTGTAAATAAAATAAATGAATACATTTCCGGTACACTTCCAATGCCTGCCTCATTATGTCAAGAATGTCAGGGTCAAAACACATGCGGAAATGGTTGAAAAAATATAAACCAATGAAAGATTATATCAAAACTAACATCCCCCAAAGGGCGCCATCCTAGTCTGTTTAATTGAAAAGGTTACATAGTATGAATTAATGGCATTTAAATAATGAAAGTCAAATCCCCGTAAGAGCTGCCCCAATGTCATCTAACTCCATGTCTCTCATACCAGTCAGTCAGCAGTGATGGCAGTGATGATATCAACGAGCCCATGATGAAATGACATGAACACATAGGGGGTTCCTGGTGGTTCAGCCAGTTTGTGCACGTACCACATGCTCCTTGTGCGTTGCAAGGACCCGAGTTCAAGTGTCTCGCACGTGTCCCTTCTCTCTGACCCTGGTTTCCTGTGTCTCTAAACACTACTAAGTAATAAAGCACAATTTAAAGCAATTAACCACTTTGAACCTGGCACCCCTAAATTTCAATAATCTTCTAAATAATCAGAAATAGAACAAATCTAAAAGTTTGCAGAGCATCACATTGCGACGCATTGTGAGCTTGAAGATTGGCTTAAGTGGGTAATTCAAACCCAGCGAACACTTGGATACTTTGCGAGTCACCTCTCTAAACCACTGTCCACAACACAGCAGTACAACATTTTTCAGTTTGCTCTTAGAAGCCTGAGTGAAACCTTTTTGGCTCGACCGTCATGTCTGTCTTGAATTATGAGCTCAGCAAAACAAAATCCTCAAAACATGCACTGTGTGTACCCAGAGGACACTGAATTCTACTAGAGCATGGATTTTTCAGATCCCCGAAATACAACCCTTTGTTTTATGGTCTCCTTGTATGCAGAGAAACCTCGCATCAGAGTCATAGTGGGCCTATACCACCAGAAGAGGCAATGATAATATACAGTACAGTATGGAGCTAAGATTATGCTTTCCATTTGTGATAGATGCAGTGTCGAAGGCCTGTTTTATCATTAGTCAGAGCTAGAAATATGTTGTCTGTTAGCCTGACAGCACAGAGGCAATGACTGTGTAGACTAGAGCTAACATTGATCACAGTAACATTAATGTCAAATCTGTCCGTTCAAAGCAAAACTTCACCCTGAACAACATGTATCCCTGAACATTAAAACTGCAATCCATGTATACCCTGTGACATCATGTTGTTGTCATCATGTCATCTTGTGATTTAAGAAGAAACGCTCACTTCACACAGGTGTGATTTTTCTTTTTCTTTTTTTTAATCCAATATACCTGTATAGGGCTACGGTAGTAGAGTATGAGCAGCACAACTGCAGTGGTTGGAGGTACACGCGCTCTTGCTCTTTAGATCCTGTGGTTGGGTAGGACCACTACTGGTTGACAAGAGGTACGTATTAGCCTTGCGTAGCCAGCCTTCATCTGCCTTTGCAATGCATAATGCCCCAGGCAGATTAAGTCTGGCCCCTCTCAATTGTGAGAGGACTTCACGGCCGAAGTGTTGACGAGCCAACCAGATTCGTCTGGAACCAACCAGCGCCCAGTATTGGGCGGGACATTGCAGAAAAAAATCTAATCCATGCAGTGGTATTAGTATTATTGCATGAAATTAAAAGGGAAATATCTCGCCTTCCCAAAGGAGAGCTCAGCACAACAGTTTGTTTGGGGGACTGGGGTTTAAATTCCAGGTAGGATATGAACTGCATGGACTGCAGCTTCAACAAAAAACTAACTTTATTCTGTGATGTCATGAACAGTCTCTCTGCTAGTAATCAATGCTTTGGCCTGGAGGCTGTGTGGACTACGTTGTTTGTTTGATCTTCTCCATCCAAAACGAGCTCCGGGTTTGTAGTGCTAAGATTTGTTAACCAGAAACTGTTCTGTCAAAAAGTCAGTCTCTGATTTATTGTCTTGGAGAAAGAGTGTGTTGTGGATCTGTCATTTCTAGGTTTGGGATTTTGACAGTTTCCTTTTCATGATGACAGAAGAACAGATTACAGATTGCATAAGAAAATAAATGAATGCATGCCATAGTCAAAGGGGTTAATACTTTGTTATAGCCATTGTATATTGTTTGTGTGCAGATCATTTACACATGGCTATATTAGTATACTGTATATATATACTCTATACACTATACTTGTCTTGACTTGTTTAATGTTTACATTGCAAAAAACACACCTGTGTATCTGCTTACTGCTCATTATCTCCTCTGGACTCCCATTGGTTAGACAAAGGACATTTTCCATTCATTCACAACACATCGCAGATCCCTGAATGATAGTTAAACTGGACAACTGGTCAGTGCATAAATGGAACTCTGCTATACTATTAGTTTTATCCTTCTGTGTCTTAAAGCGGAAAATAATGAAGTACAGTAAAACACACAATTCTTGTTTTCTCTTGTCCATCACGTTTGTTTCTTATTCAATAACATGGTACTGTCTGAGATACATAGTAATAATAATAATAATAATAATGTTGAAGTTGCTAATTTGAAATGTTTTTGTGTTCTATTTAATACATATCGAATATGTTATAGTAATGCCGTTAACCATGAAAACATACCATGAACGGAAATCATTGTAATGAAAAACAAGCCCAGAAATTATAATAACATCCTCTGACTATGATTATCATGAAAAATCTAAAGCCACAAAATGTACCAGGCTGCAAACCAACTTCTCTGGAGGGGGAACACTTTGATGGACAGGAGAAACGAAGAAGAGAGAAGAGCACAGAGAGAGAGAGAGAGAGAGAGAGAGAGAGAGAGAGAGAGAGAGAGAGAGAGCAAAAGATAGAGACAGAGTGTGAGAGAGAGGGGAGGGGGGAGGGGGGAGGGGGGGTAAAAGACCTGAGGTTGAGAGGAATGAGGGAGAAAGTGCGAGTTGTGAGAATACCTATGACATCATGCGTCTGAGACATTGTTTTGTGCCGTCACATGGTGGGCCGCTACGGTGCAACTGAAATGAGACCCAGATGGTGAACAGACCATGCAGTCTGGTCCGACCTGGCAGCTCGGGGGATATGAGGCGGCCCAGCCACAGTCAGCAGAAACAGAGGCAATGGTCCCAGTCAGCCACATGGAGAAAGACCAGTCCAACACAGAGGATACACTCAGCCCAACAGCGAGCCGAATCTGCATTCTCAAGAGGATCTCAGGCAACCGATGACCCAACTAAATAACGACAAACAAACTGTACTGTAGAAATAACTGTACTGTAGAAATAACCTACAGTATGTTGTAATGCTGAGGATATATATATCAATATGTGATTGTCTACCTCTTTACGTTCAAGGACCCCAACTTGACATACATAATCTTTTATCTCTGGGACCCCAATCCGTAAGGGTCCATTTGGCAATATTACTGTTATCAGTGCTTAGCCTTTAAAAGGTAAAAATGTACTGAAACAGCTACACCGTTAAATTCAGTGTGTGAATTTAACTCAAGAGTGTAAAAATAAAAATAAGACAGGTGACCATAGTAGGTTTTGGCATAAGAATTAAAGCTGTCCTTTCTCTCACATCTCCACTAAACGCTATAATATATCTAACAAGCCTTGTGGATGTTGTGAGCACGCATTCAGAATGACCACTATTGTTAGAGCTCAGCTACCAGTACGTGCTGGTTGGACTGGGAGGAGAGCCAGTAGGCAACTGATACAATCACATCCCAATTCAGCTGCCTTGTGGGTGGCAGACGTGTCAGACTCGTAACCAAGAAAGACATACATGATGAGTGTGTGTGTGTGTGTGTGTGTGTGTGTGTGTGTGTGTGTGTGTGTGTGTGTGTGTGTGTGTGTGTGTGTGTGTGTGTGTGTGTGTGTTCAAAAGCTGCCAAATGCTTTCAGCAGAGCAGAGAACGTGCGCTGATAAAAATCTAAGATAAAACCAGCGGTCTAATATGGGTGAGAGTTACACTCACTGACCTGGTGTCAGAAACCTCATGCACAATGAGTTGCACAGAGCCTCAGCGCAGGATGGATGTCATGCTGAAATTACAAGCTGCAAATCCCTCTATTTGCCTTACCAAAATACACCCAGACCAATAGAAAATGCTCTATCATGAAGACATGACTGTTCAGGCACAGGGCATGGAGGTGAAAAGCGAACGCTTACGAAAAAAGGTACAGCATAAGGAAATGAAGCTCGTCTTAACCTCCGCCATTATAAAACAGAACATTGCATGGCAGCGGGACAGCAAAAACAAAGTCAAAATTGAACAAGTGTAAAATTACACGTATGAATGACTAAGGCTACCATTTTCAAGTTGCCTCAAAACCCACTTGGCAGGGAGGCTTTTCCCACAGTTCCCTTCACAGCCCATCAGTCAGGCCAGGGAGGAACGCAGCCCTGACTGTCAGGGGTCAACGCTACGCTGTGCACACACTGAATATGAAGCAGCTGCCTGGGATACCCAGAGCCTGGTGTGTCACTGGGTCTGTGTGTGTGTGTGTGTGTGTGTGTGTGTGTGTGTGTGTGTGTGTGTGTGTGTGTGTGTGTGTGTGTGTGTGTGTGTGTGTGTGTGTGTGTGTGTGTGTGTGTGTGTGTGTGTGTGTGTGTGTGTGTGCGTGTGCGTGTGTGTGTATACGTGCATGTGTGTCTTTTTCTAATCTAATATGTGCCTTTAAGTAAATTATCTGGTGGCACATGGTCAAATACCATCATGGAACATTCTCTAACAAAGAAGAGTAGGCTGCGTTTCATAAAAATGCGGAACAGGTTGCAGGTCTTATGGCGAGGATTTGCATTTCATGCGACACCAGTTGATGGGAATGCAAAACGTGGGTATTACCGCTGCCAATATAAATACTTTTCTACTAAATGTAATGGCAACCCCGCATGCAAGGACATGGGAAATTGACTTAGTCCTGCTCACTTTCACGCTTGCCGCCAGTCACTGTTAGCAACTACTCTCCCATAACCATACCTCACTCCTTTTCTCTAACCTGGTCTCAGTTAAGTGTCTTAAGTCTAATTCACACTTCATCAATCACTTAAACCCTATAGCATCCTTATTCCATGGTCGGAAGATTTGCGACACATTGTGAGCTTGCATAGAGATTTGGTGTAGGGGGAAAAAAGAGCAGACCAAGCACAGAGCTGACACAGGACAAGTTAAAGGAGTAGTTCGCCCAAAAGATTACTTATTTTCTATCAATTATACACCCCATGAAGCCTTGAAATCATGGATATGTTTTGACTCCGGTGGAGTCTCCGGCATAGGTTTCATGGGGTGTGTAATTGATAGAAAATAAATAAATCATTAAGTTTAACCATCAGAGAACCAGTACAAAGTCATAGGCCAACATGGACAGATCAAGAAGGATTGCTTACACCAGCTACCCTGACTTGAATTCTCTCAATGGACACAACTCCTCCCCTGAGACGTCTTTCACAATAAGGTGTCGGGCCACCCTTATTGTTCTCCTCCCTTCCCTTGGACAGCGTGCTTATTTTGGCTTTTCCGAAGCTTTATCTGATGACACTGCTCACAATAAAAAGCGAGGTGGTGAAAGGGGCCTCTCGCTGACAGCGTGATGGATGCCACAAGTGACAACCTTTTGTTTCAGTAAAATACACTCAACATGCTGGCCTTGCAGAGGCGAAAAGCGGAGGGCAAGGAGAACAAGTTGTTCACTTGTTCCGTGTCGTTGAGCAAACCATGGCAGTGTCGGAACTTGTTGCTTTTCCCCACTTTAGGTTCACTGTAGATCAGGGGCTTGATCTGTGGCTGTGTTAATACAAGCCACCCAGCTCTGTTGAAAATAAGCTATGCAGCAAATAAACTCTGCTGATAGAATACAAACTTAGAACAGGGTTCCAATTACCTCATGTTTTGTCCACCCCTTTGAATGGCTTACTTGGTTCCAAAGTGGCAGTTTATACTCAACGTGCCAAAAATGTCAATAAACCCGCCTTAATCGCCCATCCAATCTGATAAAAGCACCTGCTTAGGGAAACACAACACGCCCCTGCCGTCTATCTGTGCAGCTGCAATGTTTCCTTCCTATTGAACCACTATACAGTCGGAAACACTGGTCAAAATGCAATTACGCACTCAGGCACCCGCACTTGTTTGGTGAAATAACTTCCTGCCCTTTCTTTTCTTTTTGCAGATTTTTTTTCTGGAGATTAAAATCAGTATTCAACATAACATACACGAACGTGGATAAGGGGAATGGATAGGAATTAAATGCTGTTAAATAGTTTATTACAAGATGTAAATTACATTATTTAAAATGTGTCATGACATAGATACTGTACTGTAGGCTACATCATTATTAATATCATTCTCAAATGTGAATGTTTTTAAAACAATGTAAATAATAGGTTCCTGCATGTATAACCTTAAAAACATCCCTTCTGAACTGCACAACAATTAATTAACAAAGGATGCATTTATTTTTTTAATCAGAATTGACCCATATATATATAGGCCTAATATATAAGATATTGTGATTTGAGTGTGTGTTTTGCTGCAAATGAAAGCTTTTAATGGCAGAATGAATATGTATATGTATGATAATTACAATTTAAATGATGTAATTTCTGCAGCAATAGTTTCATTGCATTTAAACTTCAAGGTAATTATTGTTATTGATTCAGGTTTTTTTTATATCTTGGCCACTGGGTGTAGGATAATGCTTGGAAATGTAAGGGCCATGACTCTCGTTCCCCACCCTTAAATTGAACCCTTAGACTAAAGTTTAGTCTAAACTAGATCAGATTTACTCTCGAATTCACATTAGTTTAATAAAATATATAGTCTAGATTTCTTAAAATAAATCCACTTTGACGCACCGCCAAATACAAGAAAAATCTGTCCCTGTTAATTGAATTGTAGCTATAGTACATTTTTCATTCACAATAAGAAATTCGTGGACTGGAGCAAAAATATAATTATGTTATTACTGTAGAACGTTTTTGCAATGAGGATTTTTGCGCGCAAAACTGGGCCTGTTTGTGCGTAATGGCAATATCGACTGCAGAGCATTAATGAAATGAGCTACTTCGACTTAAAAAAAAAGGATCTTCAATTACCGGTAAATGAATTAATGTAACAACATTAATTCAATATGATCAGTAGACATATTTGTAACTCTGACAGTTTGGTTATTGTGCTCGTGTTCAAAATAAATGCCATGTGGAAAATAATATATGTAGGTCTATATTTTAAATATAAATATTGTCTTACCAACACATTCGTTTGGATCTCTGGCCGTCGCTCGCTGCCATGGTCGGTCATAATGGAAAGGCTTGCACCTGTCGCACTCCGGCCCCGCCGTGTTGTGCTTGCACTCGCACACCAGATTCCCCTCTCGGTCCTTTACGCACTTGGACGCGTGGCCGTTGCACTTGCACCTTCCGCCGACCTGCAGGTCCGACACCGCGTAAAAGTAGGAGTCGCGGGCCAGCTCCGAGTCGTCCTCGTTCTCGTCGCCGAACGTGTGCAGCCGGCTGAACGCCACCTTGATGTCGGTGGCGGTCACCCAGTCCTGGAGGACGGGAGAGTTGTCGAAGTCGTGCGCCGACGGTCTCCCGTCCAGCGTGCTGAAGGCGATGAGGCCACCGGTGAGAGGGTGCATGTCCGTGTGCGAGTCCGTGCAGATGGCCTCCTGCTCGTTCTGCTTGGTGATCGTCGCCTTGTTCGGCCTGTTGTGCATTTTCTTACACTGCGCGGAGTAGAACTGGAAGGGGACCCACGACTTCCCGTAGTCCATGGACTTGTATATGGCCATGGATTCGGGCCGCGGCGAGCAGAACTGCAGGCTCACGTACGTGACCTCGAACTTTTTCCCCAACGACAGCGTGAGCGTGACGTTCTGCGGATACTGCATGTAGTTCTCGGACTGCCAACAGGTGAGGTTGTGCGGGTTGTTGAGGTCCGTCAGGTAAGCGGGCGGGTGACACTTCTTCGGGTCGGCGGCGTCGCACGTGTGGCAGTCCCGCGTCCTCTCCTCGCCCTTCTCGGTCACCACGCAGTACCTTGCGGCGGGGCTGCCGCACGTGCTGGAGACGCGCACGTCCTTACCGAACGCGGAGTTGACGAAGTCGGGGATGCATCGCCGCGGGTTGCCGTTCTCATCGTAGCACGGGTCCGGCGGCGAGGACTGCGCAGCGAACATGCTCAGCCCGTATCCTCCGAGAGCCACGCTGCTCAGCAAAGAAACTGTCACCAAGGTGACCCAAACTTCCAAAATCCGTATCATTGTAATCCGCGGCGCTCCCGCAGCGACTCTTGCCCTGCTGAAATGTAATTGAGAGGGAGGGGGTGGAAAAGAGAAAAGTCAATTAGGATCGGTATCATTCATTTAAACTATGAGTGATCATAACACCTATAAGAAGACAAATTCAAGGCAAAGTAAGACTCATTATATGGATAACGAAAAGCCAGACGCACGGATATTACGCATGAGACCTATAGGCTAAACAAAGCAGATATTATTATGAGGCAACAAAAGCTCCAGGGGTCACTACCTCGAAATATCTTTTCCAGCTTAAAAGGTGTAGCAGGAAGAACTCCTACAATTTTGGAGGGCAATTTATGCCGTTTACGCACGAAAA
This sequence comes from Protomyctophum bolini, assembly GCF_963924005.1. Classification (NCBI taxonomy): domain Eukaryota; kingdom Metazoa; phylum Chordata; class Actinopteri; order Myctophiformes; family Myctophidae; genus Protomyctophum; species Protomyctophum bolini. The sequence goes on along the minus strand of NC_137872.1, from coordinate 13,235,343 downwards.
ACTAGACTGCCAGTTCAGCTTTCCTTCCCCCCTTTGAAATCCAAACATAAACATAAATACGATATGGCAAATGATCAGCTGGCTCTGAGTCTCCTTGTGTGTGTCTTCCTCTCAGTCACACCTCTGTCCACCTCTATCTGTTTCTGTCCCATTCCCTGTCTGGCGCGCTCACTGTTGGAATATAGTAAAAGAGCTCCAGCTATCCACAAGAGCTTGAGTTTAGGCTACGCAGACGTTCGGTGTTAGGAGAGGACAGCGTCATCTGCTGGCAAATTATTGACATTGCGCTTATTAAAAAATGGAAACACCATTTAAATCCTTTAGTTATACGAGTCACGACCCTATTGCCTAGTATGGTCATTGGTCACGACGCCAAACGCAAAACATTTACACATTTAAGCTTTTCTCAATGGCTTTAACATAAGCCTATACAGATATTATACAAATGCCAACACAATTGTGAAAATATAGCGCTATATAATAAACTTTATAAACTTCTACATAGTAGGCCTACATACCACTGACAGCAGTTCAACGTCATTGCTGCGTTGTTGCAGCCAAAAATACCACTTACTATTATTGCCATTGAAAAACTTACAAACAGCACACAATCATTAGATTGAAATAAGTATATAAATTCATATTAAATGCGGTCAAATGAATTCGTGCTGTAACAGTTATGCTCCAAGCAGTGCTGTGAACAAAATTGGCAACAGCTTGCCATGCTGCAATGCGCATAATGCTAATGTAGACTTGCTTGCACATACCTGTTTGCATCACCTCCTTATCATCACACATGCGGGGCGACACCGTGTGGCGTGTGACTTCACCTATACAGTATATGGGCTATAATGCGTAGACCGTAGTTTAGTGTATTGCTTATCCAGGGACTACTTTATGTGGCAGAGCAGACCACTCTGCCTTGTGCTAGGTGCTCTTAGGTCCTGCACAGCTGCATTGTATACCCTGGCTTGATTGATGTGTGTCAGTTCTAGCTTTGACCAGTAAAGTACTATAAACTTGAGCTCCCTTCTCCAGTGTTTTATTTCTTTATAAGTTGTGTTCATAGGCCACATAAACAGTAGGCTAAGCAGTAAGCAGCCATTGATGCGGACTCAGGCACTGGCAGGCCTCCACTTTGAATAAGGAAGCCATAAGCCATATAGGCCTATAGCCTAAACATGATTTATTTCACTCATTAATGCGCAGCATAGGCTATAGGCCTATACATTTCTATGAGATACATTATTATTATTTTAATAATGCAGAAGATCATCAGAGTAGCCTACTCAAGTAAAACCGATTTAATAAAGTAAACAAGTTGCAGGTGCCAGTAGTGTGAAGGTCAAGGAGTCCATGTGACCATGTCTGTCATAATTATTATAAGATGCATGCACCTCCCACACACTCAATACAGTGTACTTTAAGTGTCCCTTAAAGTCAGCGAGAATCATTCAGTTCCTGTTTTGCTACATAAGCTCACTTGTCTTGGCTTTAAGAGGATCTATTTTTGCGGAGCGGAGGATGTGGTCGTTTGTTCACCCTTCACTTGTGAGTTTCAGTCAGCTGGGCTGCATCTCATGTAGCTAATAAATATGCCTTCTAATATAGCCTAATAATGCCACAGGACAGGACCCAGCTAAGAATTACAGGTAAGAAAATACATTAAAATATATATTTATGCTTCGCTCTGTGCCACTGTGTGTGTGTGTGTGTGTGTGTGTGTGTGTGTGTGTGTGTGTGTGTGTGTGTGTGTGTGTGTGTGTGTGTGTGTGTGTGTGTGCTGCCCTGGATCAGATGTACCCTAAAGGGTCAGTTTCTGCATCACTTCTCTGTTTTGCAATCGTCAGTTAGTCACAAGGATTTCTAGGAACTGATGTATTTTTTTCGTCACACAGTTCCGGTTGTGTGATGTGTCTGTTTAAAATGAACATGCTCAATAAAAGGTTGTACATCCCTTCAGGCTTTCATAACATAACATGTATATCAGCCTAATGATTGATTGATTGATTGATTGATTGATTGATTTTATTTTATTGATTGAACATTTTATTCACAGTTTCTTTTGTAGAATTTGGTATACAGTTCCATATAGTGACACTATCAAAATGGTAGGCTACAGTAAAAATACCAATTTAGCTGAGGGGTAGAGTTCCCAAAATGCATCTAGCCTACATTAAATTGGATTACCTCTACTTTATTGAAAGTCACAAAATATCTGAACTAGTGATAGAAGTTAATTGTAGTGGTGTAGTGGTTGGCTGACCTGCTGTTTTCCTTAAGTACTAACTGTGTTTTCAATGTTATTCCTGTTTCTCCACCTTTTATTTCACCTCCTTTGTAAACATCTTAATACTTCATCTTATTCTTCATCTTGTAAAACAACAGAGACCAGATTGTGTCATTCTGTCTGCAGGATAGGCCGACAACATGGGTACAATAGTGAGACACCTGTTTCCTCAGCAAACAATTGCTCTTATGTTCGGTTAAGTTTGGTCGATGTGGGTATAGCCTACATGGAAGTGTACTCTTTTATAGAACTCCTTGTCAAGGTCATTGCATACCTTGAGCCTAACCACTGCAAGCCAGCAAAGCATTTTTGACTGTTTTGCCTGTGATGGATTTAGCTTGTATTTGAAATACTGTAAGCCCTTTGAGAAAATTCTAAGAATTGTATATTATTTTACTGTATCTTTCCCAGAATGTCAAAGGAATGATATGAGAACAAAATTAAAATGGAAAACATATTTTGTTCAATGCATCCACAATACACGATTCCTCTTTTAATCTTTATTATTGAGTTTCAACTTGATTTGACAACTTGTCTTTCATGTATGTATTGTGAAAGGCATTTATTGTTTCTTATTGATAAAGAAAGGAAGGAGGACATCCGCACACCGTTTTAAAAGCTCCCACAATAATTGATTAATAACAGAGCGGAATAAGCAACGTTTTGGCCTTACTGGCCTTCGTCAGAGTACACCAGAGTATAACATGACCTTTTCTGCTTATTGATAAAGCCCAGCAAAATAACTTTGTTTACCTAATTAAACCTACAGACTTTGTTGACAGGAATCTCCCAGTGGTCGTAACAGTATACTATACTAGGCTCCTTCTTTGTACCATCTACACCAAATATCTTTTCCAAAAATAGCTCATCTACAATCTCACATAACATCATGTTGTGTGCTTTCTTTATCGAATATTCACCTATATGGACACTAGGGAAACAGAACGGCAAAGAACAGATTCCCATCTTTCATTTGTCCTCCAAATGTCCAAAACAAATGATGCATTGTTGAGACACTGCAGGACAGTTGAGAGAAGACCTTAAACACTAGTTAAAACCAGCATTTCACAGTCAGGAATCTATTTAAATGTGCTTTAATATAATGCTAAACTATTCATTTTAAAGTCCTCAGTGTTCATTTATTCAATTGTAACTCTGAAAGTGCACAAATGTAACCAATGGGATCCTTGCGGGTCCATTTGGTTACATTTGTACACTCAAGAGTTAAATTACACTGAGGATTTTGAATGGTAGCCATGACAACCTACTGTATAACAACAGCACAATTTGCTTTAGTGTCATCCACTACCTTTTTACTCTGGGACAGTGGTTTCCTGTTTGGGCCAACACAGATGACCCCCGTTTCCCATTCATGTTTAACTGGTCTCTGGTCCAGGTCCACAGCTGTTCACAATGACAGCTTCCTTTCTGTGCACATAAACACATCTTGTCGGCTAAATATACTGTAGGGAACACTGTGCCACCGGTAGTCTCTTTCTCCTCCAGAGGGACCTGATTCAATTCAGTCCCAGGGGACATGTGCTCCTTCAGAATCTCACATTTGTTGCGAGGAATTACAATAAGTAGCCAGGAAGGCATGAGTATACCGTTCTCAAAAGTTCCCCCTCTTAAATACATAATACGTTTTTAATAGCCACCACTGCAACAGCAGTTTCCTTGTTTGTTCATGTTGTTGTGTGACAAAACCACACTGGATGTTGCTCAGCATACACATTAATGCTGAGCAACAGCAGTGTGGTTTTGTTACGTGCTGATAAAGACTATCATTAACAGAATTCAGTTCACTTCAGCATAGGGAATCAAACTTCTACCGTTCTCCTGAAGGGGAATCTCACCAAGCAAGGGAGATTTACACACTGTTGAAACGATCTCAGAATTTTAAGTGTCTTCAGTTTTTTTGTTGTGTTCTGCTGATTACAGCACATAACACAAAAACATCTGACTACCCAGTACTACTGTTTGCTGGGACACAGATTCCTAACTGTCTGCTCTTCATGAACATCCCACCTCTGAATCATATCAAATCATTGTCATACATGAGCATTTTTAAGAATGAAAAAAGGGGAAGTTGTGATTGTTTTTTCAACCAACTCATCTCCTCAACCAGCCAATGACTCACTGGTTTGGTAGGAAGTGGCAGACTATACTCTTTCCCCTGGCATCCTTGCTATGGGCATTTGTGTTTGTTTCTCTAGTGGCATAAACGTGGCATATCTAGGATTTGGGACCCTGTTGGCTCTTTTGTAAAGTGTGGGTTGCATGTGATACTTCTGTAGATGATCTGAGATGGAGAGGAGCTCGTGCACAGAAGATCGTATCCAGCATGCTCTTGATCGCTGCCTCATTGGTCTGGATTGTGACACTCCTGACAAACAGTTATTTAACGGTAGGTCTCACCTCTGTGCTCACACAGCCTTACAGATGTCTACAGGAACAATATTCAAGAACAAGAAAGCTTCATATTGCTATACAGTGAGCAGGTGTTATAAATGATTAAACCCACGCATACATGTAAATTGGTGCAAAAGGAGGACAGGACACTGGAGCAGCACGGACATTTTAAGCCTTTTATTTAGGTGCTAGTATACAAACGACTAACGTTTCGACCTAAAAGGTCTTCATCAGAGTCAGAGTCATGAGCTTTTAGGTCGAAACATTAGTCGTTAAAATGTCTGTGCTGCTCCAGTGTCCTCTCCTCCTTTTGCATCAAGTGTCCTTGTTCCTGTGAAGCACCGGGGCAGCCCTTTTAGGCTTGAGGCGCTTCGGTAGACTCCTTTTGTTCACATGTCAATTGGTATTGGTACAGAGAGTGTTGCAAGTTTTGGAAACAGTTTAACATATTGTGCAGATATTAGTGTACATATCTGTTGCCATTGTGCTTCTGAATATTAATTGAATGACTAAACCAATGTCACTCATGTAACGGTGTTATTCACTTCCATAGTTATGTAACTATTTGGAAACATTGAATCCCTAATTGCGTCTTGTGACAAGAGCTAAATGGGAATTGAGAGTAGTGACACAGACTGTGGGATGGACAGAGGGCATAGGGGTGGAAAAAAGGAAGAAGTTACTCTTGCAATACTGAGAAATAACAAAGGAAGCTTAGCTACAGCCCGAGAGAATAGAATAACCTTTCTCTCCAACACTTTTGCTTTGATTATATATGCTTTATAGATGATATACTTGTAAACCTAAAAGGAGAAGTATAGAAGAGGTTGTGTGTATTTTGCCCACATGACGTGCTTCTGTCATTCTGTTTAGCTGGCCTGTGTTTAAACCGCTGGTGTTTGGAGGAACTGGTCAAGAGAAATGCCTACAACTTCCTCATCCTTCTACAGCAAATTCTGAGGAAAACAAGAGAGGTGAAGGCCTCAAAGCCCTTTTCGTATTACACACATGATTCATTACACAGTAATACAAAGAATCAAATGTCAAAAATACACCACCTACAGCAACTCCTTTTATCTCCTTCCTTGTTATCTCCTTCCTGAGATAACGTGCTTTTGCGCTTTGTGGTTTTCTGATAAATGGATGTTTCAAAATTACATCCAGTTCACCTTCACGTGTACAGCTGATGATAGGTTGCCACTCTATCTCACCCCAAACATCAACGCGATAATCTTTTGCTGGTTCTGCACCCTGCCGCTATTTTCACTATTAAAAGAATATAATAATTTGAAAGATTACAAAATGTTTGGAAAATAATGGCATGACCAAAATTGGGATGCCAGGTTGAAAGTGATTAAACTGGCACCATAATGTTATAAATTGAATCTGAATTGAAATTTAAAGTTCATTATGTTAATCGTGATTCATTCTTTTAATCGCAATTAATCGCATATTAATTTATTTTAGCCATTTGGCCTACCCGTATTTTAGGATGCAACATGTGGGTCCCCAAATTGTCAGTGTATACAGGGTATGCACATTTCAAAAGTGACTTTTGATTCTTTTATTAAACATGAAAATGTCATTGTGTCAAAAGTAATCAACAAACTATACTTAGAAATTGTCAAACATTAGCTACAATATCCTCTGCCCAATTTAGTTTTGTTTTATGTCCATCCTTTAGTATTGATTTAACACAACACAGTACTCATATACCCATCTGCTGCAGCCTGTTATTATAGTACCATTATGGTTTCTTGTGAGTTTTTAATTGATTTCCAATAAAAAATCAAGATACTATCGCATTAAGCCAGCATATTTTTACACTCCCATGTTAGGAATATAAAAGTCTTGAAAGATATCCCTCTAAGCCTACATTGTGAACAGATAAAAACTGATGACTTATTTGAGATTAATCGTGCGGAGCACTCTGAGGCCCCCACCACAAAAAGGTGCTTTTTGGCCATAGTTACTACACTGCACCCTCTACCGATATTGCCAAGAGAAAACCCTCATTGAGAATATTTTTCCTCCTGGCCAAAAAGTACCTTTTATACGTGTGGTGGGGGGCTCAGAGTGCTTCCACTAAGGCTTTCTAATGACACAACCCGCCTTTGTATTGGTGAGAAGCAAAAACTTTATTTTATTTAATGCAGACCAGCCTCTGGTGATCCCCGGAAGTCAGCGGTATAGCGGCATTAGAGCTATGGACCAGAGGAGCTAATCTAAACTACCAGTAATCTAATGTAATCATGTCTTTGGGGCAATCAACTATGATCATTCATTCATGAGTGATCAGTAATGTTACATAAATGTATTCCACTGTTTGCCTGTCTGTTTTGTGTTTCTTGTGAGGACTGCCCTATATCCGGTGTATTTGCGCCCATGTGACGTCCATTAATATGCATTGTCCTGTCCAAATAAACAAATAAAGTAAAAGTAAAGAAAATCTGCCCGCCTGTACTGGAGTCATGTAGTTGACACTGACATACAGACTCACACCTGCTGCGGGCAGGGTAATGATGTGTCTCAGTGGTGTAACCACACCTCCCTCTGTTCTACAGGTACTGGAGCAGTGTGAATATGAGAAAGTGGTTCCGCTCACCCTCTTGTTCTCTTCAACTCTTATGAAAGTGAGTGTTTGTCTGATAATTACACCTACACCTACTATCAGCTCCCAGTAACTTAAGTACTTGCCGCACCCAAGCCATGGTACTCATACACTGAGTTGATGGTGCCCAGGATGGAACCTATGACCTTGTGGTCCAAAGGTGAGGGCTTTAGCAACTGAGCTACCCAGTCAAACAAAGCCCACTATTCATCACTTACTGAATCACTATGTACTGTATCTGTGTTGTTATTTTACTTTCATGCCGAGATTAATTTGGTTTGTCAACCTCCTCTCAAGTTGTGGAATTTGGTCGGAAAATCATTTTGGAAGCAATTTAAGCAAACTCTGTGTCCACTTCCAGGCTCCTTACCTGAGTCCAGACTGTGGGCTTCTGCAGGAAGCCTGCCTGTTGTTCCACAACTTCCTGTCCTGGCCTGTACCTTACTGCTCCGCTGCTAAACGCCTCCTCAGCATCATCAGCCAGGAGCTCAGAGCACCAGGTAACGCTGTGACTAGTGGCCCTGTCTGTAACGCTGTGATGATGACTAATGGCCCTGCCTGTCTGTTGAGAGATGTCCTTTATTGCTTAGAAGTATTCCAGTGGTGTAAAGTAACTAAGTACATTTACTCAAGTTTAAATTAAAAAAAAGTATTTCCAAGTATTTCAGGACAGGAAAATATTATACTATTTGAAAACTTTAGTTACTAGTTACTTTGTAGATTTTGATTATTATTACAAAACATATATTAACCACTTCAGCACTTTATATACTTCAGATCTCAAAGAAGATCTACAAGATCTACAAGCGCACAATGCGTCACAATGTGATTTGTTGTGAGCTTGTAGATCTGCAAAGGTATTTCAAAGGATTTGAAAACTTGTGAAATGGGACATTTTGCATAATGAGTACTTTTACTTTTGGTACTTTGGTCCACAACTGCCCTATTCTGGGACAAACAGTTGGTGAAAATACAATATATTTTGTGTGTGCAATTTTTTGGCAAAGCTTACTGTAAGAGCCATTTGAGCCACCATATTGTTTGCCATGATTCCTGTCAATTTACCAATCTATGTTGCCATGGTTACAGGGAGGGAGGGTATTTAACCCTGGCCCTAATTAGTCTCAGGTGTTGCCAGTGGCAGAGGTAAACCAGTTTTTGACTGTGTTCATGAGGGCTGATGATCTGTAGCCAATCCTGTGCGTTTGATGGTTTATATTATGTTTATTTTGTATGACAAAGTATAGGACTTTAAGCAGCTAATAAATATAGTTTAATTTCTACTCAACGGACATCTTTGGACATCAGTTATTTGATCACACGTCTGAACTTCCTCGGCAACCAGTATCACCCAAGTATAGGGTCTTGGGCGTTACACTTACCATACAGAGGCACTGTTCACTAGTAGGCCTACTGTAGAATCAACTTTGGTTGAAACGAATGGGCCAGTGAATAATCTCATTGTCACATGCTCTGTTTTCGTTCTAGGTATCTCCTTTCTGAGGCTGGTGAAGGAGGAGCAGGGTTTAGCCACTGACAACCAGTGTCCTAAAATTATGTAAGTAGTAATAATAATAATAATAACTTGAATTTATATAGCACCTTTCAAGAAACCCAAGGACGCTTTACAAAACATAAAAACAGAAAACAAAACACTTTAATCAGCCCTTGATTAAAGTTCTAACCACATTGTCCCCTCACATACCTTCCCGTAATCTTAGATCAGCAGACAAAGTTTTACTTGACGCAAGGTGGCAGGGCCTTTGCTGCTATCACTGGAAATTAGACAGACCACTTCAGTGTCCACTTTTAAAAGACTCTTAAAAACCCACTATTATAGAAAGGCTTTTAATGAGTTTTAATGAACATCCAGTTTCTGCTTTCACTAAAATGCTGTGACAATGCTCCACACGTCCCAAACTCTTCTCCCTTCTGGCTCCAAAACTATGGAACGCACTTCAGATTGCAATCAGAACTGCAGACTCACTCCCAATCTTCTGCCGTAGTCTGAAAACTCACCTCTTCAAACTCCATCTTAACCCGTAGCGTTTGCCGTAGCACTTGCCCTAGCCTCGATGTCCTTGCAGGCGTATGCAAAGGCTCAACTTATGTAATTTAGATAGCATTTTATGTATACATAGCACTCTATAGTATATACACATCCATCCATCCATCCCTCTTCAACCGCTTATCCGTAGTTGGGTCGGGGGCAACAGCTCCTCGAGAGTATATACGCATAGTTTCATTATATATAGATATTCCACTATTAGATGCATGTTAGGTTGCATGTTAGGTTCTTGATGACTATTTTTTATGTATGTGATGTATGTATTACCACGTGTTAACTGTGTTATACTGTAAATCGCTCTGGATTAAGAGTGTCTGCTAAATGCCTAAATTGTGAAATTGTAATAGTAAAAATACAAGATTTACAAGCTTGTGAGCTTTTAGACCGACTATTTTTGTTGAAGATATGGTGTAGACTCTGCACAATATCTCCCTTTACACAGTATTTGTCTATTCCAGAACGGTGTTGCTTTTGAGTCCAAATGAAGACCTTCCCCCAGAGTTCAGGTCAGTTTCTGAGCAGCTCAGCAGGATGAGTCACTCCCAGAAAGACATCACCGTCAGCCTGATCAAACATGCCTTCCAGGCTGTGCTTGGTCCAAAGCACCCCCTCCACACACTCCACAGCACACTGCAGGTGGGTGGACCAACCAGCACTCCCATACCACTATATAGGCTACGCTACATCATTATAAGTATCAGAAACACTTTTGAACCACACCACAAACCATGCACCTCAGATCATTGTTTTTAAATCTAATCTAATCACATTCATTTCTAAAGCAGTTATAACTGGCTTTTTTTCTTGACTTGTGCAATTAGTGATCAACACATTTTGTTTTATTACAGTATTTTATTATTCCTAATTTATTATTTATGTGTTATTACATAATTTTATATATTTAACATTGATCAGAAACAGAGATTCCTATAAATTGTACATCTTGCAGTCTAAAAGCAGTGAGGAGTTGGAGCAGCTTCTCTCAGCCATAACAGACGCCCTGGAGTCAGCCGCATCGACAGCAGACCCGGACACAACCAGGGACAGTCTGTTCCACAGCATGGACAGGCTCATAGAGGGCCTGGGAGACCCGTCTACTAGCGATAGCAGCTCACATCCTGGTAGGAGAGAGAGGAAACAGGTTGAAATATGCAAACTGCTGGAGTGGAAACACTAATTGCTCCTTGTGGGATTAATAAAGTTGTATGAATTTCAGGACCCACTTCAAATTGCAGTGCTTTGTGAATGACAGTATCGCCTTCTCCTCATTAGGTGATGTTGAGACTTTAGCGCTGCCCTTTGCTAGATGCCTCGTGTCGTCCTGGGATAAAGACAACTTTGGTAATTAACTCCTAATTTACTTTGAAATGTTTTTTTGTTCCTCTCTAGACCCATATTTTCTTTTTATTTCCCCTCATTCTGTTCTGTATCCTGTTGTCATCCTGTGCCGTGTCCTGATGTCTAACTCCATCTGTCCACGTTCATCCAGATGATCTGAGTGACATCCTCGGCATTGATGAGCTGCAAGACTGTTTCCAGCTGGACGAGGATGACCACAACAAGCCGAAGAACGACCAGGAAGTAATAATAACAATAACCTTTCATGAGCCAATGTAGTGAGTCATTATTATGTTCTCTAGTCTCATCTTAGTTTTAGTTAAAACTCTGGCTGCCGCATTTTGGCTGCGCTCTAATTGCGCAATGTTTCTAAGACAAAAGAAGAAAATCTTGGTAGCATGATTAACGTGTTTTAAAATTAAATTCAGAATCAGTAGTGTTACTTTCTACAGTCAGGTTACCAAGTCTATTCATTATTGATTCTCTCTGCTCACTAGAACCAATTATGAGAACTTCTGTGTTCTTATCCTCATTTAGCTCGAGAAAGTTCTCACTCATCCAGCATTTGATGATGGACAGACAGGTCAACAATGGGTCAAGAGCACTGGGGTCGCCTGGAGCAAAAACCATGAGGATGACCACAACGAGCTGAACAACGATGAGGAAGCCGAGGAGAGGAAGGTGGAGGGCGAACTCTCAAAACTCCGCATCTCCACCACATCCTCTAGAGACTCCACAATCTCTAGAGACTCCCTGTTCTCCAGAGACTCCATGCTTTCCAACTACTCTCTGTCGTCCAGCTGGTCTGTGCCGTCCCGACAGTCCGAGTCCTCAGGCGTGGACAGCGACTTCGGGGACGACGCCGAGGAGCCGTTGGACGACATATGGCACCGCAGGAAGCCCAAGAAGAAGTCGCGGTCGCTGCTGAGCGCGGATCGCTTCTCGCAGCTGTTCAAGTACCACCGCAGCCCTGCCATCTGCCGCCGCGCCCTGAGCATGGGCTACGGGGATGCCGGCACGGTGGGGACCGGGTGCAATCGCTCCATGTCCCTGCCGAGAAACATGCAGCGCGCCCCGAGCAGATCCTCCACGCCCTCCCCTCCGGCCGATTGCCTCTCTCCCCAGAAGCACGTGTGTGTTCGCAAGAGGCCCTTCCTGAGCTGTGATGAGCTGGGGGGAGGTGTGGTAAAGGAGGTCACCACCCTGGTCAGAGTGGTGGTGTTCGGGGGCAACAGGGAGGCTGGCAGGCTGGCCAGGGCATACAGTGACCTTCAGCAGAAGGAGCGTAGGTGTCCTCGACTAACCAACATGTGTAGACTGCAATTCTACTTCCTCCCCGCCGCCAAGAGGAAAGGTCCGGGAAGTTCAGGAGGGGGTCAAACTCCACCGGAGGGGAGTCCACTCAGAGCCACATCTGCCACGGTGAGAGCAACCATCACTGAGACACTATTGTAATGTGTGTTTGTGTTTGTGTGTGTGTGTGTGTGTGTGTGTGTGTGTGTGTGTGTGTGTGTGTGTGTGTGTGTGTGTGTGTGTGTGTGTGTGTGCGTGTGTGCGTGTGCGTGTGCGTGTGCGGACTGTGCGCGCGTGCGTGTGTGCGTGCGTGTCACTCTAGTGAATATTGTGTGTATTCACTAACATACTGTCTTAGATACTGTGGTGGGGCTTGTACAGCTGGGAGACCTCTGACATAATGTGTAATTTTGTGGTCAAAGGTTGGTGATGTGATGAGCTACATTCACACATCACAGAGGTATCAATGTTGTTGTTTTTTGTTTGTTTTTTAATAAAGTCAAGATACAATTGAATTCACCAAAGTGCATCGTGCAATAAAATGACTTAATTCCATTGTAACAAAATTAACTCTTTCAAATATGTTACTAAGAACACTTAGTAAGAGATACAGGACTGTAATGACTTTGTCTGCCTTTTTATAAAGAGCAGTGACTATACAAACATATTGCTCCTGTATTTTCTTACTGTAGTACTTTCTTACTACAAATTTACAGTATTACTGCTGGTTTTATCTTTCAGGAGTCTAATGGAGTTTCCCAGGAGAGCAACACTACAGACCTAGCTCAACTGATGGGGAGGAATGACCCGTGGTACAAACGCAATGTGTTCAGTCTGCTAAGTCTGTCTTCTGATGTCCTCTGTCAGGTACCTCAGCTACAGACATCACCCCCCACTACACTATGTTAACGAACCCGACGACACATGAAAATAATTCAGTCAGAATAGAATAGATTTAACCAATATTTATTATAGAATGAGAATACATGAGAATACAAGTGTGGATATGATATTTGACTTGGCGTTCGGCTCTCCCTGCTCGGCGCGATTAAACTCTATCATAAAACATTAGATAGATATACAATAAAACATAAATAACAGAGCTCACCGGTGGTGCTGGGGTGGTTGTGGGAGCAAACATCACATAACAACCAGGAACCATATGCAACCATATGCATCCCTTTCACTATGTCTAGTGAAAGGGATTCTTTTTCACCGGAGGAAAAATATTCTCTATGAGGCAATTCTCTGGGCAATATCGGTACCTAAAAGTACAGTTTATACGTGTGGTGGGGGGCTCAGAGTGCTCCCACTAAGGAAAGTAGGCTTTCTAATGACACAACCCGCCTTTGTTTTGGTGAGTAGCAAAAACGTTCTTTTTATTTACGCTAAAGACGAGAGGCTGGTCTGTATTCATGCGAGTGGCGGAAGTCGAGAGTAACATAGCTCTAAATGCAACGCATTAGAGCTATGGACCAGAGCTAAGTGATACCCTGCCATATGACTGTGGGCAGGGTAACTAGGGTATACAAACAATATTTGTACTCATCTTCTGAGGCAACCTGTTATTATTGACAGTCAACAGGGGACGTGCAGTAGCTAAAAATAATAATAATATATACACACACACACACACACACACACACACACACACACACACAAATGAAATACGCTAGGCTATATGAATTATGTTTGGTGTTGATTCCTCCTAGACAACAGTGGATGAGGATATGTTGAGCAGCAGTAGCAGTGCAGAACGTCTCCCCCTGCTGGCTGACCTGCTGTTGTACTACTGTAGACATGCACACCAACAGCTTCTAATGCAGCTCTACCAGGCTGAGGTGAGGCACAAATGCTGCGCGTGCACGCACACACACACACACACACACACACACACACATAAATATTGTATTTTTTCTGTTTACAGCTGACTTTAGCAGGGGGAGAGAAGAGAAAGGAGGTGTTTATTCATTCTCTGGAGCTGGGACACACCGCTGGAACAAGAGCTGTGATGGCAATGGGTGGGTCTCACTCGCATGTACGCTCGCACACACACACACACACACACACACACACACACACACACACACACACTAACACAGACACACACACACACACACACACACACACACACACACACACACACACACACACACACACTGATGTATATTGTATTTTCTTTGTAGGTGCTGCTAGTAAGAGGTTCGGCATTGTCGGGGACCGTGACGCAGTGCCTTTAAAACTACATGTTTCCTACAACAAGGTAACCATTGTTCCTTCTCGGACTGAATAAGCTTTGGATGCCCAGTCCCAGATAATCATTTTTTTATAACCTGCCGCCATGCGCTCTGCATTCCAGGTGGCTGTGAGTGGTAGGGGTGAGCGATTGCAGACAGATGTGGTTTGCACGTCCATAAACCTTTACAATGGCTGTCTGAAACCCGAGCAGCCAGGTACGTCACTCCCCCTTCACACTTGCTGACAAAAATATTGTCCTCATCATCTTCAAAGGCATCTGTTCTATGAACTATAACTGTGCTTGGAGATGGTGGAGTGACATACACTGTTATCCTCAGATTCAAGGATGGAGCTTCTGCAGCTGACGATGACTCACGTCTTGAAGAGGCAGTGCTCCAAGTCCAAGATGAGTTACAACCAGGTGTGATTCATGTAACACTTCAATCAACTGAGATAGGCTATGCGCTACAGTACACTCTCACGTTTGAGCTCACCTCTAAACGTGTCCCCCGTTTTCAATATTCTTCCCTCGAATGGTTCTCACACAGCACATCAATGTATCGGAAGTGAAAGTGGACGAGGTCCAGGTCAGTGGTAGAGGCGACGGGACCACCTTCGCCGTGTGTCTGGATCAGGATGAGAAGAAGATTATCCAAAGTGTGACCAGGTACCCTCCTTCAGTGGTGTTCAAAAGCTAAAACATTTGAAAATGTCTCAAATATTCCTCAAGTCAACTCCGCAAATGTGTCATTTAAATCCACACACTGGAAACTATGGCAGTCACAGTACAATGTGTGACTGATATAACATTCACTGTCTACACATGCAGCAGCAGCACATGTTCCACTACAATTATCCTGTGCTGTGTTTCTTGTGCAGGTGTGAGGTGTCTCTGTGCAGTAAACCAGGTAGCAGTTCAGACTGGAGGTCCTATAAGTTCTCACCTGGCCAGGTTCATCCGTTACACCCCTCTTACCACTCTCTGCTCTGCCTCCCCATCACCTCTTTCTCCGCACCATATCTATAAAACAACAACAACAGAACTACTGTGGACATGGCACTGTTATTGGGACTGGGAGCAATAGAACAGTGACGCTCAACTTCTTTTTTAATATTAACGACTTGTTTGATATGCATTAGGCCACAGACAATTTTCCAGAGTGCATTCCCCGGCAGCGGCGATCAGACGCTGTGTTGCCGGAGGGCGACACCCGGTCCAGACGCGGCAACTGCCGATAACATCCACGGCATTGTACTGTGGATCCTGACGTTGCCGGTAAGACACAAAACTCAACCGTGGCTCCCGACATGCGCTCAATGTTTATTTAACTCTGAGAGTACACTCTGAGTTCAATATCATTTTTGCAAGAGCGTGGCATGGTCTCTAGGGGTTGCTAGTCGGGCTTTTAGAGTAAACGTTTTATTTGTTTTTGTCTGGAAAACCAGAGAAAACAAAACAAAACAAACACATACGGTATGTGCTAGGGGTTAATGGCCATCCCCCAGTGATCAAATGTAGGGTTATACTGTAAATCAAATTAGGTATACAAGATGATGAATCAAGCCTAGCCCAAAGTCGAAGTTTTCTGTTATCAATATGGGTTCAGTACCACCACACCTTTCCCTGATTTCTGAATCCATGCACAACCTTTCCCTAGTACCGTAGAAACCATGGCAAGGACTATGAATGATAATCCACCTTTTGAAAAATATTTTACAAATAAGAAATGGGGTGAAAGAGTTGCCCCCTGAGCAGATTTATCTTAAACTCTGGACAACATTTCAGTAAGTCAAGTTTTAATGTCTATGTTTAAAACAGGTTAACATCATTATTTACAGGATAGTGCATATTTTACTAAACACGAACACTGTATATTACAAGGCTATCATCTGAGGTATTCACTGTACAGTAGGTCATGTTGTCATTGTACCTCAGGCTCTAACTCTAATAGACATTTCACTCAGGAATATGATGCCATATACTGTGACACTGCTGATTTGCTTACATCTTTGTAAGTTCTGAGAGATGCTACTGCATAGGAAGGTGTAATATTTATTTTGTAAAAACAAATAATACTTTTGAGAGCTATAGTTTTAAAATAAATTGTACAGTGTATTTCATTTTTAGTTGTGACAACTAAAACAGTTGCAATAAAGAAATTAACATTTCAATCAACGTGTATGTAATTACCTTTAACTGTCACTGGTCGGACAAAATATGAATGGCTTTGTTTGAACGTGCTCTTATGAAGCACTGACGTACAGTATTTTCAGAACCCCAGCACAATAAAACGTATCTCTTGTCAGGATAATACCTAGATGCGTTGCTTTTGGCTTTGTACATGCTGACATATACAAGTCAAGTATGTTTGTCAAGTGTTTTTGCCTTTACCTTTCAATTGTTGTTCACGAACAGCAGAGCGGTCGATCAAGTTTGTCCAGCAAGGTGGCAAGCCGCAGAGCATCACCAAGAGCCCACAGTCCCTCCTGTCAGCTGGAAGTGAGTGGAACATGAGGGCTGACCTAGACCGGCAGTTGAAGTTCCCGCAAGAGATCACCACAACCGCTCTACGACCAGACATCGTGTTGTTGTCCACCTCTACTAAGACAGTCATCATGGTAGAGCTGACAGTTCCTTGGGAGGAGGGAATGGAGGCTGCCTTTGAGAGAAAAAGGGACAAATATTCAGAGCTGGCAAGTGAGTGCTCACAAGCAGGGTGGAGAGCCTTCACATACCCAGTGGAAGTCGGGTGTAGAGGCTACACTGGAGCATCCACCCAGCGGCTACTAAAGACCCTTGGGATCAAAGGCTCCAAGCTGAAGAATGCCCTCAAAGTCCTGGCAGAGGAGGCAGAACAAGGAAGCTTCTGGTTATGGCTCAGGAGAAATGACAAATCGTGGGGAAAACAAGGAGCGTAGACAGGGGGCAGTAGGGAACCTTTCCTACTGCTATATTCCACCACCTTGAGATGCTGTGGTATGCGGTCAGCCCACGCCTGACTCAGGGAGATGGACGTCCCTGCCATGCATAGTCCCTTGGGACTGATCATTCCACAAACACAAAAGCAATAACACTGGGACAGAGTGTGGGGAGAACAAGGATCCTTCCGCTGGCTGCAGGGGGCGGCAGGGAGACGTCCCTGTCGCTGCTCCACCACCCAGAGATGTTCCGGGATTAAAGGAGTGAAACATCTGTGAAGGGTGGCTCCCGGCTGATGCAGCCAGCACCATGGCACCGTCGGAGGTGCGTCAGGCAGAAATGCCCAGCAAGTCTAATCACTTGTGCTTACATCTATCTAAGTTACTTCTCACACATTTAGAAAAGAATTGTTGTTGCACAGTCTTCTTATTAGAAGAGTCTTCAGCCGTGCATGTGTGCAGGTTATTTTTTCTTTGTGACAAAACAATGAATAAGCAGAGCTGGTCAATACTATAATAATAACTTCCCCAAATGCATAACCTCTGCACAAACATCTCTGCATCTATAATCAAACAGTGAAACGTCTTCATGCAAGGAGCTTGTTTTGTTGTGTTCTTGTATTATCTATACAAGCAATAATTATGGTATAGCTTTGTGTCTAGTGACACAGATAAAAATACCTTGCTCTTGTTGTCAACCAGAAGGATCATATTTAACTCCTCCTTTTTCTGAGGGACAAACAGCCAATGCGTTTTCACTGTCATGGTTTGAGGCATGAGTAAATGAGAGGAAATGAGAGTGGACCCAATGTGTAGGTAGTAGGTACTAGTGGTGCATGCATGCGGTAGGGTAGTTCCTTTTACCGCCTCCGAATATAAACAAGAAAAACAAGAAAATAAAACACAGCTGCACCCACTGTATAACAGCAGCCTAGCCTGCCACAGAGAGAAACATGTTTGTTAGGTTAATAGTAGTCTCTCGAGACAGACTATACATTAAGGGCACATAAACCTACAGGTAAACTGTCACCAAATGTCTGTTGCTAGGAATGCTGAGGTGGAGTCTTCATGAAAAGGTGGAGACTCATCCATCCATCAATGTATCGCTGATTAGGGATTTGAAGATTTGAGGATTAATCACATTAGAGATATCAGTAATCAGTTGTGCTGATTAGATGGAGTTTCATTAAAGCAGCAGCATTATTGTCTTAAATGGACATCTTTTAATTTCAAATAATAAATTAAATGTAGGCTATTGTTAACTGCACAGCTGAATAGGATGGGGCAGGTTTACGCTCCTGTATTTTAACATCAGTTATTATGGTGGTAATTGGAGGTCAAAATACTTTCTGAGGTGGTACTAGCATTTGGTTCAGTTCAATTGCGTAGTTTGGCTTGGTTTGGCTTTCACAGCCCACATGTCATATTTCTTGGAAATTTGTTGGAATATACAGTATATCTCTGCTGTTAGGCAGAAACAGACTATGTCCATGTTTTAAGAAAATTTACATG
This sequence comes from Protomyctophum bolini, assembly GCF_963924005.1. Lineage (NCBI taxonomy): Eukaryota > Metazoa > Chordata > Actinopteri > Myctophiformes > Myctophidae > Protomyctophum > Protomyctophum bolini. The sequence continues at coordinate 13,216,662 of NC_137872.1, read as the reverse complement.
ACATAGTCAGACAGAAAAAAAGACGGGGGAAAAAAACATCAACTTTTGGTTGGGAGTTGGGAGGTTTAAACTTTAGATAGAACTACTAATATATTGCAGCAGATCTACAAGCTCACATTGCATTACAGTGGGATGCGTATATCACAAGTCTTGCACAACACTACTGTTTTGCAGCAATGTATAAAATAGGGCTGTCATTAATCAGTGTGTTGACAAAAAAACAGCTCAGCGATTCTTTAATCTGACAAATACATAGATGAGTCGCTTAGAAAGTCATGAATAATTGCAGCCCTACATCCATCACAGCTTAGCCTTTCATCACAGCACATCATAGCACAGAACATGGTCTCAGAAATGCAGGCTGCAAGTCAGGCAACAAATACCATAGCCAACCAAACATAGCCTATACCATGTTACATGACAACATACCTTGTATTAAACATGTGTTAACTATTTAATTTTCAAACTATAACTATATCAATATTTTCTCTGATAAATTCACACTGAATTGTATATATTCAAACGGCACATTTCAGAGCATATTATCCCCGTTTTTCCTACCCAATTTCTCCCCAGTGAGGTGGGAGGGTGTGAGTATGCAGATTCAAACGCACTGCCTTATTTACTATACAGCAAACAACCTTTACAATTGTTTTAGTTGCCTTAGGTTCAAGATTCATAACTTGTAATATGCTATTGGCAGTTTGTATTATTTTTGGAAAAATATAAAAAGATAATGGAAAGGCTATATTATTTTACTTATATTGATCCTATAAACAATTTAGTGTAAGGTCTTGCACACTCAAAATGTACCTCGTAAAATCTCAGCAGGTAACCTGCATTCTTGAAACTCTTGCCACAGTGTTTACAGTGGAAAGGTTTTTCTCCAGTGTGGACACATTGGTGTATCTTCAGGTCACCTGACTGCCTGAAACTCTTGTCACAACGGTTACAGTGGAAAGGTTTTTCCCCAGCCAATTCAGAGAATACCTCACAAGGTTCTCTTGCCTGTACTGGGCTACTGGCACAGTATTTCTGAGGATGCAACGTACTGTTGTCACGTCAGTGCTGTTGTCATCCTTCATTCAAACAGCTGTGTTCTGTTTGGTGATGCTGTTTGCTCCATTTGGAGCACAAAGGTTTGGACATATGCCGGAACTAAACCTTCATTCAAACAGCTGTGTTCTGTTTGGTGATACTGTTTGCTCCATTTGGAGCACAAAGGTGTGTGTGTGTGTGTGTGTGTGTGTGTGTGTGTGTGTGTGTGTGTGTGTGTGTGTGTGTGTGTGTGTGTGTGTGTGTGTGTGTGTGTGTGTGTGTGTGTGTGTGTGTGTGTGTGTGTGTGTGTGTGTGTGTGTGTGTGTGTGTGTGTGTGTGTGTACACCAAAAGATGATTACATATAAATGTCATATAACCACCATGCAAAATATTGTGGTAGCATAAAATAAAAAGAAATTGCATAGTCCTATACTAACAGGGAAGTTACACTAACAGTTACATAACCGCATTAAACTCATTCAATCTGGAATAGTTATTTGGAACTGTTATTTATTTTATAAGTTATTTAGCAGTGCGAGGAAGGGGCCCCATGTGTCCTCAAATATCTACAATGATATCTTGACTGCTGTTAGAGGAGGTCCTAGTCCTACTCTCCTCAAATGCCACAAAGCTAACATTTATGACTGTATTTTGCAGCATTGCTGTATTTGTTTTTGTTATCTCTCTCTTTATTTCAGTTGCAAACTTGCAACGCCTGTGCTCTCCATGTAACACTCCCTTACCCACGCCACAGATGAACTTCCTCTTGTGGTCGACCAACGAGGAAGATCTGTGTGAGCCATTCAGAGCACATTTCCATCTACACTGTATGTATAAATAAATGTATATTACTGTAGTGTGTACAAAACACAGAACACAAGCCTTCCATTCCATTCCATTCCGTTCCATTTTAACAACTTTTGTTAATGTAGGCCTACTTTTACTCATGTGTGCGCGTGCGTGCGCGCGCGCGCGCGCGCGCGTGTGTGTGTGTGTGTGTGTGTGTGTGTGTGTGTGTGTGTGTGTGTGTGTGTCTTCCTGGATTTTACACATTGCATTTCTTCCTCATAGTGAAAGAGAGTCTAATGTCTTAGTTTGCAGAAACTGAACCTTCAGTTGTACTACATACTGTACCAGTCACTGATGTGGAACGATGTCCTTAGCAGTTCACCAGTGTACAGTACGTCCAAGGCATGACGGGAAACACACAGGGACAAAACAGGGCTGTCAATATATAACAACCAGTAAGCCACATGCAGGAGGCAAACAGAAAGCTTCATGGGAATTGGGAAATACATGGAATGGTTTGTTTTTCTTGTCAGGGGATTCATGGTAAACTTTCTCTCGCCTCACTCCGTGGTATGCCAGCAACATTAACAGCCTGGGAGCCATGATTCCAAAGCTTGCTAAAATGGTAACCTCTAACCTGTTACCTGAAGATGTCTTCCTATTGCATGCCCTACCGCCGTTGTGGTAATAGATCTGCCATTCTGTTAGTCAGGGAATATTATCAGTATAATCTGTACAATCTGGGAATACATTTCTTACCAAGAATTTTCTTCACCAATGTTTTTGTAAAGGTGTCTACTAACATGGTTTATATTCAACCACCCTAGGGGAATTTTTGACAGCTGCTGAAAGTTGGGGTACCATCAACAGCCAATATATGGCAAAATGTTCTAAATGTCATTACGCTTGCCTTTATGCACAGTGCACAGGAGATCTGTACCCAGAACCTTAACATCGGGGCTCATGAGGAAAGAACATTCAGCCGCAGGACATAATTATGACAATGTCCAAACTAAGCTGGGACACCATGGGACATGCCTCAGTGAATGCCTTATTGTTCCTTTTGAAACGGACATCAACTCCAATAATGAAGTCATATCGACACTTTTATTCATAGAATTGAGATATCGCCCTGCTTGGATCCAGGATATGGCCTCCAGCCAGAAGTCAAACTGAACACGTATTTGAACAAGAACCTGTCCGTGCCAGTCAACACCTTCAGCGGAATCATCATGTGATATGAGTGTTGTTTGTTCTAATGCATGCTGAGAAGAGTCCCTTTCATTTACGGTAAATGAAAGGGACTCTGCTTCTTAGTAAACATGGGGTAAATGATTTACCCCATGTTTACATGGACTAAAACTTGATGGAGATACACAAAGATAGAGCACAAACAAGAATTCAATAACCGAAAATATTTAATGTACACTATTCAACATTTATATCAACAAAGAAGATCAATTTGATTAGATGCATTAAGTCCAAGAGGCTAATGTTATATTGATTTGAAATGTAAATTATGGTTATAATGTAGATTGTGCCTGAAATCATGTCATAAATCTGTCAACACTAATAATTGCGTCATATTCACATTTGGTTGACAATTATCTCACTATATGGCACAATGAATGACATGTCTTTTTTACTACATGAAACAATTCAGTCTATTAGTATTATGGTTGGACTGCTGCATACGCCAACTGTACCAATTTAGTTACAATATGGTTATTATATGCAGAGACCAGATGACAGTTATGTGTTGAGGAGAAAGGTCACATACTTACAGTATCTAGCAGGATGGATTATAGCCTACAGTAGCTGAAATGTAATGATGAAAAGGATGTTTACAGTGTTATGTTGTTTGCACAAAGTACAGGTTACTTTAAGTTAAATTAAGTGACAGAAGACACTACCATGTTGGCCTACACACTGGCCTTGGCCTATGTATCTACTGTATATGAAATGCAAGATAAATTGCTGTCTATTTGTTTCTAGGGCCCAGCACTGTGTTTTATAGCTTTTCTATTCTATTCTACCGGTATTCTATTCTATTCTATTCTATTCTATTCTATTCTATTCTATTCTATATTATTCCTGTCCAACACCTACGTAACCTATAACACCTAACTCATCCCAGTTGTAGATGAAACTTGTTCTTCGTGTTATATGCTTTTTAGATTAATTTACTTCCTTGAAAGACATGTTTAACGTGATTTAGGCTACCCATTGGAGCCCATGGGGAGGAGGGGTGGGGGGATTCTACTTGCGCTCAAGTGTGTAAAAAATGGTACAACATGATCCCTTGGCCCGGAGGGACGATCACACTCACTGGCTCATTATTGTTATAGCCAGGCACCTGTTGAGTACGGTATTCTTGTCATCATCTCGTCTCATCTCATCACTTTTTGTATTGACCTATAGTTTCTGTTGAACTGAACCCATTCTACAAACTGAATACAAATTTCAATCAATCAATCAAAGTCGTACGAGTCGTAGTCGACCAAGTATAATCAATACTTCGGTTGCCTTGACAGCCAACTAGCCAATCACAGCGCGACCGTCGCTACAGGCTATGGGAGACTGTCACCTGAGTGAGTGGACTGCTGCAGCTGCATTGATACTGCTTCCAAAGGCAACAGGTAGCAGCAGCGCGACAATCGACAGAAGAAAACTAAACATCAACAAATAAAACGGACACACGAACGTAGAAATACAATGTGAAATGAGTGCTGGAAGATAAGGACCGTACATTTGTCAAATTTTGGAAGGTAAACATTCTTAATTGTATCAATTTTCTACTTTTGTCCATACCACTGTCTGTAACTTTTGCACATGACGTGGACCTGGACGTGCTCTGCATCTTGATAAGAAAGGCAGACAGGTGCTGCTGCTGCCTGCCGAAATGCTGTATAATGAATCCCTTTTTAAGTAAATTATATTTTAAATTGGCTACTTTCTTATGTTTAGATCAAGTATATTATGCGTAGTTCTATGGAGTGTACAACTATTGTGGATTGTGCAACAATTTGTATTCATTCATTTGTATTTTAGTTTCAGTTTAATCTAAGTTATGGCTTGGTGTTGAAGTAGGCCTACTAGTACTACAAAGTGTTACAATTAGACGCTGTAAGTTTTGATAATTTGTTTTTGAATTAGATTACATTTATAAATGCAATTCATGCAACCCCATACACAGCTGCTATAGTGTAATGTTGGCACATTAATAAGTTGGCAGCTAAAATACAATACTGTCCTGGATTTAATTTTTTTGTACCTCCCTCAAAGTCATAACCTTTTCTTTAATAGTGCTAACTTGAACTTCAACCATCTCTCTCTCTCTCCCCTTCCCTGTCCCCTCTCTCTCTCTCTCTCTCTCTCTCTCTCCCTCTCTCTCTCTCTCCCCCCATGTGAGACAGATCTGAAGAGTGTGTGAGCTCCCTGGGCTGGGCAGTCATGAAGGGGAACAAGCAGATAGACATTAATAGCGCCCTGGTCCTGGCTGGCACCTTCAACTTCCTGTGTTCATGCGCCAGAGGCTGCCTCCTCCCCTTCCTCACCCTGTATTTCAGACAGCTAGGCCTGACCCCTGCAATGACGGGCCTCATCATGTCCACCAAGCACTTCATATCGCTGCTCTGGAGCCCCCTGGCCAGTGCGCTGTCTAAGCATTACAATAAGAGGAGGGCCATCATAACAGTCTGCCTTGTTTGTTCAGCGGCAGCTGCCCTGGTTGTTCCACTCATCCCAGCTACTGACGGTGACAGATTGACCAGTCTCTGTAACACGTCTGATGTCGGCACAAGTCTGACTGCAGGTCCGGGTGATTCCATCCACACGGATATCGTTAAAGCCACCACATTGTCAACTCCAACCCACATAGATGTCAGTACCACTCATGCCATGTCTCATTCCATTGTCACGTCGCCAACAAAGACAGCAGGAGACACCAAACCTGCCATGCAGACCAAAGCCTCACTTGACACACTGCAGCAGCACCGTAATGAATCAACCCCTCATATCTCACAAATGAATGTGACTATGGTGGTCAACAGCAGCAGCAGCAGTTTTGAAGAGCTACATGGTAATGCCTCCATTGTACATCACAAACACCCCAACTCGTCAAAACTGGTGAGGAACGTAAGGTTCACGGCCAAGAACGCGGAAGAGGTGGATGGTCATTTTCATTTCGACATCTGGGGAGGCCTGAAGGCGATGGACACCCAGCACCAGCTGTTCTTCATGATGACCATTGTGGTGTTGATATGGGAGCATGTTTGCTCCCCTCTGGAGCGGACGGCAGATGACGGCCTCTACGAGTTCCTGGACTATGTGGACGCCTCGGAACGCTATGGCAGTACCAGGGTGTGGGGGCTGCTGGGAGCGGCCTGCGGGGCCGGGGGAGCAGGGTTGCTGGTGAGTCGCTTGAGCTGCCTCATCTTCAGAAAGACGCCCAGGAGCGCCGTACATTTTTATTCCTATGCTGGGCTGATGCTTCTGGCCCTGCCTGCCGTGGCGTTCCTGCCTCTCTATCTGAACAAGAAGCGAGGCAAGAACAACGGGCTTCTCAAAGCGGTGAAGCTGGTGCACGGGCATCCCCGGGCCCTGCTCTGTGTGATTACTACCTTTCTGGTAGGGATGGCAGGCTCCACTGTGGAGAACTTCCTCCTCTGGCAGATGCAGGACCATGGCAGCAATGAGCTGCACATGGGAGTGTCTCTGGCCTTTGCCTTGCTCTCTCAGGCAGCCTTCCCTCTTCTGGCTGGCTGCATGTCTAAAATCCTTAACCCAGGGAGGGTGCTTATTGTCGGGGCTGTCAGTTTGGCCCTACAGTGCCTCTATTACTCATTCCTCTGGGGACCCTGGGCCGTGGTCCCTGTTCAGGTGTTGAGCTGCTTCAGTGGTGGAGCCCTCTGGTGGGCGGTGTGGGTACAGTGTGAGGATGTAGCCCCGCCAGGCGCTGAGAGCAGCGTGACCTGGGTCTACAAGGGCCTGTCTCTGGACCTGGGAGCAGGCCTGGGAAGCTTGGCTGGGGGGTTTGTGGTCCAGAGGTTTGGGGTGGGCTGGCTCTTCAGGGGAGTTGCAGTGGTTCTGGCTCTCTGGTGCCTCTGTCTGCCACTGCTCCAGTGGAAAGCCCCTCAACAGCGCAGGATTAACTACTCTCGTCTTCTGGTGGCTGACGCTAGCAAGGCGAGTGATTCCGATTCTGACGGGGACTGGCTGGATAAAGCCATGGAACTTGACAAGAGCAACAATAACTGTAGTCCTTTAAGAAAGCAGGATTAGCGATGGCGGGAGTGTCATTCAGTAAAACAGACAGCTTGGTCACTGTTGACGTTATAAATGATGGATCCTTCAGCTCAGTGTAAATACAGGGAGTGTGTATGCTGTGAGGCTGTTGTGGAGCAACTCGGCTCACCACACCCAGGTAGTCTGCTTAGTGTTTGTTTAACCAAACGTGGTTTTGTATAGGAGACCCTTACCCCTGCTGACTTAATGTTATTGTTATTTACTTTGCCAGACTTCTCAAGTGTAAACTTATATATTTACATTTCAATTCAGAACTACTGTACTAAGTGCTGTATACTCAACTGCTTTGACAACAATGGAGACAAACCCTTGCTTAAAGCTATTGGAAAGAATGGAAAATATACTACTGTATATTTATGTATGTAACGTTATATTTGGTGAACGACTAGTTTGACAAAATGTGTTTGCCTGACCTGTATTTCCATTTACCTTTGTCAAATGTGTCTTACAGTAGTTCAACTGGCCTGTTTTGTTCTGTTATGAACAAAGTCTGAAAAGCAACTTCTAATAAAACTACAGATTGCCTTTGCAAACCTGCAATCTGGACTCGAAATAGCAGCATCCCGCACTGATGTCAGGCTGATATAAAATGAATACCAATATTCAATCAATGTAAAAAAAAGAAAGTATTGTATTATTTACTTTTGTCCAAAGATGTTCATTTGAATGTTTAGTTATCTGTATCTGACATAATCACACACGCTGTATGTGCCTGATATACTTAATGATGGTAGTAAAATTCATTAGGGTATGAGCATACATAAAGTGAGTTTAACGTTGTTTAACATAGTTAATACAATCAGATAGGACTTTTCTGTTTGGATGTACTTGTACTGTATGGGCTGTCAAGGCCAGAAAGTAGTTTTTTGACACTCACTCGGGTATGATGATGATGTCACGTGCATAACCGCTATAGAGAGAAGTCAATCAATCCATTGCATACCAGAATAAGAATAAGCAATACAGAATTATGCCATACGTAGTAGCAGTGTTGATTTTGGCCGCAAATTTATATTTTAGTTTTAGTCATAAGTCTGTTGAATACTTTTTATTTAGTTTTAGTCACCTGGAATGTTTTAGTGTTAGTCTAGTTTTAGTCTACTAAATACCATGAGATTTTAGTCGACTAAATCTACAGTTGATTTAGTTGACTAAAATGTTTAAAAAAACTAAACTTTTGGCGGGCCTTGATGCCGTCGTAATGACTGTTTTTACACTTGCTGAAAATAGCAGATCTATAAGCTCACAACGCATCGCGCTGCGACGTGTTGTGAGCTTGTAGATCTGCTATTTTCAGCATGCAACAAAGTGTAAAATGACTTACACTGGATCTCTTGTCCACTAGTCCCTAACATTTTAGTCTAGTTTTTATTTGTTGATGAAATTGTCGGTCTTAGTTTTAGTCATCATAGCTTAGTTTTAATTTAGTTTTCCATTTAGTTGTCTTCAGTGAAAAAAAGGTATAGTCGACGAACATTTTTGTCATAGTTTTAGTCGACGAAAACAACACTGCATAGTAGCAGGATTTACATCTGCTGAACTATACCCAGTACAAGTGAGAACATTTCTGAAATCACCAGTTTAGCAAGTTTGTGTAATAGATCTTTTTCATCTAATAAAAAGCTCTACACAGTATGAAGCTAATGGCTCTTCTTAGCTTAGTAAAATAAATAGTTTTTGCTGCCTCACTTTAACACACACACACACACCATAAGTACTACAGTATATTTGCTTTTCTATCTGGAACAGCTGGTATCGGACAGATGTCATCCTGACATTTCTCGGTGTGCCTTTCAGTGCAGTGTTTATTCCATGATATTTTGAAATTGCAATAACTTAAGTTTTCACAATGTTTCAAATATTACATGCTTCTTGCAGTAGAGAAAACCCTTGATAAGATCCCACCTGAGGCGTTGAGCTGATACAATAATGATAAGAAAAGAACCCCAGATAGATAAAATGTTGCAGGATCTTGAGAATAGGAAATGCACTATGCTTGAACTATGAATTGCTCCGCCCCCCCTTTTTTATTTATTTGTGAAGGCATACATTCTATGAAATGTTGATAATCTGATCTTTCACTTTGTACCCCACTGAGTCTGTGGTGAGCATGTATCTGTGTATGAAAATTATGAGTCGGTATGTGAAACACTTCCACCTACAGGATAGATGCTGATATTCTTTCAAAACAAAATAAATATAAACAACCTGATGCCTCCCCCATCACTCCAACATTTGTGTCATGACTCATGCGTGATGCGTTGCAGCTGCACTGTCGTTGAGGGAGTTCTGCGTGTTCGTCACAAGATGGCGCATGTGAACAGCTGTCACATCACATGCGCTGTCCATCCATACGTGGTGCTGAGATTCTCCGACTCCAGTCTTCAAACCCACAGAAGTCGGCTCCACATCTGTTGGCAGCTTTCCTCCTGTCATTTACATGTTGGTTTGGCGTGAACAGAGTAAATGCGTTTCATAGGCTAATTCAAATGTTATATGAAAAGGCAAGAATTCAGCAAGATATTGTTTAATTTACTGTTTACTGTTTACAGATAAATTGAACACGAGGATATTTAAGTCATTCAAGAGATATGGAGAAGGGGAAAAAAACCTCACAACCTGCACAGTATGGGTCTTTAGAACGGACTCATGTGGATGGACCTGAAAAAACTGGTGAGTTCATTGACAGGTTTATTCCTTTTTACCTTATTAGCATATTATTATTATTACTCTGCAGTTGTTTTTGCTTTGTTTTGTTTTCATACCTACCGTGCTGCTATGACCTGAGTTCCCACTAGGATAAAAAAAAAAGTCTATCAGTAGTGTCTTTTAACACAACATTAACATTTATGTCTGCAAAGTGATTGGATGTTTGCTTGTATAAGTGTGACAGGTGGTAATTGGTCTAAACAAAGTATTTTAAAATGTGTATCTACTTTTGTGTATCAACTTCAACTTCGAGTAGACTGTAAAGTAATTTAATTCAACACTGACCATTTGATTTCTTGCATAGACTGACCTATTCACGCACTAACATCTGCGTGTAGAGTAGCTAAGTCCAGGTTATGACATTGTAGATTTGATGCATATGTCATCTTGGGTTAGAATTTAGGACTATCCTTCAGTCATGACGTTCTGGTCTGTTGGCCACCCTACACTGGTTATGCTCATTGCTCATACCAGGCACACACGCGAGCGCGCGCACGCACACACACACACACACACACGCACACACACACACACACACACACACACACACACACACACACACAGAAGTGTTTATTTCCTCCTATTTTGTTTGTTTGCTTAATTGTGTCCACAAGCCTATAGTTTTTGAGGACTTGTATACGTTGACCTGTGGTTTAGGATTAGGGTGGAATTGATTGGAAGCAAGAATTAAAACAAGGCCTTGTCACTCCCTTTAACCACAATAAGATTAATCTGTCTTCAACATATGTCTCTCTTTATCAATATCACAGCATATAACCTTTCATAATGTTCTCTTATCAGAGACGTTTATTCACAGCTATAGGCCTACTTTAGAATTAGACACCACTCACTTTTAGGATAGAACATGTAATGAATGGAACCTCTCTCCCACTTAGTTATAGTACTGATATGCATGCTGTGCACGGAGCAATCACAGGTGATACAGAAAACCAATGCAATCAATGTGCTCTGATGTAGCTGATCATTTTAAATGCCAGATGCAGTCCGACATATACGGACTGTACAGCAGGCATTCACAGTGCAGCATGACATCAAAAAGTCAAGAGCAATTTTGACAACTGCAAACATAATTGGGGAAAGGAATGCACTTAATGAAAAAGAATTAGGCTCTTTGACTTATTCAGCATACTGTACACAAACTGTGTGTGTGTGTGTGTGTGTGTGTGTGTGTGTGTGTGTGTGTGTGTGTGTGTGTGTGTGTGTGTGTGTGTGTGTGTGTGTGTGTGTGTGTGTGTGTGTGTGTGTGTGTGTGTGTGTGTGTGTGTGCGCGTGCGTGCGTGCGTGCGTGCATGTGTTAATTGTTTTACACACACAATCCACAATGGTTTTAATGTCATTCTTCAAGACAAGGTCGGGTAATTAAAAGCCAATCCTGCAGCAGTGCTGGGTGACTCATACTGTAGATAGCAGGTACATGGGGAGCAGGAGGTGGACGGTGGTATAGGGTGGCATGGGCAGTGCAGTCATTCTGTAGTACAGAAGGAATAATTGGGCTTTCATTATGCCTGTTAAATCTGCACTGTGATGTGGAACTATGAGAGCATCTGTGAAGCTATATGCTCAGATTTAATCCCCAGTTTCCCCAATCTGGGGGGCGAACATTCAGTAGAAATAGCAGATCTACAAGCTCACATCGCAACTAATACTGTAAATATAGAGTTTCTAGTGACCAGTGACCTGCACCATATCATTCTCAATGTGCAATTAATGCAGCATTCTCCTCCTCTTTGCTGTTGTAAAACTCCAGTTGAAATGATTGTAATATTCTAATGAGTGTTCCTTCCAACATTGAAGAAAGCGTGATCTTTAATAAGAGCAATTAGAGCCGTTCAGCTGTCTATGACCAATGGAAGGGACCACCTCCTGACACCGTCGCTGGCAGAATTGAGGAAGCGTTAATGTGACTGCATTCGTCTGTTCTAATGACTTAACGCAGTTCATTATAGCCTACATTCAAAGTCACTAGAGCATGAGCATGCCAACCTCCCGCATGTGAGTCATCACCGATTCTCTGTCACATCTATTTACGGTTTGTATTTGACTCCGCTATCTCCACTATTAACGCTTAACCTAAGTCGATATAAGTGTGGTCAGGGTAGGCTATGCGTGCATGCATGTGTCAGTGTGTGTGTGTGTGTGTGTGTGTGTGTGTGTGTGTGTGTGTGTGTGTGTGTGTGGTCATCCTAACAGTCTCATAATTCCTCCTACAGTATGTAGTACACTACAACTGTGTCGCTCAGCAGAAGCAGCAGCATGGTCATAATGATGAACTGACACATGCTAGCCTACCTGTTTCCATGGTGACGCCTTGATACAATGTGTCGTAGATAGTGAGAATTTTGTGACCGTTTAAAAAAAAAGAAAACATTGAGTTGCAGCAGGTTCAAAACTGCAGCTGTTTGTCAAATAGATTAGAACACCACATGTTATGAGGGGTACTCTCTTATTAATTCCTCACATCCCAAATCCCTTTTCAGACTTTTGTGGTATTCTTGACTTCTTTTCAGCAGATGACGACATCATTTCAATGGCCGACTCCTCCATCACCATTGCTGACATTGAAGGAGAGCTGTTTAAAATCGAGCGGATACGTGACATCCTTGTCAGAAGGGAGTCAGAACTGAGATACATGTAAGACCCCATTCTTCTACTGAACTATAACCACTACACACAATCAAAAGGCAACACAAATGGTTTAACAGAAGGTATACAACCCAACCAACACTATGATGGCAAAGGACGTACAATAAAAAAGTAATTGTCAAATCTAGCCATCCTAATAAAAGTTATATCTGTTCTAGGTCATAAAGCTGCATGGTTCTGTGTGTGCTAATACATGGTTGGTTGGTTGTTTTGTTGTGCTTGTTAGTAACAGTTACACACAGTCCCTAATTATATGGAATAACATCTAACAGGGGGAGATCTGTGCGTTATACAGTATGAGGAGGACAGTGCCGATCTGCCAGAGATCCTATTAGGGGACTGCTGGTGGAGCTATTACATACATAGACACTTACACGTACAGTACATGCACAACACGCGTAGGCACACACACACACACACACACACACACACACACACACACACACACACACACACACACACACACACACGCATGCACTCACACACACACACACACACACACACACACACACACACACACACACACGCACGCACACACAGGGTTTCTAAACCAAAATGCTGCCTATGATCAAACGAATAGATCTGTTCTTCTACTCCCTCTTTCTCTCTCTCTCTCTCTCTCTCTCTCTCTCCCTTTCTCTCTCTCTCTCTCTCTCTCTCTCTCTCTCTCTCTCTCTCTCACTCTCTGATCCATGTTTATAATGATTCCGCTGCCTTTTTCTTTCCCTCGAGGTAGATCGACAATATTATGCAAATGTTTGCATTCTGGATGGAAGTGTGTTTTTTCATGTTGGGGGAGGGGGGCTGCTAGGAATATACACTTGACCAGTGTATTCTGACAATAATAGTATTTTTTTTCTTCTGCAAATATTATGCAGTGATAAAGTGATGCAATGTTTATTTCTTACAGGGTCGTCCCCCCCCCACTGCAACCACATCAAACTGTATGAATGAGACATCAACTTTATGAATAGTTTAATTCAAATTGCAGACACATTTTCATATTGTTTATTCAGCCCCTCCCTCCCACCAATACACCGTTGGCAAGACTGTGTGGGAATGGCTGATCCCGTGTGCATAACAGGGGTGTATAGTCACTCCTAGTTCAGAGTCCAATTAGTTTGACTCAGCCATTGCCCACCCTACAAGCAGACAGTCAAACTAAAATCTGTACAGTAGTACTGTCATTTACTGTGCTTAATAGCATCTTGTGAGTCACAGTCCTGACACGAAAACCGGCATCTTGAACACATTTCCTGTTCCCAAGAGCCTGGGACATGTTTCTATAGTATCTGGGGTAATTTTTCTCATTTTGCCATTATTGTAATAACAGCCGCAGGCGCTCCACACTACAGCCTTGTTTAGTCTAGTGGGAATCGAGTGTGTCCGACCCTTAGAGTATCCGACCCCCTGAAGCTTTGAAATGTAGCCCTGAGTCAGCCGCTGTAATAAGATCTGATACCGTCAGGGGTGATTCATTCACATGGCGCTGTGTTTCAGCCAATATTTCCGGAGGACCTGGTATCATCTTAACCCAACTGAAACCAATGGGGAATCAAATCAACACTCTCCTGTTGTTTTCATGACCGGTAACCACTTGAGTTACTGTACATTTGACACTGTCTCGCCATCGGAAGAACCCGTCTGTGTTTTTCAGTATTTTGAGAAGATATTATAACAGTGATAGTCCATCTTTTTTCTTCATTGCACTGTTGCTTCTGTATCTGCTCTGTTTATCTCCTCCATTCTGAAGACTTGAGGGCTTCTAAACGGTCTCCTCTTTCCTTACAAAAAATACCATGTTTGATATAGTAGTGGTGGTCGTTTTCATCGTTGAATTATTAGCAACACCGGTCCCCTGTGACTGCTGATTGAAAGTCTGTCAGATCTGTGCGACTTCCTCTCAGAATGGCCAGATTCTCTGCAGATACAGTATACTCCTCCAGAGAGCTCATAACGTGTCGCGTTGTGAGCTTGTAGATATTCTATTCTTGTGAATTGTTTGGAAATGTTTGAAAAGTTTCAACTATACATGCCCAAGTTGAAAGTGGTTAAGTCTGACTTTGGGTTCTATAAATATTTAATCAATGAAAAGTATATTTATACATTGGATAAATTCCAACACAGGAAGGCATTGATGGTTTCTCAGATGGGCATAATGAGCGCCCGGGGGGAGATTTAAGGGGTGTCTTGCTCAGAGACGCTAACTTTGACATGTAGAGTATAGGCTACTGAACTTCTGATTACCATGCATGCAGACAGCCTCTCCACCCAATAAACTTCAGACAACCCCATTATAAAGGCAGGTTCTAAATCTATTAGGTTTCTTGCAAATAACAAGCCCTCTAGGGAAGGTGTTTTCTTTGAAATGCCTTCATCGTTTACATTTGTTTCCTTGCAGGATGGATGACATCCAGCTCTGCAAAGAAATCACAAGGTTGAAGAAGGAGCTTCAGAAACTGGTCTCGCTACCAGGTGAACATTAAAGTGGTTCAGAAACTGGTCTCGCTACCAGGTGAACATTAAAGTGGTTCAGAAACTGGTCTCGCTACCAGGTGAACATAAAAGTGGTTCAGAAACTGGTCTCGCTACCAGGTGACTATTAAAGTGGTTCAGAAACTGGTCTCACTACCAGGTGAACATTAACCGATTTAGGCCTGATTTAAAAGATTTCTTCTAAATCCTCCAGTCTTCTGAAATAAATATTTTTCAAAAATAGCAGACCTACAAGCTCGTAGCGCGCCACCGAGATCTGCTATTTTTCAATAGCTAAATTATAACATAATGTTTAAAACACCAAAAGGGATTCCCGCCCAAAATAGATAAAAAATAGATATAAATCCAAATAGTATTGATCATCTTTATCTGTTGCTTCTGAACTCAGCGATGAACTAGAGCTATTTATTCCTTTCATTCAAGTTCTCTTGCAACTAACAGTTTCTGCAATGAAAACATGAAGACCGCTGGGCAGAAAATAACTCATCTCTGGCAACAATTACATTTCTCTTATTGCAGTAGTGATCATCAGAAAGCGTGACTCCCTCATCGCTGCTGTCTGATGGAAACCTTCCAAAACCTTTTTTTTTTAAAGAAATTGTTTGGGCTTTTTGTCTTTATTGATAGTTATACAGTAGATAGACATGAAACGGGGAGAGAGATGGGGGAGAAGACACACAGCAAAGTTCGACTCGAACCCGCGACACACTGTCATGCTGGATTACCAGCCAAGGTGCCTGGACCGCTAAGCCTGGCCCAGGCCAACCGTTCCCTTTTTTAATTATTATTAAAAAAAACATTGTAAAATAGTGAAAATAGCAGATTTACAACCTTGTGTGCTTGTAGATCTACTATTTTCACTACTTTTGTGTGACACTCTTGTGTGATGAAGTCGTGCTGTAATTTACGCAAAAACATAATAATTAGTTGGAGAAACAAGGTTTCTGCCCGACAGAGCAACGTCATGTTGCTGCAGGCTATGTAGAAGGTCATCCCCATGACAACACAAAGGACAAGTTGCACCGTAGAAATGTGATGATTTTCATTGTAGGATTTTCAGTTCTATATTCTATATAATATTACAGGAACTTAGATAAACTTCTAATCTCGACAGTACATTTTCAGCCTTCTCCACCAATATTGTGCAAACTCAATGATCCCTGGCTTTGAAAAATACATAAAACATCAATTGAAACACTGTAAATAATGTTGCATAATGAATTGGATGTCTGAATGATGAACATCATTATCATCATTATGGACAGACAAAGACAAATCCAAGGAGGACGTACTGCGAGAAGGAGAGCTGCTGTTGCAGATTCACAAGCTGGTGGAGACCAGAGACTTCCTGGTGGATGATGTGGAGTTTGAAAGGCTAAGGTGAGACCAGCATTCAGCAATGTGTTTCACTTTACACGCACGCACGCGCACACGCGCGCGCGCACACACACACACACACACACACACACACACACACACACACACACACACACACACACACACACACACACACTAAGTTAAAAACTAAGTTAAAAACTAATTTAAAAACTAAGCAAAGCAACAAAAAAACAAAAAATTTAGATGAAAAGGAGATTGGCTGCCAATTGTGGCCAATCAAATAATTCTTTAAAAAGGCAACAAAATAAATAAATATATGTTTAATTAAGAAATATTACAAAACACTGAATAGCTCCAACATGATCCTTGAAGCAATGTACCCACCACCACACCCAGAGAAGCTTCCTCAATGTCTAGAAAGGTAAAAGGATACCATATGGTAATACTCTGTGGCAGGTTTGATATCCTTTAAATGGGTTTTTGCTTCGGCCTGAACAGATGATTTATAATGTCATATCGATTCACCACAGCTGTGGTTTATGGCTGTATCTAAGCAGGGCGAATCTCAGGGCGAATCTCTTCTCTTCCTTCTGTACTGCATGCAATGTGGTATTACTGGTATACCACATAGATGGACTGTTTATGCCACTAACATTAGCTGTCAACCATGCCAAGTATGTCATGCTTATTCTCTGAGTGAGAATGTCTGATTGGCAGTTTTCAGACAGGCGGCAGGTGGTATTTGTCGGAAGCAATCATACTTTATTTATTCAGAGAGCAACTGCTGCGTCGTTGAATTAAACTATCAAATAGTGTACGTGATGTTTAGCCTTTTTTCTGAGTGGGCTAAATGATCTGCAACATGTGAACCCATTTGGGTACAGCCTAAGTTGCTGTAAAACATACTGATTGAAGCCAATTAAAATGTAAAGAATATGAATTAATTCTAATCTAACTACATACCAGACCACTTAGAAACACTGACACGCACGCACGCACGCACGCACGCACGCACGCACGCACGCACGCACGCACGCACGCACGCACGCACGCACGCATCAAAAGATTTTCATAGCCAAAATGATGACTGACATAATATGTCAGTCATCATTTCGGCTATGAAAATCTTATAATCTTATAATAACTGTCATCACTGTAGTAGTACATAATTAAATCCTCCCTTTGCCTACAGGGAAAGAGAGGAAGACAGAGAAATGTCAGACTTCTTACAGTCCAAATTCCCCAAGAATTTGAGCAAGAAACCCGGTAAGCATGTTACCATGGAGCTATGACTGCAAAGCTCCACTCTTTTACAATTCTCTTCAGCAACATCAAATGCATCATTATAGCAGGAGGAATGTCAATGCTCAGTAAAGTTTTGTTCTGTAACAGCAGTCATATCCTCGTGAATATACGGTAAAGCACATTTATATACCTTGGCTTTTTATTCAGGTCATCCACAGGAACAAAGAGTGGCCTCCAAATCCCAGCAGACATCAACGCCATTCCTCACCAAAACTGGGCTGACACTCCTGAAGGAATGTTGTGGCTTCACCTGCTCCATTATGTAGAACAACATCCACAGGGGACACATAATGAGAACACTTTCTATGTATGTGTTTGCGCTTGTGTTTGAGGGACTGTGTGCGTGTGTGCGTATGCGTGCGTGCATGCCTGCGTGCGCATTTGTATGTATACAGTATGCAGTATGCGTGTTAAGACAGTCTGCATTGATGTGCTTATAAATTATAACAAATTACAGACAATAATAATTTGTAATAATTTATCTGCTGCTGTGAATCACTTTTTGCAGCAGGTACACTAATTGGTTGACATTCCTATTGGATATTTGAATGTTTTCCTTTCCAGAAGATAATTACTGTAGTCACTATCATGTTTCCTGTGGTTGTGCAATTATGCATTTGTGGAGTATTAGACCCTGATACTTAAGACGCCCTATAGCTGCTAAGTACAAAGTGCTAATCTCTAATTGCTCCAGTTACAGTACCGTTGGTGTTCTGTGACATCTTGTCACAGAACACTGGAATCCTGCTTAGCCTTCAACATAATGGGCGTCCAGGTGACACAGGAGTAAAGTTCCTGTGCATCACCATGGAGCCTGGGACTCCACAGTGCCTCCTGTGCGTTCCAGTGAACACAATTGTTCTCGTTCATTGAATGCAAGCCAGGTGAAGAGGGCGATCTCTGTCACTATAGCCCATGCCCATCCTACAGCCTGTTCAGTGGGGAGCTGAACTGGGAAAGATAGCATGTTCCTCCACATGCGGTACATCCTTTCAGTACAACTCCTGTCAGGTGACAAGTAGTCTTTTAAGACAGACTCTGCAATTTCTGTTAATCATCAAAAATAAACTATAATCTTCTAACTATAATATTTCTTTTTTTTAACTGAATGGTTTCCCAGATTGGTTGAAAAGAAACAGCTATAGCTTCTCATTGTGCTTGTATTACTGGACTATACACCTGGGGGGAATTGGGAATCGACACTACATTTGGACAAAAAGAAAAATAAATAAAACCATGAACATCACATTATTTCACATTATTGTAACATCATTTCAGATATAGACAAAGTATCTACTGTGTGGGAGCTTGACATCTTACTTTCAAACAGCATCCAGCTATATCCATGTGTATAACAACTACCATGACAACCAGCTGATGCATGTGGGGAGAGCGCTGTTGTTGTACGCAGAGAACCAGCTGTTCACAATTCTTCTACAGGAGCACATACTGTATCACCTCAGCTACCACCCCTCTCCTCCACACACACACACACACACACACACACACACACACACACACACATTCAGAAGCACTGCGTTCACCGATGACTCATCCTCAGAACGCAAAGACGCATTGTGGTCTATAGTGGCTTAGGCTCTGCAATCCTCAGTAGGCCTACACGACAGCATTCTAAAGCCTCCATCATTGGATTCACATGTGAAAGGGCAAGAGGCAGCTAGTTTTAAAATTCTCATGACGAAACACATTGCCTGGCAAAGACTAACATTTTGGCTTGAAATAACGCATTAACACCACTGGGAGCAACATTGCAGACATTCCAGCCAGTAACCAAGACAATATTCAAGGTGATTCTTCTTTCACTCAGTATACCTGAGATGTACAGTAGGTGCCCATTGTAGTCTTCAGTTCCATTCCATCTCATTGGTCAAATACTTAAATGAATGAATTGCGCAGACATTAAGCATAACTTGATTTGTTAAAGGTGTTTATAAGACTCCCAGGCCAGCTGATTCATACTGTGTTGTCATTATACCCACACATCCAAATCTCAAACAAAACTCACCTTAAGTCCAAGTCCAAGTGCAGATGGCCAGACAAGATGTTAAATGTCCGGATTTACAATAACGTTAATGGGGTTGTACATGATTTTTGCTCCCTGTACTGTATGTTACTGTACTGTAGCCTACCTAGTGTCTATACTCATTTATTATATGTTTTACTCTTTGTGCTTATATCTCTCTACCCTTATCATTCTGTATCTGTCCTGTGTATACTGCAAACTACATTTCTTCAGAATAGTGAAGCGGGCCTTAAGCAACCTTGGTGGAGAAGGTGTTTTCACATGGGGAGAATTCCAAACGTTTCTCTTCATGGCAGCCAACCTTGCTAATGAGAGACCCATCGATGCAAGAACTCAAAGCAGGGAAGACTGCATCACTCCAAACTCTCTGCTTTTAGGACGAGCCCATCCTAAAGGTGACCCTGGAGACTTTCAGTTTGATGGCTACCCATACAAAAGACTTCAGAATATTCAGGCAGAAGTCAGCAAGTTCTGGAAGAAATGGAGCCAAATGACCGGTCCTAATTTGTTCATAAGGAACAAATGGCACACCAAAGAGCGAAATGTTGCTGTTGGAGATGTGGTCTGGTTGGCTGACCAAAATGCCCTGAGAGGACAGTACAAGCTGGCTAGAGCAGTCAGTGTCAACGCTGACAGCAAAGGCATCGTAAGAGATGTGCTTGTGAGGACCTTTCCCAGCTATCCTGTTCCCACCACGAAAGCAAACGACAAAGGAAAGCCCACAAAATCAAACAGTGAAAAATCCAAAATCCCGGCTACAATTCTGCATCGAGATGTCAGACGGCTGGTCATTCTACTTCCTACTGAAGAACAACAAAGGCGTGAAGGACTTGAGTGACCTCTCTGTGGTTAAGAACCCAGGAGCTCAAGTGGGAGGTGTTGAGTTAAAACTCATAAGTGGAGCATAAACTCATAAATGGAGCATGAATCTTCAACAAGGCACCTCAGACAACTACATCTCCCAGAGTGCACCAGCAAGATGGCTGCTCGTTTGGCTGAGCTGGAACACCTGAAAAGGTGGAGTGAGCATTCAAACAATCTATACACCACAAACAAGAAGCAAGATCTACTCGGGATGTTCCAAGTCCAAAGACGCCAATGGTCGGTGATAATATTTTGTCTTATTTGTTTACTTATTTGTAAATACTGCTTAATGTGTTTAAAATCTGGTTTTAATGGGCTAAATGTATTTAGTAACTGCTATAATTTGGATTGGCGAAGGACCACATTGCAGTATTTCATGTAATGATTGGAAGCTTTCATTTGTGTTTCAAAAGTATAACTGTACAAAATAAGACAAAGTTAGAAAGACATTACAAGGTCAATACATGTCTATGTCTGCCTATCTATTGATCTGATCACAATAAACCAGAGAAACATGGAGCCAGTGGTGTGTTTGATTTTGGGATCACAGTATAGCTAAGAGCCTGTTGCATTGGTGCAGTTGACCTTTAGGCTAGTGGTTAAGATTGTTAGCAAAAGAGACACCCCACCACACTTAATTCGGAGGATGAGATGCATACTCATTAGGCTCCATACTGTGAATGTAGACAGGATGCCCACAAAGCCAACCTAATTGGAAGCTAGGTGTTCTCTACAGAGACATTACAATAAACAATCCCTGAAAAGGAAATAACATGTTTCGCCAATTAAAGTCTGTCAAACTTCGTGGGTCTCCTGCATTGCAAGCTTTTACAATCCCAGGCTCAACCCTGCAGCAGATGGATCAATTTGTCGGTCGGCCCTTGTGTAAGAGCAGAGCACCGTATGTCTTACCAACTGACAAATGCCCATGACATTTTAAGGGGGAGATCTCATGTCAGATGTGTGTGTGTGTGTGTGTGTGTGTGTGTGTGTGTGTGTGTGCACACGCACGCACGTGCGCACACGCACGCACGTGCGAGTGAGAGAGAGAGAGAGAGAGAGAGAGAGAGAATAAGGCAGGTGCACATACTGTAGTGTAGACTGTAGTAATTACCCCAACAAAGGGTGAGATGAGATAACTGAGCTCTCTGAATATTTTACAGTACTTACTACTATACCCTGTTAGGGGCACAATAGTTCTTGAGTGCATGCATTCAATAGATGCTGGTCACACCTCAGCTTTTTATTCCCTGATTTTCAATGTGATTTGCTAATTCAGTAGCACTCCAAACTAAGGACAAAATGGTTTTGACATCTTAACTTGGTTTTGACTGCATGGTTCCATATTGCAACACCTCCTACTACTTTAACCACATTAAATCTATAGTGTTTGTGTCCCTATACTGGGACATGCATGTTCAGCAAAGATAGCAGATCTACAAGCTCACAACAACCCCACATTGTGACGCTTTGTGAGCTTTATATGCCATCTATTTTCGGCAAGGATATTTAGTGTTGAGGGAAAAGGGGAACCGGCATGTATAGGCCTGGGGGCTTATCCATCTCTCCCTGTATAGAGAGAAAGAGGGATAAGTAGTTAATCATGGAGTCAGTATCCAATCCAATAAACTACTCTGCCCTCACCGAGTCACAGCAAAGGCCCTTTTGCCATAATATCCACAGAGAAAATGCATTTGCCAAACAGTGAGCAGGTTCCAGATTGCATGGAATCTTTTCACGGTGGCAGTTGATGTTTGTCACATTGACAGTGGTGTTGCGACATCTGTGCCATTTCAGCCTGGTTCAACAACACATCGACATTTGCAGTTCCTTATGTGTGGACAGTGTGGCACACTGCTAGAGTGACAGCTGAAAGGACAGCCAGCCAGCATGACACCAGCCACACAGGGACGATCAGAGCTGATGGCTGGATGCTGAGGCAGGGATCACAGAGTGCTATAAGAGGGCACACACTTTTTGCTCTTCAACTGCAGAGGCAAGTGGATTTAAACCCTTTATATGTCATTGATCGGAGTACCCTAGGGGTCTATACTACTCCCTTTCCCTCTACCCTAAATAGGCTACCTTATATAATAGCTGATCTACATTTGTACCAAAACATTTGGATCCAGTAATCTTCATGATATAATCTTTCAGATACACATTTCATTCATAACATGAAGCAAGTATGTGCCATTTGAAAAATAATGGATCTTTCAAATGGCATCATAACATCATACATCTGCAACCTTTAAATCTTCAAGAGCGGGGGACAAATCTTAACCTCACTTCACCAGATGGAAGACGTTTGCTTCACATTTTCTAACCCAGGAGAATTTTATGAAATGTCACAATGAATGGTCGTGGACTTTATTTAGTTGTCATTTAAATTTGGCAGTAGAACTACCAGCAGCTGAAGTGAAGGAGTTGGCAAATGTGCTGCAGGGTTCTCCCTGAACGAGCAACGAGGCCCGGATATTAAACCATGACTGTCTGGCACTGATCGTGAGGAATTACATTGTATTAACCTCAGGCAGAGGACATTTCCCATACAGTGCATATAGCGGTGGCTCACCATGTAGCATTAGCAAACAACACAGATTTTCAGCAGTACATAGTCGCCTGATGTATTTTACAATACAACCTTTGATGCAACAAAGCATTTGACATAAAATAATGGTGTAAAATGGTCTTGTTAAATGACAATATCAGGAGTAAAGAAAATATTGATTAATGCAGGAGGTCATAAATGTGCCTGCTCGATATGACATGAAATGAAACAGTGCCCCCATTTGAAAGAGAAATGAAAACACTGTGCAGACAACAATCATTTAGAATTTTAGATCATTAGTAGATTATTACAATGAATATGTGAGCCGGTGGAATTTTAGATGTGTTTTGGTTTATTGTATTTGCTGTGTTTTATGATTTTGTTTTGTTAAGTGAGATTATTGTCGAGTGATTTTACTTTATTATTTTGCTTATTTATTTCTGTTTGAACTGCATGATTTGTTATAACTTTATTTTTCCACTGACTACCATAACTCACTAAGGACCTGCAGCTGAGTGACTGACTAGCACCTGGGAATGGGCGTGGCCAGCAATCAGGAGCCCTATATATTGAGGCTGGCAAATGGAACAGAGATAGAAACAGAAGCAGGAAAGAGGGCTAAAGAACCAGAAGGAAGGTTGAAGGAGGGTGTGGAGAGGGCAGTGACCTCATGGCTGGGGGCCAAGATGCAGCCGGGGGCCAGTGTTAGCCATGATGTCGACACGAGAAGGGCTGTAAGTGCCACGACCACGACCCCCGTGGGGGGCCAGTGGTAGCCATGTCCCTCGACTCTATAAGCGCCACGACCTCCAGAGTTTGTCGCCCTTGCCGTGGGGGTGGGCTGCCCAGAGGTGAGGGGAGAAGACGAGACGACTCCTCAGAGTTCAAGTTCAGCTGGGTGAACTTGGCCATGGACAGAGGAGAGCGTAGAGGCCGCAACACTACACGCCGTCATCAGAAGGGCCCAGGGTAAAACCTGGGCTGTCTGTAAGTACCTGCTCTGTAGTGTTGCCAACCTATCTGTGGAACCATCACTAGAGTAAATTATTGTGGAACACATGTACTGGCGGATTCACCGTATATTCACAGTGAACTAAGAAGGATGAAGCTCATGGAGATCCCCTCATGGACTGAATTCCCCCCTGTTGGCCCAATTTGCACGTTATTGCAAGAGTTATTGTTTTTAGTGTATTTGTTCATTCAATCGGCCTCTGTTTTAAGTTTGCCTTTTATATTTGAAGTTGTCCACGAACCTGTGTTGCCTTGTTTTTTATAGTCATATTATTTAATAGAGGACCAGACCTCTCACAAAGGTGCAGGCGTAGTTGGCTACATTTTTTAATTGAGTTTTTAAGCTACCGGTAAGCACCTCTGCACTTTACAATTATCACTGTATTTTATTGGTCAATTTATAAGTATATATGGTTTTAGTGCTTGGTGTTTTTAGCTCAGACCACAAATACATAGCCTAACAGGTGCATTACATTTTAGGCTAATTCAGCCTAAGTGTGAGAAACCTTTAATATATTGTTGCTAAACACTGACTGAGAACATTGAAACAGGTTAAATCTATTCCGTCCCTCACAGTTTGCCAACTTGGACGGCACATTGTCAACAACGAGGCCATCGGCTGTTTAGCGGGAGCTCTCAACTCACCTACTCACCAGCTCACCAGCTCGCTCAGGCATTCTTTACGAGCCTCAGATCCTTGCTGCACTGTGAAAAAAAAAGTAATGTAAAACTATTCTTACATTAAGTAAAACAAAATAAAGTGCCCCCCCCCCTCCCTCCCTCTGGCCTGCATTATAGGGCTAACCACCTTAGGCATTAAGGTGGGCATTAACATGCCATAATCTATTCTATTCCATGCACCATGGCTTGTCAACTTGGAAGGCATGCTTGTTAATGTACAAGGGCATCAGCTGCTCCGTGCAAGCACTCGCTCGAACTAACTGCTTGCTCAGGCACAACTCTCAGGCCTTGATGTTAGGGTTAGGTCATGCATGTAAGCCCATTCTTTATAAAGGTATAGTTCACCTCCATAATTACCTTTTTATATTGATTACTCACCCCATGGACACTTGACTTCACAGATATTCTTTTGTTTTTGTCGCATTCCTGTGCTAATAATTTGATGACCAACAGTGGTTCCCTAAAGGAGACTAGACTCTTTTTGTGTCCACTTGCACACAAAATATCTTAATGGCATCATGAATTCTGATGGCTGGAAGTTGGAACCTATAAAGATTTTGGTGACCTAACATTTCTAGGTTTCCTCAGATCTTTAAGCCTATTTTTAAAACACCAGTTGTGTGTGTGTGTGTGTGTGTGTGTGTGTGTGTGTGTGTGTGTGTGTGTGTGTGTATACAAATCTGAAAAGTATTTTCTTTTATTGCTTGACATGCAGTAGGCCTGTACAACATAAAATAGGTTCTCACTGCCCTGTCCTGCCAGCTGTTACAGGTATTACATATGCATGTAAATATCTAGACCCACACAGAAGAAAAATACTTTATCTGTAGGCCTACTTTATGTGGTAAAAGCTCTCAAACTTTCTATTCCTGCCTCGATCTCCCTTAGACTTAAGAGTATAAGTGATCTCCTTACCTCAACACTTCACATGGATGGGTGTGATTCTCTACCTGTCTGTCAAACTGTGTGTGACTTGTGATTCTAAAGGTTTATACTGCCATCTAGTGATGATGATTCATTCATTCAGTACTTCACTGAACATGTGAATCAAGCCATTCCAGTCTTCAGATTCTTGCTTTGAATATTAACATTTTTGGTTTGAGACTTAAGGAAATCTTATGAAGATACGATCGTGCTCCTTCGGCTTTGACAGTGAGACATAATATATACTGTATTCCTACAGGGACAATGAACATTTCATGGTAAGTCTATCTGAAATTAGATAATAATCTATATAGTTTATTTTCATCATGTTACTGGCAAGAAACCTCCTGCATTGTGTGGGTACAGTAAACTAGGTAAAGGATAAGATTAGGCAACACAGGCAGCAGTGGCTCAGGGGTAGAGTGATCAGAAGATTCCCAGTTCGAACACGGGCTCCCCCAGAGTTAGTGTCGAAGTGTCCTTGAGCAAGACTCTGAAGGTTGGTGCACTTGCATGGTTTCCTCTGGCATCGATGGGTGAATGTAATCCACATCTCTATAAAGCGCCTTGGATAAAGGCGCTATATAAATGCACCATTTACCAGTAAAATGTTGAATAAGACCTGAGTGTAGAATTTTCCTATACAACCAACCTACTCCTATGCACCGGCATTTTAATATAATAAACCTAATTATGAACACTGGCTATCATTAAAATAGTTAACTTAGATGGATAATAAGACCATATTGAATTGTTATTAATGCAATTATTGGTGGAGCCAATAATAAGTCGCATTATAGCTGAATGAAGAAAATAGACTTCAAACATCATGAAATAGCATTTGCACTTGTAGATCGATGTGCTTCAGCAGAATCACATCCCTAAATAACATTTACATTCATAAAAGTGGGTGTTAATGTATTTTGTGTCATATGAACGGCACATTCAATTCAATTCACCATTCATTTAGTAATATAGAATTTGTTGATTTAAAAATATATATCGTTCCACTAGTTGAGAAACAGTGAACTGAATGACCTGGTGACCCATGACCGTCCATGTAGTAATTTACTGACACGTTGGAGGTCAAGCAATTCAACAGAAAAAGAGGGGGAAGTGCAACAGATTGTCTGGTTGAGTCTATTAGGAAATTATTATGTAGTATCTGGGAACCCCAATACACATATGTATACTGTATCATGTAGCCTGCCCTATCATGTGGAACCGGTACGATGGTAACTCCAGACAGCCTGAGCAAGGCTAGGAATCACCCCTTCTCCCTCCCCTGGTGAGATAATGCTATGCTGTGATGTGTGTATGTGTATTGCAAACATGCCTTTATACCATTTCACAAATACACATTCTTACTGCAGAACACACGCATTGCACCCACATCGTAACACAATCCTGTTCACATACTCCATGACAATATTGCCATAAATAGTTTGATACTGAGATACACAACGGTTATATAGGTCATATATAGTCATGCAGTTTAAGACCAAGGCTAACTCCTAAGGTCTATCAATGGAAGGCCTAGCCACATTGACTAATAATTAAGCACACATAAAGTACACAGGTCGGTCCCATGACACAACACAGGTAAACAGTAAACACACAGTAGGCCTATATCTCATGACTCCACACATAACACCTGACATACAGTTGACAAACAAGACAGCACACATACAGTACACAGGTTTATCTCGGGACTACACACACACACACACACACACACACACACACACACACACACACACACACACACTTGCATACATGCACATACAAGCACGCACATACACATTTCACTACTACACGCACCCCAAGGAACCGAATCAATCTGTTGAGCAGAACACAAACCTCGTGCCTTTTACCTCGTGCATCTCATGGTATGGGCATAGGCACTTATATACTGTCATGTCTTGTCTTTACTTTGCCTTCAGAGGATCTACTGAAGTGGTTCCACAACACAACAACACAACAATTAAACAGTGGGATGTAGGCTATACACACATGGGATGCACAACAGTGGTCCCCATATAAGGGTGGTGGCTGGTACGTCCCTCGTCAGTCGTTCACAATCAGTTGAAAACCCCTGCATTAGAACTATGGATCAGAGATAGCTCTGGTCCAATTTAAACGTCAACATTCAAATTGCAGTCGCATCACAGAGCCATTAAAATATTGTATTGTACTGTATTGTAATGTATTGTATGTCTATGTACTGACTGTGAAATAAAGATTTCTTAATAAAAATAAAAATAAACCAGAGCCATTCAAATGACCGCGGGGCGCGGGCCGTAATGTTGTGCTTGCCCTTTAAATGCGACGTAGCTCCGGTTGTCTTCTGCTGTGCAAAGGAGGCTGGGCTACAGTATATTATTATTGTAAATGCAACAGGGACGTCGTGTGGTGTTGGCTGTCAGGGGGAATAGAAATCGAATATGGAGTTTTTAACAGGCAATCCATTCAGTACACCGGTTGGACACCGAATAGGTGAGATGTCGAGATGGATCCAGTGGTTATTATTACGTTATAATTACAAAGTAGGCTAGCTCATTGACTGACGATCGTATAGCCTGCTGAATTTCACGGACTGCAGCAGCGCTGTGCGGTTGCACGCACTCCTCTTTATTGCAGATATTTAAAAAAAAAAATCGGATATTAACTCAAGATCAAGAAACGCATAAAAGAAGCAGCCCAATCCATATCGATTCTGACAGTGATAGAACGGTTATTGCTTTACTGATGCAGTTATCATGATGATACAGAATCACAGATAGGCGGGATGATGATTCTCTAATCTTCAAAATGGTTGGGTGTTGCTCTCAGTCTCTGTCGATAACATGCTGGAAGGAACCAAGAGAGAGATATCCCTTTATTATCTGCAAAAAAAGAAAAGAAAAATAGAAAAAAAGAACAATGGTTTTGAACATGGCAAATTTTCACACTCAATTTTGTCAATCAATTTCAGGCAGTAATGAACCTATAGTAGTTAGTGAGAACTTGCTTGCAAGTTAAGTAACTTCCCCACAGAAACTCCTAAAATTATGGTGATTCATATTAATACACATTGTTTTCTTTGCAAACATTGCTCAGTTCATGACTATTGTATGTCTGTTTCCTGTAGAACTCGCAACAAACTCCAGTCTCCAGTCAGAAGACTGGTCCCTAAACATGGAGATTTGTGACCTGGTGAACAGCACAGATGAGGGGTGAGCGTCTCTTTACCTCAGGCCCGGCCAGGCTCGTCTTTTGGAGATCACATTCTTTGCTTTTCTTTTTCAGGCATAACAATGGCTTCTTCTCCTTTCAGACCAAAGGATGCTGTTAGAGCGATAAAGAAAAGGATTTCAGGAAACAAGAATTTCAGGGAGGTTATGCTGGCACTGACCGTGAGTGTTACTTCCTGTCGCAAAGTCCTTCCTCCTCCAATGCACCATTAAAACTCTGCAGCCACTAGCTCTATCTATGTAAACATCTACATTCAATGTAGATGTAATGTAAACACTTGAAATCCTTGCTGAACGTCATTGGTGCAGTCTGCAGGTCGGCATGTTCTTTAGCTCGGTGTGATCCCTTTGTGTCTGTAAGCCAGCATGAATCCCAACCTGTGGGCCGTGGCCCACATGGCAGCCGAACGGCTGTCACGTTAAGTGGTCAGATGGGTGGGCCACGAATGCTTTCAAGATTTTCAAGTGGGCCATGATTCAGAATGGTTTGAGAAGCAGAACCACTCCTCTGCTTACATTCCATGTCGTTGTTGTTTTCCCAACCTGGACATAGGTTCTGGAGGCTTGTGTGAAGAACTGTGGCCACAGGTTCCATATTCTGGTGACGACCCGGGACTTTATAGAGGGGTTTCTGGTCCGGGCGATTATACCGAAGAACAACCCTCCGGTGGTCTTGCATGACAGAGTGCTAGGCATCATACAGGTCAGTAGTCTGATTCAATCTCAACAGTACGCCTAATATAACCGTGGCGCCCTATTTTGGGCATGTTGTTATTATAGGCAAAATAATTTGAAACAATTGACTAGGCCTACAGTAAATTCTGCAGCTGCTTGTAGATTGTATTGTAGATTTGTATTTTCATTGTATGACGGTGTCTGGTTTAAGTGGTTAAACAATCGTAATCATTTGACTATATCTATAATCTGTCAGCATAGATAAAACCCCTTCTTTTGTAATGTTTGTTGTTCTTCTGTTGACAAGGCGTGGGCAGATGCATTCCGTAGCTCACCTGATCTAACAGGTGTGGTGTCTGTGTACGAGCATCTACGAAGGAAAGGTCTGGAGTTCCCAGAGCCAGATGGTTATTCTCTGGTCAACCCTTCGAACAGGGTACTACTAACTAACATATGGACTAATATATGTTGAAATACAAATGCACTTGCTTGGGAAAGCCTGGGGCTGACTACTTTTATGTCTTTATTCACTCCTTTTCAAATGTCTATGCTTTTCCTCTTTCTGTTTTAATGGGCTCTCCTAACATTTTGCTGCTGTCATCTGGACTGTGCTCGTGCTTCTGCTCAGCAGGGGTTGCCTAGGAATGGACCTGCTTCTGCAACTTCTAAACATAGTCTCATCCCTCTACAATTCCCCGGGCCTAAACATGGCCAGGAGGGAGCCAGTGTGTCCCTACCCGAGCAGGTGAAAGGACCTGACAAACTGTAGAAAGGTTTTATAGAGATGCTGTCTTATCTGTCAATATTGTCTTTCACTTACAAACTGATTAATACCTTTTGCATGGCGGCTGAAATTCAGTCTAAATTCTTTTTCTGCACATTTCACCTTCTATTTTCAGTCTCGACTATTGACATGTAAACGACACTTTTCTAGGAGGAAAATGTGTCTTTTTTGCTGTGCGAAGTATGTACATATTAGCCTTAAATGTAATATTTTGATAATACTGTTGACATTTCAGGTGCACAGGCTGAAGACAGATCTGGGAGTGGTGCAAAGCAACCTGACTGTAATGTCAGACATGATGAGTCAGCTAGATCCATCCACAGCCAAGTGCGCAGACATTGAGTTGCTTCAGGTATATTGACCACTAACGTTTACAGAAATTAAACGCTGTGTGCTGAGCCGTCTCTCATCCAGATATCCAAGGATGATAAAATAGTCTGGCTCACTATATAGTATAGTATAGTATAGTATATTATAGTATAGTATAGTATCGTATACAGTAGGCTATAGTATAGTAGTGTATAGTAAAGTTTATTATCACCATATATAATAGTTTTGTCACATTTCAGTCACACATTCAGGTGCATTAAACTACATCTGTCTGTCTCTTTCCTGATCTTGTCGATCACTATACTACTCTTGGCCGCTGGCCATTTCTTATCTCCTTTGTCATTCGGTCCATAGCAGTTGTACACAGTGTGTAAGGACATGCAGAACAGAATAGCTGAACTGGTGCCAAGACTCAGTGAGGAGAAGCTGATCGAAGAGCTGCTGACTGCCAACGATGAAATGAACAGCACGTTCACACGCTACCAGAGGTATTGCTCTGTTCAACTATACTGCAGGGCATGAAAGTCAGTGTTGGAGGATGTTCTCCTGTCTGTCAGGTTGTGATATCTGTGATGTTAAATTGCTGTTTCCATTCCATACAGGTTTGAAAGACAAATGACAAATGGTCAAAGCACAACGGAGGAAGTAAGGAACTTGCTCTTAACAGTTGCGTTAGTCATTGTCTTCTCATTAGGTAACTAGACTATGCTCTTATAATTAGTATCGATACCATGCACATTCAAATGATTATTTTTCTATTCTCAGAGCCCACATTATGTCAACCTAAGTGACCTCAGTCTTGCATCTAATTCCGTCAGCCAATCGGGAGCTTCCACTAACAGCTATCCGACCCCATCCCCAGTTGATAGTGTTTGTGCTCAGATGACAAGACTCAGTAAGTTTGTGTGGCTGTGTTCGATATTGCATTTATGCATACCGTATGTGTTTTCCTATATTTTCAACAACTTATGCTGTGTTGTTTATTAGATGTACTTGAGTTGTTGCTATTTTCTCCAAGGTGCAAGTGAAGCTGATCACTTGGACATGCAGAAATGTAGCATCTCACAGACGCAACAAAGAAAAAGGTGAAGAGGGTTTACAACAAAGTCAATCTTTTTATGTATGTAAATAACAGGTGCATAGAGAAGGTATTAGAGTGGTAGAGACAAAATCTACCCAACTTTAGGCTGTATGAATAGCAAAGCCAGAACAAAGCCAGAAAACATTTTTCCAAATGTGGTACAGTGCCAAAGTACAACCACATGACTTTCCTTGGCTTGAATCAGAGGACAGGATTCTAGGTCATTCTGAGATGTTAATCCTCATTTGGGAATAGTTATTGGCCATTTTCCTATAGTCCTACTTTTCTTTTTTCTTTTTTTTCTTTTAATGCATGCCATTTTTCCAACATAGTGTATGCAGACAATTTGCAACTAAATACCGGTATATGTTTCAGTGAAACAAGTGAAGGTGAGGTGGATGACCAGTCTCAAGGTCTCAGCGCCATGCAACATAATGCTGGAACGGTCAGTAAATATACTATATTATTATTATATTAAAATAAAATTTAATAATGTAGGGTTAGCTGTGTGTGCGTGCGTGCGTTTTTCCACAAAAATACTGTGCTTTGTTAGATTTTTAAGGAAGCCATTAGTTTCAGTTAATATTACCAAAGCTGTGAATGTATTGATCACAGCATGGTCCTTTCAATGTGTGTGTCTCAGAGTTACATTTACAGTATACTGAAGAGTTTACAGTATAGATTAAGGCCTGAAGATAAAAGAAAAACATGTATCAAGTGGGGGGTACTGTATGTGGCTCAATGATCATGAAGTTTAAAAGATTGAAAACACTGTCTGTCACCTAAAACAACTTTATATGTGTCTGTGTGTGAAGGGTGACACTTCAGCCTTCATACGCAGCTCTTCTCCACAGTTAGATTGGATGATAAAAAGGGGAATGGTGGGTTTCATCAGTTGTGTAACGTTTGCCGTTTGTGTTGCTTTGCTGGCCATGTGCACGAGTTCTGTGGTGGTGCAATTTTGGGTTTGCTTGACAATTATATTCATATGAACATCTGTAACA
This sequence comes from Protomyctophum bolini, assembly GCF_963924005.1. Lineage (NCBI taxonomy): Eukaryota > Metazoa > Chordata > Actinopteri > Myctophiformes > Myctophidae > Protomyctophum > Protomyctophum bolini. Next base: position 13,183,833 of record NC_137872.1, on the reverse strand, counting down.
AATGTCTAATAGTAGACATACATACAGTGCAGTACTACTGTATTAGACTGCATTGTACAGTACAGTACTATATCTATATGTATGTAGCAGGGCATTGTTTTGAATAAGCATGTCTATATAAGATTGTATGGTTGGTATTGGCTGATTTAAGCAGTCTGGTGTGAGTCAAACAACATGGACTCTTGAGTCGGAGCTAGACTACACTCCTATTTCACATTTCACGTTCAGGAGAGCCTCCACCACCATGACGAGTCATGTGTTTATTTCCAAGTACCAACATACTGCTTGCCATGCCTTTAGTTGTAACGATACAATAGCCACAAGGAAAGAAGAAGACACAAGACTTGTCATGACAAAGGTGTCTCTCTCTCTTGAATGTGTGTGGGGATGGCTGACTAATGGATTGTTCACACCAAGCAAGCACGATAACAATAACTATAAGGATAATTATGTGAACATTCATAGTTATACTTTGGGTGTGGACTCTGCCATCCACTTAAGTTTTAACCATTTTAAAACAATGTATGTATTTTTATATGAAGTGTCAATCTCTTTTATAAGACAATAGTTAATGTATTCTAGATACAGTTCAGGGACGATACATTTTATTACAGCACGATTTGATGCAATATGACACCGTAGTGACCGTACTCTGACTATTTATAGTAATTGTGCTTGGTGTGGACGGTCCATTTATCCTGTGTGGACTCTGAGCCAGGTGTTACTACGCAACTGTTATGCATCGATACAGGTTGACTCTGGCCAAGGATGAGCGCTTAAATCAGCCACCCTACTGTTACACAGTGTGGGAAATGCATTTATATTTAGCATGACGGTACATTATTGTTTTCGATTATTTTAAAGAAACACATCCCGTTTATAAGCAATTTGATTGCAGATGGCATGTGGATTCAGTTAATTTGCTTGGAGTGGTTCCTTTGTTAATGCTGGTTTGGTGGTTTTGTGTGTGTTTGGTGGTTTTGTGTGTGTTTGGTGGTTTTGTGTGATAGCTCATCCCAGTTACACAGTGATAATTGTTGAACAAATGAAGTATGGTACTTAGTTTTCCCTTAATACCTTCTTAGATTCCCGTCAGCCAGTCTTCTGTGATGGAGGATGTTGAGAAGTGGCTGGCTGTGGAAGAAGACGTGAGTGGCTACCACTTTCTATTGTGTCATGCACAGCATATATTTTATTCTATTTAATTGCATGCACAGTCTATGCACATACATTTCTGACAGTACTCCTGTAATAATGTTACAAACCATAAAGGGCAGATGTTTTAAAAGCTTTACCAAGGTGCAGTATCCTGATGACGTGTGGAAATTATAACATGGCTTTCCTCTGTTTATGACACAGGATGACAGTTTTGAAGATTCAGACGGTGTGATCAGTGAAGGTACATATTCTGCCTAGTTGTCTGGCATCAGACAGTACAGTAGAGCTTCCATCTTGGAATATTCCCATACTAATCCTGCTTCTATTTCTCTGCAGAGTTTGACAGATTTCTGGCCAAAAGAGCGCAAGCAGCAGAGAAATTGCCTTCAATCACATCATCTTCCCATGATGCCTACCATTCTCAATCCTAGGCTAACCTGTCTCTGTACAACACTAATATGAATCCTGCCGCCCTGATGACTGAGGAAAGTTTATTATTACTGTGGATAAAAGTGACCCATGCTGCACGCCATCTTGAAATGTGAAATTCCACCCTGAACCTATGCAGATGAAGAAGTCACATCGGAGTATAGTGCTGTTTGGTCAAAGTGTGCTGTTATATTGTTTTGTCTGTTTATATGAAGGGTAAGTTATTTCGGACCAAGTGCATGGCCCTACTCTTGACACTACTGCTGTATGCGGGGTTATCCTTGTGTGGAAAGCAAATATTTGCACATTTTTATAAGGTTCCAGCTATTGAAAGAGAGAATATTGTTAAAGAAAAAGTACTGTTGCTCCGTTAAAAAAAAAGGTCAGGAATTGTGACAGGTCACAGGAAGTTGCATCACACTATCAGAATGATACTGTAAATGTATATTTGAGAGAAACTAAGCTGTAATGTTAATAGTATATGTGAGGCTTTTAATCACATAGTGATCTAAGAAAAGAATAAAAAGCCAAGTAAGAATTTTCACATCTAACATAATGTAATTAAGTTACTTCACTTGAAGTTTAACATTTTACACAATGTCACAGCTTATATTAAACTCAGAAAGTATTAATTGAGAACTGTGTTATGATTCCATGGGATGGCTGGGTGATTGCTAATACTTTGTAATAGGACATTTCATGCAGGTCATGGCTTTGTAAACAAGGGAAAATGGTGTCCTGACGACATGAAAGCAAGTACATTAAAAGCAGATTATGTTTTTGTTATGTTATTCTGCCATGATTGATACCATGATTTGTTCTATATATCTTTAAACCGTTAGTGTGATGCTCTAAAACAGGGGTTTTCAACTGGTGGTCTGTGAACCACTGGTGGTCCCTGAAGGCCTTGCGTGTGGTCCGTGACCATGCATGCATTCAGGTTTATTTTTTAGGAGAATTTAGATGAATTAAAATACATCATCATTATCAGTTGTCATCTGAGAAGGCTTGTGTTTCAATTACAAACTACTACTACAAGCATATCTACAAAAGAGGATCAGCTCATTGACACATCCACAGTCAAGAGGCACATAAATATGAAACATTCCCTTGTAAAAAGCTTTTACTTAGAGTTTCTACCAAGCATATCCGAATTGATTTAAATTTTACTTGCGCGACAAGATGCGCAACTAGGCATGGATCAGATGTTAATAGTTGTGTGCTTGGTGTGGATTGCTTTTACACTATATTGTGCTGCCTTGCAGTTGTGAGACTTCAGCTTCCACTTTAGATAAAACAATTATTTTAACAAATATATTAATAGTTAAGAGATATACCATCACTCACTGACAATGTTTTTGGGAGTATTACACTATTGTGAAAGTCTACTGTTGTACATCTTTGGCTGAACTCAGCTGAGGATGCAGACATGATGAGAATGCACATGTTGCTTATCGTGCAGTCCACTTATCGTCAGTTTTTTTAAGACAATTCTGTGGGAGACTGTGAAGCACTTTAATTTAATCTCTTTCTTTTATCAGTATGCATGTGCTTTGTTCTCTTGTCAAGACGCCATCGGAACGTCACTGACTGTGTGACTGACCACTAGGAAGAAACCAGAATGCCTTATAGTGTATTGAGTTGACCTCTCTTGACTTCAAGTGCAGTCAACATGGTCTGGTGTAGAGCACCAGAAAAGCCAGAAAGCCAGAAACTCCAGAACTCCATATAGTAGACTAAAGGCCCAGGGGGCCGTCACACCAGAAAGCCTTATAGTGTATTGAGACTTGAGTTGACCTCTCTTGACTTCAAGTGCAGTCAACGTGGTCTGGTGTAGTGTAGTATCCAGTTCAGTGAGTCTACCAATATTTGATTTTAGACATGCAAGCAAATATTCTTGGCAACAGGTCCCCAGCACGCTGAATAACACTGTTCTCTGAAATGTGATTGGACAAAAAAAGGGAAACGGCAGATGCTCTGGCTTTTAATTGGACGACATCGGTACGCCCACTAAAGTTACATAGTATCCTGTGACGTGACTGACGTCAGGCACGGCATGCTCTTGTAATCTTCCTCGTTGTGTGTGGGCAATATTTGACAGATCATGTCTCTCCGAGTCCGCACAGCTGTCCGTGGGTTTGTTAACCCCCTCAAATGTGTTTTAAGGTCTTCTGCGGCCGCTACCTCGAAACGGGGTTACGCCGCTGCTGTTGCCGAGGCGAGAGTGGTTTTGGAGAATGAACTTGACGCTATCCGAGCTGCGGGAACGTGGAAGGGAGAGAGAATTATCACGTCCCAGCAAGGTCCTCATATCAGCGTGGACGGTAGTCGTGGCAGTGAGTATAGCTTCCAATGGTGGAAGCGTTGTTGACTTCTTGTTGTCATTGATCTACCTGACACTTCTTGGACCATGCTAGCTCTGGTCTATAGCCCTAATGCTAATTCTGCCCTGCATTAGGGCTATAGAATATACAACAAACAAACTCCTGCTGTAACTATTTTTTGCATTTATTGTTATGACTAAAATTAGGTACGTACACGGCACACCAGATGCCAGTCTTATTTAATTTATCCAGTCAGGCAATATTACATCACAAACCATCCTGTCAGCAGTCAGCCATATGGTTCACATGACGCTTGCTTCTTTGACAGTCATGTTTTGGGATTCAGGACTATTTCAGGACTATTAAATGCCACTTATTGGTGGATGCTACAGCCGTATCAGTCAGTGAGTGGCTGAGTCAGAGAGTATAGTATTGCTGTACGTGCCATACAGTCATTGTTTACTCATAAACCTTTGAGAAAAACTGACAGTGCTCTTCTGATGAATGGTATGTCATGAAGGTCATGCAGCTGACTTTTTGTTGAATTTGTCTTTTGTGTGTCTCGGAGACACAAAATAGACAAAGTCAGCTGACACTACGTCTCCCTGTCATATTTTATGTCATGCTGGCTTTATTGTTCCGTCATTGCCATTCAACCTTTGCTGATAAATTTCCTTGTCCAATAACAGTTATAGCAGGTACCACTATCGGGTACCTTTTAGACAGAGGACACCTGATGCTGACAATGGCCTGCTTCTTACCTCAGAGTTTGTTAAGTGAGCGAAGGGCCGTATGTTACCCATGTGTTTCCTATACTATGTAAATACAAATATTTTTTCTCTCTACTGTGTAATAAAAACATTTTTTCTCCGTTGACTTACAGTACACCTCTAAACAAGCTATAGTGTCTCATTCTGCTCTCTCTCATTGCCCGTCACCAAATTCTATTCCATTGGAAAGGTAGCGAACTTCCACCAACCTCATCTTGGCTACAAGATGTCATGCTATTCCTGAAATTGGAAAAATAAAAATCAAATTTACAATCAGGGGTTCAACTAACACATTTTTCAAGTAGGCCTAGCAAGTTGAGGGCGCTCTAGTCTATATCTATGACAGCTAGATGCCAGGCCATACACTGCATACAGTATATGGTAATTGAACTCCACATAATTTTTGTTTTTGATTTCTCTCTTTTGTTTCTCTTTTTGTTTTGTTTGTACGATACCAGTAAGACGCGCAAACGCGGGAAGCGAACGCAGCTGAGACCCTGCGTGCAGATCATGTCTGTCTGTCTGTCTGTCTGTCTGTCTGTCTGTCTGTCTGTCTGTCTGTCTGTGTGTCTGTCCCGCTGTTATATGTGGACCTGTTATATGTGGACCTGGCCCCTTTTGTGCCCATATATGGAGCTGAGTGGACCTGGCCCCTTTTGTGCCCATATATGGAGCTGAGTGATTGCTGATGCAACACACTCCATATTTGGATAGCGGGACAGACACACACACAGACACACAGACAGACAGACAGACAGACAGACATGATCTGCTAGGTCTCATAGTAAGTGCTCACTGCGTTCGCAATCACTGCGTTCGCAATTAGGTTGCTATTGCTTTCTCATCTCTCTGTATTTTTGGTTTTCAGTTTTTTCTTGTATTGTTTAACGGTCATCCGTAATATGCGTATGTGTGCAACCTACGTGCATTGGTGTTACATCATGTGGAGGAAAAAAAAGGATCTCGGTCTTAATCTCTCTTTCTCTCTCTCTCTCTCTCTCTCTCTCTCTCTCTCTCTCTCTCTCTCTCTCTCACACACACACACTAACTCTTAGGCATACTGAATTTCTGTGCCAACAACTACCTGGGCCTCTCCAGTCATCCAGATGTGATACAGGCAGGCATTGAGGCACTGCAGACGCACGGCGCTGGACTCAGCTCCGTCAGGTTCATCTGCGGCACGCAGGTGTGATGCCCTCAACACTGACCAGTCAGCACATTTTGTTTCATGCGCTGGCGTTTATTGACTGCCTCATTTATAATTCATGTGTGATCTTCAAGGACATACACAAAAACCTGGAGCAGAAGCTGGCACAGTTTCACGAGAGGGAGGATTGCATCTTGTATGCCAGCTGTTTTGATGCCAATGCTGGGCTGTTTGAGGTACAGCTTGAAGACTGTTTGCCACTGTGTGGCCAGCATTTTAACAAATAATCATATCTATCACTGTATTCAGGTGTATGCTTTGACAGTTTAAATGTGAAGTACAGTAACTACATACTTCAGCTAGTGAGTTGGACATACCTGTGGTCCAGTGATCTAGTTAACTTGTAAGAAGTGTTTTGCATCAAGCTTCATCTCATCCTTTTGAAATAACCTGCAGTAATGCTTGAGCCTTGGTCACTATACAGGTTCTGATGGGCCCAGATGATGCGATTCTGTCTGATGAGTTGAACCACGCCTCCATTATCGATGGGATCCGACTTTGTCGTGCCAAGAAGTTCCGCTACAAACACATGGACCTCAGTGATCTGGAGACCAAACTAAAAGAGTCCCAGGTAATGAAACTTCTTCTTCTTCTTCTACGTTATGCAGAAACAGTCATGAAAATTAATGTGATCTTTTGTGTTTTTTATTTTTGGAAATCACACACAAGGAGGTATAATCTGGATGTGAACAGGAGAGATAGTCTGAGTCAATTATTGTTTTACTTTACGCTGCTATTCTTTTATTCTTGGTGGTGGGCAACACATTTACTTATGTGATCTGACCTTTTTATGAGTTTGAACATCATTGATTTGTGTTTTGTTCCGCAGTCGTCTCGTATGCGCCTGGTGGTGACAGATGGTGTGTTCTCCATGGACGGAGATGTCGCTCCTTTACCGGCCATCTGTGACCTGGCAGAGCAGTATGGAGCCATGGTCTTCATCGATGAATGCCATGCCACCGGCTTCCTGGGGCCCCGGGGCAGGTAATTGATTTGAGTTGAGAATTATTTCGCCACAATTTCACATAGTGATGCTACTGGGTCACTGTATTGTATAGTAACTTGCAGGGACCTCATTATGTTACATAGGAGTAATAACAGGACTATTATAGAAAATGTTGTATAGTACAGTATTGGCCATATGTACCGGTATGTGACATTATAACAAAATGGCTTCTTTGGGAATATGGTAGTACATTTATTGCCCAGAACAGGCAAGGCGCATGGGACATACATTGACTAGTTAAACCACTTAACCGTATTGTAATCAATGGCATATGATATGCCACACACCACAATCTTTATAGAAGCTAATGTACATAAGGACATCCACGGTACAGTAACAGTGGTGTTAATTGTTGTTTTCAGAGGAACAGATGAGCTCCTGGGAGTGATGGACAGAGTTCAAATTGTAAACTCCACTCTGGGAAAAGCGCTGGGAGGAGCAGCTGGTATGTGCCTCCTTTTCACTTGAAATAAATAACCATACTTTTCATAACACAACTAGCTGTTCCTTTTTCTGCTCATGAAGCCCAAGGAACATCACTCTAACAATGATTTGACTACGTGGCAAGGCAAGAGGCAGGTCGCTATATTAGCAGCTGATATTAGCTTATTGCAAATCGATAGTGGTGAATATGTTGTATGATATTGAAATAAAATGTAATACCTAATAGAAAGAAGCACTTGTCACCATTATTACTGTTTGTAATATTGGTTGCAATACTCTCTTGACCAGAACTCTTTCCACTATGTAAATAAATCGTTTTTGCACCCAAAGAGCCTCTCCATGGATTTTGTCAGTGAGTGATGGGAAGTCAGTAAACAAATCTATCATTTACAAGTTACTCCCTTTTCAGTATAATCCCAACAATAACCGTGATATGATATCAATGTCACCCATGCTTCTCACACTCACCTGCTAAAAGTTGTAAGCCATGTACAGTAGCTCTTGAGTTAACCAAACCAAAATTGTGCAAATATCAGCTGATTTATCAGTGGGAATTGTTGTTGCCTCCAAATATCAGTAGTAGTTACATTTCATGTGAACATAACGGCCTTCTGCATTCTTTCAGGCGGCTACACGGTAGGCCCCAAACCACTGATTGACCTCCTCAGACAGCGCTCTCGGCCATACCTGTTTTCCAACTCCCTCCCCCCTCCCGTGGTGGGTTGTGCCACCAGGGCTGTGGACCTGCTGCTTGCGTCCAATGAGATCGCCCAGAGCATGACGGCCAAAACCATGAGGTACAGTAGGTTTTACAGGGTGGGGGAGTGGCGGGCAGAACTTTATGGTTTGGTGAAAGGAGGAAGACGCTAGCTCACAGTTTATCACTGCCATGGGTGGAACTGGAAACCTAACTTTGGTTTTGTTGATCTTCATGTTTTGTATCAAATGACTATGGTGAAAACATGAATGGCTCATGTGCCCATTAGCCATTATTTTCCTTTTTAAGATGTTTATCTTGAGAAGGACAGATATGGAGTTTTTTCCTTAACGGCATTATTGTGCGATAGTTTACACAGGCCTACTGACAAAAACAGATAAGCCTCACTTGAGTTTGTTTTTGCACAGAATACATATTGACAAGTTGGAATGAAAAGGAAGGTTAAGAGGAGAAACTGTACCGCTTTTGGAGTCTATTTATGTTTTTTCCCCAACAATATTGAGCTCACTTCCTGTTTAAGGGAACTTCATAATCCATATGTGACTGTGCTAGGCCAGAGTTGTTGCATGTGGGAGGAATCGCTCTGTTTCTTATCTGACTCAACCACGTCAAAGTTAAAGAGTCAAGAACACCCACACCCTTCCTCTTGTTATATTGTTTATAATAAATTGTTTTCTCATGCATCTCAAGTTAACTTTGCTTAACCCTCATCCAAATTTTCACATTAATTCATACAAGCATACAGTACCTACCACATGATACATGTATTACAAAATGGTCTATATCTCCTGCAGCAATCTCCTGATTCTCTCTCTCTCTCTCTCTCTCTCGCTCTCTCTCTCTCTCTCTCTCTCTCCCTGTGTCTGTATCTCTCTCTCTCCCTGTCACAGGTTTAGGAACCGGATGACTGAGGCTGGGTTCACCATCTCGGGCACAGCTCACCCCATCTCTCCTGTGATGCTCGGGGAGGCGAAGCTGGCTTCTCTCATGGCTGATGACATGCTGAAGCTGGGTGAGACAGTTATGAGTATTTGGCCTGTGGGGCTGGGTGTGTTTTTGAACTATAAATTAATGGGACATTGTGTTTCGTTTTATTTTTTTAGCAGTGGAAGGTGTTGTGGCTCTGCCAGTTTTCATGGATTCAAGTTACAAATGCACTGATCTGTGTCGACCAGTAGAGGGAGACTTGGTTCACAAAATAAGCACAGATTAGCGACTCACTCTTTGTTTGAAACATTACTAATTTCCAACCTTGACCACAGTGACATATTTCAATAATAGCACCACATAGAAACTCATGTATTGGAAATGGGCCGTAAACTATGATCATGTATGTGATCTTATAATGCCGATAGTAGTTTTATAGCTGGTTTTCTCTCTTCTCAGGTGTATATGTGGTTGGGTTTTCGTTTCCCGTGGTACCAAAAGGCAAGGCCAGAATCCGTGTTCAGATTTCAGCAGCCCACACTAACGAGGACATTGACCGCTGTGTTGACGCCTTCATACAGACAGGCAGAAAACATGGAGTTGTATCCTAAAGGAGTTGTATCCTAAACAAAGCACTACTGAGGAAGCTGATGCATCCATCGACAGGATTCTAATGAAAAATAAATGGATCCTCTTGCGCTTGTAGAACATTTGGTCTGTTACAGAGCATGGACTGTTACTAACAAGACTTGTAAAGATTTAGTTACATTGGAAGGTCAGTTGGCATTAACGTGATCTTTTTGTGTTCGCGTTTCTTAGCTGAATAAATGACTTTTGCTAACAAGGTGAGGTCTTTTTTTGCCTTTCTTCTCCTCCTGAGCTACATGTCCTTAAAAAGGTATAGTGGAAAAGTGAACAGTTGCTTAAGAGGGATAGAGCGCTCTATCTCTCTCTCTCTCTCTCTCTCTCTCTCTCTCTCGCTACTGTCAAAAATAAAGCTGGACATAGACTGTAACTGTTGAAATGTTTAATTCCAACTATACAAGTACATCTCTGATGTAAAACCAAATGTCGGGACAGTTTGCGCTGACTCAGATATATATAGAGCTTCTCTAGTCACCTAAAGTCGCTTTATTACATAAAGATGCGTTCAGACTTGGATGGTTAGAGCGGCGCGATTACATACAAAGTCAGTGCAAAGACGAGAATTGCGCAAACGGGCGTGACCTGGCGCAGCACAAACTGGAGGAACTGAGGCGAATATATACAGTATATACAGGTCTGAACGCATCACAAGGAAAGGCAGGGACCAACTTAAAAACATTTGAAAAACAAAATGTGTTAAGTTAAAACATCAGGGATCTCCATATATGGGCATAATGTGACATCAGGCTCAAGCACAACAAAGTATAGCATAACAGTGATGTATGACGTTAGGTTAGTCATGTGCATATTTGAGCACAATCGGCCACCCACCTGCCACATTTTCATTGACAGTAAAAAATACTTAAAAGCATATTGCTATTGGGCTATAATAAGACTGACGTAAAGCTCCCATAGTGACGTAACTGTTGAACTTACAGTAGAATATATAGCCGATTATATCGCCGGCTTTCTCACTCTGTATTGCTGCACAAACCTCCTTTTATAAACGGTAGTATACCTAGATTAACTCTCGTGACAATGATACTGCTATCGATCAAAAAGTTAACTATTATCATCCTGATAATCTGTCTTCTGATTGGTGGAGGTCAGTCTACATCTATATGGAACAGAGGCAGGGGAGAGACGGCCGAGTTACAAGTGCTCTTTGACCCAGGCCTCGCTAAGGAACATGTTGGCTTGAATGACGATCATGGTATGAAGCCTTTCCCCGTTGTTGTGCCTCCCTGCTTGTTGGAGAACCTGGAGGAGGAGGAATGTATTCCTGAGGATGAGATGTTTGTCACACTGGTGAATAATTACAGGTCAGAATAAAAACACAGATTTGAACTGGACATCATCATAATCCATATTTAGGCAAGACTGATGTCATCAATAATGATGTCACGGTGTTGACACCTTTGTTGAGATGTTGATGTTTTTGGTCATCAACATACGATTTTAGGGTGTGTTACAGTTCTATACATTGTTTCATATATTTTTATTTAATGGTCGTGGTCACCCAAGGTAGAGTGATAAAGCTCTCAAAGAGTTTGATCAAACTTCCAGGGAGTTGGATCAAGCTCTCAAGGTGTTGCAAACTTCAAAGGGAATTATCTGAGAGATTCTATGTTAAAATCTCCAGGTGATGTCCAAAGAAGACCACCAGAGATTGATTTTATTGATTATTATTATGTTGTGATTTCTGTTGAGCTTTGTTTTTTAGTTCTAGTTTATGTGTTGGTATGCGGTCAGGTTTTCAGCTGGCTCAGGGAAGAGGACGACCCTGCCATGCATAGTCCACCATAGATAGGTGAATGAACTGTATCTGTCTGTGGGCAGGCATATGTGTGTGTGCGTGAGTGTGTGCCGCTGTATGAGTTGAGGATTAGAGGTATAGGTATTTTTATTATGCTGTAACATTTGACTCACTGCTGTCGTTTAGCATCAGTGCAATTTGAAATGTATTTTTCAAATGAAATGAAATGTACTATTTATGTTTTTTAAATGGCAGTACTCTTTCCGTTAAGCCAAATAGAGTACATTCTGTCAATTTGGTTGACTAGTGATTCTTCGCTTCCAAGATGCTGGTTGAACTGTTATTTCCTTTTTTTCTCCACTGTATAAATGGCAATATACATAGTCAATTACTGTACATAAAACCTATGTAGAACAGTACAGGAAGTCTTGCCAGAAACTGGACAGAGATTTTACAGTTGAAGTCAATTGCAGAGAATGTGTAGTAGGTGGGCTGATGCTTTGCCCAAATATGGAGATGACTATGACACTGTAGTACTCACATAATAGATAACTGACATCATAGGCCACGTGCCCATCCACTGGGAAACCACTGGCCCATACTTATAATTCCTTTCATCTGGCATGAGGACTTGGCCATTAAAAGAAAATGTGATATTTTGCATGTATTGCACAATTATTGCCTACAATGAAATATCCAAAATGGGGACACCATGGGTTCAAAATAGTTATGGCTCTGTTCCGTTTAGTGTAGCAGAGAAAATCTCTCTGTACATGTAGGCTTGGATGGAGTGATATTTTCTGAATTTTAAAGGAGAGCTAAATCAAACTTCATTGATTGTAATTAATTAAAAACAACACTGCCTCCCCCTGGCCAGCCGGGGCGCCTGATGGAGGGGAAAGGAACTGGTTGGAATAACGTGTTCCTTCCACGCGCTACGTCCAACCAGGGAAACTCCCCCCTGTCAGGTGTAAAGGAGCAACTTGGACACTCAAGCATGAAGGAAGCGTGAGTTAAGTCCGTTGCTCTCCCCAGGTTGGCGGAGGGTGTGTAGAGCCCAGGATCACAGTAGATGATTGACACGGGTGAAAAATGGGTTACAAAATCGTGGGATAAAAAATATATATTAAAAAACAAAAAAAAACAACACTTTTCACAAACTATACTTTTATACAGATATGGTCATACTGATCATGATATTGACCATTGTTATTTGTAGATTTTGATTATCAGCTCAATGATCAGATCTACAAGCTCACTTTAGATATTTTCAAATTGCTGAAGTGAGCATGTAGATCTGACATTTTCAAAGACACCAACAATATAAATAAACAATATCACGTTCACTTCCCACACAGAAGTTACACCAAGTATTTGATAAAACAGAAATAAGCAATAACATAAAAATAAAATACATCACATATAAGTTTTCTTTGTCCGTATGTCCCTAGCCCTGAAAACATGACTGCCATGATGATTATCATGACAGTCATGCAGTAACTTTACCCTGTTTTTTGCGATCGCTACATTTACACGAAATCCGTATATATAAACATTCGGATTGCAAATATAAAGTACTCACTTTTTATCCCACGGGTGTTAGTTAGTTGCTGCGCCCGAAATTAGCACTGCTGCGTCCCGCGTTGTTTAATAAAAAGCATTTTTATCCGAGCGCCCCGGCTACTTTTTTCAAACGGGGTTCGTTTGGGAAATCCACAGTTGCACACCGGGAGCGCACTCGCCTATTAGTCTGTATTGGCAGGGCGGTCATATATCGAACACACCGAGTGCCACCCTCCTCCCGACCGATAGGGGCGCGTAGTTGAAAGCCAATGGCAAAATAACAGCTCGGATAAAAATGCTTTTTATTAAACAACGCGGGATGCAGCAGTGCTAATTTCGGGTGCAGCAACTAACTAACACCCGTGGGATAAAAAGTGAGTACTTTATATTTGCAATCCGAATGTTTATATATACGGATTTCGTGTAAATGTAGCGATCGCAAAAAACAGGGTAAAGTTACTGCATGACTCTCGTATGAATACGAGAGTCATGTTTTCAGGGCTAGTATGTCCCAAGCTTTCTCTATATATTCTGCTAATGCAAATATCTTCTGTTCGAAAATCCATCTCAGTCGCTCTGCATCACTTAACCACATCAGATCTATATTTTTACTTCCTTCTGTTAAATAACTTTTGACGTAGCTCATGATACAACGGGCAATAGAAAAGAAAATGGAACTCATTCTCAATATCATTTATATCACAATAGGTGCAAATACGTTCTTCTTCTGTAACTCCTCTATACCTCCCAGTCTCAAGGTGCAAGGGCAAGATCCCAGAACTAGTAAGTATATTTTGATGCCAATACTTTTGTACTTTTTCTCCAGTAAACTTTGATTAGTGGACTTTTAAGTTTAAGTAAGTTACTTTTTTCAAGTTGATCTGGTGGTTGATGCTCTTTGTGGTTTTAAGAAGACTATTCACACAAACAGGTGAAGTTGTGAAGCCCAATGAAGTCCTTTTTCACTCATTTCATTTGTCACGTATTTCTTTAAATCGCAATCAACAAGCTGTTTTTGTGTCATTATACTGTTTATACAGGGACGGCAGTGGCTCAGGGGCAGAGTTGCCGGTTGGGAACTGGAAGGTCCCCAGTTCGATCCCGGGCTCCCCCAGAGTTAGTGTCGAAGTGTCCTTGAGCAAGACTCTGAATAGTCTTCTTCTCCTGATGTCAGGTTGGTGCCTTGCATGTTTTCCTCCGCCGTCGGTGTATGAATGTGTGAATGGGTGAATGTAATGCACAATATATGTAAAGCGCCTTGGATATAGGCGCTATATAAATGCACCATTTAGGCTATATACAGAAATGCTTCCTCTACATTTTACCCCTCCTGTGAAATTGTTGATCTGTTGTCTTTCAAATAAATTATTCGAGTAGGGCCTCCCCTGAACCCCCCACAGATTCCCTAGTGTCAAGTTCAAAACAGAAGGCCTTGAACTTGACACAAAGGTCTACTACTCTATTCAACACACAACAACAGGGGTGTTGCTGTGTATTGAATAGATTAGTTTACTAATAGAGTACTGTCATGGTTAATTATGTAAAAATAGCCCACATGACAGTAGCTACAGAAGTTACAGAACAGTTGCTAAATGGCTGTCTTGAACCTGCTCTGACACGTGATGTCATGTACCAGTGGTTCCCAAAGTGGGTTCCGGGGACACCTGGGGTACTTCAGGGAGTTCCAGGGAGTCCCCAGCTAAATGGTAGTTTGGAACCAAATATGGACCCTTATAGGTCTGTAACTCAGAGAGTGTACAAATGGAACCAACGGGTCCATTTGTACACTCTCAGAGTTAAATTAACCCTGGTTTTACAATATAAATTGGGGGTCCCAGACTCCCAAAGATAGAAATGCCATTAAATGGGGGACTAATACATGTCAAACTGGGGGTGAAAATCAAATGGGGGTCCGTGGGCTAATTATAGTGTCAATAAAGGATTGACAATAATGGAAAGAGTTTAGGAACCACTGATATATGGTGATACCATCTTCAGTTGAAAGTCAGATATTCTGCTCCTTTAATCAACAGCTCTGTTTTTTTTTTTTTTTTCAAACTCATAGCATTCAGAGAATATGCGGTTGG
Source organism: Protomyctophum bolini (assembly GCF_963924005.1). Classification (NCBI taxonomy): domain Eukaryota; kingdom Metazoa; phylum Chordata; class Actinopteri; order Myctophiformes; family Myctophidae; genus Protomyctophum; species Protomyctophum bolini. The sequence continues at coordinate 13,168,799 of NC_137872.1, read as the reverse complement.
AGATGGATGGATGGACAAGGTGTCACATGGACTGTCACAGACAGAGAAGGATGAGGCTGGTTGGACACGGTGTCAGGCACCCAGAACTAGAGGCAAGTAAACTGACTCTATGGGAGCCAACCAAGGGCAAAGCCAGTATGCCAGTAAGGGAAAGAAGCGTACCAACTATGTAGATGCACTGCAGCGCGACAGCTTAGCTACTGTAACAGCACTGTAGAGCTCAAGAACCTGATCTATGAGGAAAGTGCAGAGCTACTCTCTTGTATGAATTATCTGGTGTTGTTTGAGATGACTGCTCTTTCTGAAGCTTTTCCCACACTGGTCACAGGTGTAGGGCTTATGTCCTGTATGGATTCTCTGGTGATCTTTGAGAGTACTGCTGTGTCTGAAGCTCATCCCACACTCACAGGTGTATGGCTTATGTCCTGTATGAATTCTCTGGTGTTGTTTGAGATGACTGCTCTTTCTGAAGCTTTTCCCACACTGGTCACAGGTGTAGGGCTTATGTCCTGTATGGATTCTCTGGTGATATTTGAGAGTACTGCTGTGTCTGAAGCTCATCCCACACTCACAGTAGTAGGGTTTCTCTCCTGTATGAATTCTCTGGTGTTGTTTGAGATGACTGCTCTGGCTGAAGCTTATTCCACACTCACAGGTGTAGGGCTTATGTCCTTTATGAATTCTCTGGTGACTTTGAAGAGTACTGCTTTGGCTGAAGCGTTTGCCACACCGGTCACAGGTGTAGGGCTTCTGACCCGTATGAATTATCTGGTGACTTTGGAGAGTACTGCTGTGGCTGAAGCGTTTGCCACACTGGTCACAGGTGTAGGGCTTATGTCCTGTATGAATTCTCTGGTGTTGTTTGAGATGACTGCTCTGGCTGAACCGTTTGCCACACTGGTCACAGTAGTAGGGTTTCTCTCCTGTATGAATTCTCTGGTGTTGTTTGAGAGTACTGCTGTGTCTGAAGCTTATCCCACACTGGTCACAGGTGTAGGGCTGAGTTCTCTGGTGTTGTTTGAGATGTCTATTTCTGCTGTAGATATGTTTGAGTTGGGCAGGAAAGACATCTGGGATGGAGAATGAGGACAGAGAAAAAACATAAAATGTTTTGAAATAACATGCAAACTGTGTTGTAATACCAACTGTCAACTGATAATGTTCTAAATGACTTTACTTTACCTTACTTTAGTTGTTTATTTGGACGGGTCAGAGCATATTAATGAACATTACATACAAATGTAGCCTAAATACACCTTTCGGATTTAGAAGCGATGCTAATTTCCATCCCTAGTCCCCAGACATTTAACACTAAACAGTACTTACATAACCAGACACGAGTCTATACAAATACAGTACATTTCAAACACAGTAAAAAGAGAAAATAAGAAATTGAGAAGAATACGAAAAGATTTAAACTATTACTAGGGTACTATGTGATCACAAGACTGGTTGTTTAACCACTGTTTCAATTGCCCTTTAAAAGCTGTGAAAGTGGGGATCTCTCAGTGTGACAGGGAGCTCATTCCAGTATTGACAACCTTTAGTCTGGAAACCAACAGGCTTCTTTTGGTTTTTTTTATTGGCCTAAAATATTGTCTACATACATTCATTAATCCACTTGCTGACCGGCTGTCAGCAGAGCTTTTTTATATAGGGGTTTATATGTGACCCTACCATTATTAACATCAAGTGTCAAAAATGTCCAACTTTCCGTATGCTTTAAGTAGCATGTGTCAAACTAGGGGGTTTTCATGATTCTGAATCCATTCCAAGCATTAGTTTTTCACACAAAAACGGCCATAGACGTTTCATGAAAAGAAAAAAAGTTTGGAGCTAAAATACCTGCATTAGAATGAAGATAACTAGCTTATTTGTTTTCTTTTATTTTTGACTTTTGGACCTTTAAATCATATCAGATCTTATAAATTCTGACAAAATTTGTGCCGCCCCTCACACCCACCCACATACCACCCCCCACACACACGTGCACGGCTGCACGCACACTGTGGAGGAAATCTTTGATGTAAATACCAGAAACGTTAAGAAAAATAAAAGAATCGGAGCAAAGTTGTCTTTGTGGCTTTAATACCCAGGATTGTATGCATACAAATGATGGAAGTCGCACTCAGTACGAAGCTGTTGTTTGTAACATACAGAACAGAGGAGCGTACAAAGTATATATTGTTCCCAGGAGAGTGGATCATAGAATGGGAGGGGTTGCTCACATAGAAATAAACAGGGCATAAACAAGGAACCACTGGTGCCTGCAGTGACCTTGAGGTTAAGGAGGAGCAGTAGAAGGAATCTGATACAGCTAGGCACCGGGTGGCGCTGCTAGGCACTTAGAAGGTACTTACTGTAGCTGGCTTTATACAAACCCTATATAGGACAGCTTCAATAAATTGAAACTAACTAACACTTACACAATGTCCACTCTTGCATATCAGTGGATTGAGTAAAAGAGAAATTACAGTGTTTAAAAGTTGCATAGAATTAAAGTGACGTTCCCTATCCCTATCAACGTGCACACGCACAGTGTGTTTGTGCTGGGAGGAAGCATTACTAGTCTCCACCGAGTACAGACAACATTTCTGTGCATCTGCTTTCTGTTGAAGCTGAAATAAATTTATACAGAGACATAAAATCATGTACACACCTATTCTGTGTAACTCTATCACAGGCTGCTTTAGCATGGCTCCCTGGTCCATCCGTTGCTTCTCTGACACAGCAGCTGGAAAGCTGTCGGACGACATCTCTCTTTTAAAAAGCCCAAATAGTTTAATATCTCCTTCTTTGGACTCTGATGGTCCACGTCTGCTTCCCGGTTAAACTCTCCCCCAGATAACACAGGACAGAACGGTGCTTACATGCTGGACCAACCCACTCACTCTCTCCACCCACTGCTGCCGCAGCGACACAGACACACATATGGGCGGAAATAACATAGTGGTGGAAAGCAGTGGTTCCCAAACAAGGACATTCAAATTGCAGCCGTCCGTATAGGTGCCCTTTGAGAGCGGTTTGGAAGGAGTCAAGGGATCTGCATGTCTTAATGACTGTTGGTAGGGCATTCCACTTTTTGGTGCCATAGGAGCGAAATCAATGAAGTCAGCCAGTACCATGTTTTCCCAATGCAATCGGCAAATGTGCATAAACGCTTGACAAATACGCTTTATAAAATATACACTGTAGGCCAGTGATACTCAACCTCAGGCCCGCGGGCCACATCAGGCCCGCGGGACCATTATGACTGGCCCACCAATGAAAATCTAAAAAAAAGAAGAAAAAAAAATCTGGAAAATGAAATAAAAATAAAAAAATCTGAATGAAGTTATCTTTAATTACATTATTATAAGTAATAATATTAGAGTTGTACTATTACTCGAACGGGGGGGGGGGGGGGGGAGAGATGCAATGCAAATGAAAGACATATACTGTGTATCCCTATTCCCTGACATAATTTTATAGCTAAATGGACAGAATTCTATTTTATTTGAATTATGAAACCCAGCTGCCATTAATAGTTGGAAATGGAAATGGAAATTGCGGAAATTGTAATTGCGGAAATGGTGGAAATGGAAATTGTGGAAATTGCGGAAATGGAAATTGAGGAAATTGCAGAAATGGAAATTGAGGAAATTGCGGAAATGGTAATTGCGGAAATTGCTCTTCACTTATTTCTATCTATTTTCAGGTAGATTGTTTTATTTTACTCAGTCAGCCATATCACTACTCATTTTTTTTCATGAAAAAGGTCATAGCTGGGTAATCTATTTTCAGGCAAATTGTGTTTATTGTATTTTATTTTACTCAGCCATAACAATTTATTTTCTGTTAACCAACTTGCTGGCTGGCAGGCAGGCAGACAGCTACTCATAGACAGGCAGACAGACAGACAGCTACTCATGGAGAATTGGACAGGCAGGCAGTCAGACAGCTACTCATAGACAGGCAGACAGACAGCTACTCATGGAGAATTGGACAGGCAGGCAGACAGCTACTCATGGACAATTGGACAGGCAGGCAGGCAGACAGACAGCTACTCATAGACAGGCAGGCAGACAGCTACTCATAGACAGGCAGACAGTAAGACAGCTACTCATTGACAGACAGACAAATAACTACTCATGGACAGACAGACAGGCAGGCAGGCAAAGAGCTACTCATGTTATGTTATAACAGCTACTCATGTTATGTGCAATAATTTGTGCAGTTATGGAAACAGCTCTTTGTGTTTATGCAAGAAAATGTAACACATTTATTTACATATTGTGTGCATGCACATTGTACTTTGATACATTTTGCGAAAATAAAGCAATTGAAAGAGAGAAGTTATCAAGTATCATTAATGTCGTAATTTTATCTACTGGCCCCTGGCCCCTTGCCATTTTTGTAATGTGGCCCACAGGTAAATCTATTTGAGTATCCCTGCTGTAGGCAAACAGTTTATTGGTATAAAGTTGGTTATAAATTTTCTTTTAATCATATGCGAGTGTTAAAAACCATAAGACCAGACACTTATCACATGTCCCCATTTATTTGTAGTGCAAAAAAAGACAAGTCAGAACTACTACAACTTGTTCCAAACCCCTTTTTTGTAGTATGCCATAATCTTAACATGTTATATAACCTAAACATCAAACAACACCAAACCAAAACCCCAATAAAGCCACGCAAATAAGCACAGTGAAAACAAAGACTTAAAAATACAACATAACCATCTACTTTCAAACAAGAGCAGACTGGAACATTAAAAAGTGTACATGCATTGTAGTTTTTCAGTTTTGTACAGATAATGACATACATACAGTATTCACAGGGGGTCAAGTCACAAGAGCGCAGCTCTAATACAGCAGAGATCACAGACTACAGTCTAGCACATCTGGAAAAGGGGACAGCTGATTAACAAAATATGCTACGTGTAGTGTCTATACATAAGGTTATACATAAGGTGCAATCTATCACACAATCAATTAGATATCAAAATGTTTGATTTCAGGTAAAACATGATTCACTCCCAATCCAACAAGCAAAAGCCTTGTTGGCTTTATCCACTTAAGCCCTATACACTTAGTAGTCTCTTGGTGAATGAAAACAGCCGACCATATTGCGATGAGACAGGTTGTGAGCTTGCATATTGCTGTGAAAAAACTAAAAGACTGACATTCTTTTGAAATGTTTGCCTATAAATGAGATGCCCAAAATAAGGACACCAGAGTTCCAAGTCAAGCACCAGGTCTAATCCAGTGTATTGCACAGGAAACATTTTCTCCAGTTTAACTGAGCAGCTTGGGTTCATATACGCACCAGTGACTTCCACTGGGGGAAGTTTCACTTTTAATGTTGAGCTGAGAATTAATGCATGCCATTATGGACTCTGAGAACAACAAGCTGAAGGCCGTTGTCGATATTTAAATACATTCAAATCAGACAGCATAGAAAGTGGTGAGTGCGATTAGGCGCTACACACAACTATGGTGAAAAAAAAAGTTTACAATCTTTGGGAGGAATAAAAAATAAATAAAATTCATAGGGACATTGATATTTCATCACCGAGAGACATTGCTGGCAAAGTCTCTCAGCGTATATGCAATTTTCCATATTGGTTTATTTGACTCACCATATCTCTGAAAAGATAAATTGTGGTGAGGGGGATTTAAGCCTAATTAACTGAGTCATTTCCAAACAGAATTGCGTTCTTTATAAGTACTTTGTTATTTCAGATTTGTTAACTGAGGGGGATTTTCCGAGGTCTTTCTGTGAGGCACTGAAACAGAACCGCTGTTTGTACCGTTTGTACAGTAAAGTGCTTTGGTGAATGCAGTGTAAATGAAAAATTAAGCAGAGATTCAAGTGAATGAAACAGAATCAAGACTAAAGCCACTTCACATCTCATCTGTATCCCATATTCTTAAGGTCCTTCAATTAGCAAAACATCAACCAGTGAGAAACCAAAAAAAACCAACAAAAACAGTAGCTTTAAGGAAAAACTCCAAAAGAAATGGATTAAAGAAATATGAGATTGTTACGGACTTTGTTCTGTCTGTATGCGAGAGGTATTGGGTACATCTGTGTAGCTTCACAAGGCTCATGACACGTTACTTTCTCTGTAATTCGAGCAAAAAGACAAGCACTATTGGAACAGAGAACCCCAAGCACTGAGTGCACACTATTCTATACCATAAAAGACATAAAACGCTATATACAAAAAAATAAAAGACAAAAAAGTGACAAGTCCAGACGTTTGAGAGGACATGGAACAGAGACATCACAAGCTCTTCAGTTCCTTCCACAATGTCGTTTCCTCTCAGTTCAAAAGGAAACATTTTGAGTTTTATAAACAGCAGTAGTACCTCTGGTTCTCTGGGACTCCCAGAGGAAACAAAACTCATATTGTTGAGAGCCAGCAGGGGGCAGAAGTGGGAAACATTTGAGAGTTTCCTCTGGTGTTAAAAAAGGGCATTAAGGCAATGTGATTGGGAGTTGGACAGAAACTCTCCCTTCCAGCATATTCTTTTTCTTTACACTCTCACCCAGTTCTCCTCTGTTTAAGTCTTATCTGGGCTGAGGGCGTGTCAGACCTCTCCTGGCGTTGGTGGACTGTCTCTGCTGAGCCAGAAAGGACATGGCCTGGTTGGATGAAGTCACACGCTCCCCAGCCACTTTCTGATGCAGGGCCATTCCCTGAAACGAGGAGTGGAGAGAGACAGACGTGTTTAGAATGCTGCAACGCAGCGATGCGCAGGCAGGTGTCAAAACAACTGGCAAGATACCACGTCCAGTCCAGTGCATAAGCTTATTATACATGGTCTTGCGAGTGTCACTTTAACATCCATATATAAATATATACACACACACACTCACCATGTTGTACCAGGCACTAATGATGAGTTTCTCCTCTTGGTCATGTCTGGCCCTGCTCTTCTCATAGTCATGCTGAATAAACACACACAAACCCACAGGATATCATGCATGAAGGAGCGTGCGCAATATCACCATTAAAACAATCCAATCTGAACTTTTAAAGGAGCACTCAAGTTTTGCCTTTGTGTATCACTTCGGGTGAAAGCTAGTCATGAATGAATTATGTGGCTGTATTTTCAACATGTGATTCCAATGCCGGCATTAGTTCCAGAGTATGTACACAGTCATACATGTATGAGCTTGAGTATTCTTCCTAAGAAATACAACACTGATGTGGACAGTGGACAGCAGACGCCACCACAATAAATAATTGGAGATAAGAATTAAAAAATGGCCGAGTACTCCTTTAAACACACACGCACAGTGTACTGTACCTCTAAGTGGTGGATTCTCTTTTCTCGGTCAGTCAGCTGGTTCTTCAGGGACTGAATATCAGGACTCAGTTTAGGGTGCTGCTGTTTGGGGTCCAACGTTTTGATCACCTGCACAGAGGGAAGACACAACATCTTCAATGACATACAACATTAATCCTCAAGTCTAAGGATTTATACTTCCTTCAACTTAAGTCTAGGCATGTTGTATAGAACTACTACTGGTCAATTTAGAATATGAATGGGATGATCCTTCAGAATAAGACATAACATTTCACTAGAATGCATTGTATGTAGTCATAGCACTTTATGTATAGTTTACATAGATACTCCACTGTTATGTTCTTAGCTTACACATGTTTCATGATAACTACTTTTTATATATGAGATATAATTTGTTATTGCTTAATGTAAATCGCTCTGGATTAAGAGAGTCTGCTAAATGCCTAAATTGTAAATTGATTTCATTGCACTAAAAACAGGATTAGTCCGGATCAACCCACCGTCTTGGCCTTCTCCATGTAGCGCTTGTAACGCTCCTCCATGTGCTTAATGTCCTCGTCTTTCTTCCTCAAGATCTCTTGGAGCTCATCGATCTTCTTTGCCACTGAGATAAGAGGGAGGAGTGACAGACGGAGAGAAAAGAGGGGATGACGACAAGAGACCAACAAATCGGTATGAATTTATTCTACTTGACCATGGCTGTGCAGAAATTTGCCTTGGTGCAGAATTGACACAATGACAGTTGGTAGTCCGTTTCAAACCGACTGATTTTAACAGTGAATGTTTCAACTCGTATGAACTTCTGTTAGGTTTCCCCCTCATTGGAGAAGTCCAATATGGGTGTCACTCCTCAGAGGGATACCCACATTGGAGTGATCTAACCGGGTCACATAAGCATGGTTACCTTTGTTCCATTTCCTGGATACCAAATAGCTTCGTTAGTCAGCATGTAGCTTACTATAGCTTGCTTGCTATAATGTTTATTATGATGATAAAAAAGGACACTGCGTAGAGGTCTCTTATCCCCAACATAGTATTGTTAGGCAATGTTAAAGAACTGGTTGATGATGATAGATAACGTACAGTTGGTAGTTCATGTTAACTACAAGCTCATATTAACCAACCAACAGCTGAACAGATGCGGGTTTTGGCTCATCTCCGTTTGGATGAAACCATAAGCAGGAGGGTGGAGATAGGAAATATGTTAAATATGAACAGAAGCTGCTCAGAGACAGCTCTGGAGATTGTTCCACCAAAATAACTTTGGTTCTAGAACATGTTCCGTTCCAGATTCTTGGAACAGTGTTGCTTTCATGGAACCGATGGGCATTCTTTTGTTCCAGTTCTGAACCAACTTTTAGGATTCTGAACAAATTAATTTTCAGTCGAAACACTCTGGTTCAATATTAAGCAGGGAAAAAGAACCAAACTGGTCCAACCCCGGTGGAAAAGGCCTTACTGTTGCCGTCCACTTTGGGTTCCAGGTCGTCAATAACCTCCCTCTTCTTCTGGAGGTCAGAGTGGGCCTCGTGGAGCTTCTCCCTGGGAGGACCACAGAAGGAGAACATTGTGCTTCTCATAGATCATGCAGGTTGTTTTTAACGGATGGCATCAGCAGACTGGACAGTACTTACAAGTGCTCCTCCAGCTTTTTCTTCAATAAGGACGACTACAAAAAAGGAAAGGAATAATTTACCAATACATAAAAATGGGTGTCATATGCTGTACTGGAATGAAATTAAGTGCATGCACAAACTACAAAAACGCAAGCCGTCAAGAGTCAAATCATTGGCCAGGTGCACAGATAGTGGGCCGTACTTACGATGGCCTGATTTTGGCAGTGTCGGCCGATGGGGAGGGGGGCAGGCGGAGGGAGAGACAGACAGACAGACAGACAGACAGACAGACAGGGCCAGGCGTTAACGATGAATCACCACAGCAAACATATGGGTTACATATCCCACACAAGAGCACCCAGAGTAGGAGGAGAGCTGCATTGCAATCCTTGAGGGCCAAAAGCTTTCAGCGAAAAGGCCCGCTGTTCAATGTATACAGTGGCAACAGGATTTACTGCGCCAGCTGAAATATATATACATTTTCACTGATCATTACTCAGGTTCGTATTAGGTTATAAGCACCATATGAGAGTATGAATTGCAATGCATTGCATTTTATGTAGTCATAGCACTTTACAGTACACATGTATAATATAGAGTATGTATAGTTTACATAGATACTCCACTGTTACGTTCTTAGCTTACGCATGTTTCATGATAACTACTTTTTATATATGTGATGTATGCCATGCTTAATGTAAATCGATCTGGATTAAGAGCATTTGCTAAATGCCTAAATTGTAAATTGTATGAAGAAGCACCACTGTGATTATAGGTTGATTTTCAAGGATTGCAAAAGCCTCACAGAACATTTCAGACCTAGATGCTGTGTCTTCACCTACAGTACTTGCATCCATGCACATCACTGACTTGAACATGAGCGCAAACCAATAATATGCACACAGTCCTAAAAACCATTTGCGGTTGCATCGTCTAATGGGTGGCGCCAACATGGGGTCATTGATCAGTTTAGTTTTTTGCTAAAGAAAACTAAACTGTTTAGTCACTGTGGCCAGTGACTAAAGGACTGGGGTGCAGGTCAGCCGGTTCATCCCTCCCCTCCACTCACATCCTCCGTTTTGCTGCCTTGCTCCTGCAGAGCCTTCTGGAGCTCCTCCACCTGGGTTCGCAGCTCCGACATCTGCTGCTGGTTCAACCTGGATGACGAGACAGGTGTGCGTATGTACGTGAGAGATGTGTTGTAGAGAGGATACAAAACACACACAAACAGAAAGGAGCCAGGGAAAAACGTGACGAGTAAAGTCAATGTACAAGGTAGATGGGGAGGGGAGGGGGATTACAGAAGAGGGGGAAAGAAAGCTATCCTGTTGGAAACTGAGGCAGAGGTCATATAATCCTCGTACATCTGCTGCAGGGCAATGTTCATCTATTTCACAGTCTCTCTCTCTCTCTCTCCATTCCTCCAGTTTCTGCTGCTCAAAATGCCTCCCACACCATGGGCATGCATTCACATACACAGTCCACCCACATGTCCACATGGCCACAGGCATGTGCTGTAAACACACACACACAAACCAAGGGACAATCTGGCCTTCTGCTGTACGTCCTCCCATTGCAGCCCACACATACACACACACACACACACACACACACACACACACACACACACACACACACACACACACACACACACATACAGTCCAGAGGGTGAGCTGACATTTAAGCTAGAGCACTTCTACCATCAGCCAAATGTGAGCAATCAACAAGCCACAACCAGGTCTTAATGTTCGGGGACACATGCGCTCTCGTGCCCACATGACACGATGTGCTGACCTACAAAAAGAAAAAAAAGGCAAACATGATAATTAAACAACAGTACCCCATCCCCACCCTAACAACCAGCAGCAGCAGCTGCACTCGTCTCTACAGTACCTGTTCTGGCTTTCCAGTGTGTTCTCGTTCCGCTGGGCTTCCTCCAGCTGGACCTGCGCCTGGGCCAGCCTCTCTCTGTAAGTCACCTCCTGGACGCACAGCATCTTGTTCTCACTCTGCAGACGCACCACCGTCTCCCTGGGGATGAAGAGGCGCACGGAGCGGATGATGAGGAAGAGAGAGGGGAAATATTCGGGGGAAAAAGCAAGAAACACAAGAAACTTAATTTATGCTCCGTCGTACAAGCCACAGTGTGTCAAATTGTGGGCATGTGTAGATCTATTTTTGACACGACACCGGCAGGCAAGTGTAAAAAGGTGTAACACATGAGAAAAGGAACCAGGAGCAGTGGGAGGTCAAGGTTGGATGGCCAAAAGGCAATAGGTCCGTGTTGTGTTGAGCCCCCACCCCCTTCTCTGGGGCCAAAAACATAGCAGTGCCATTTGTCTCTATTTTCGGAGCCAATTGCGCATTTTCGTTCTAAAAATAATCTGCAGCGCCAGTGCCGTCACATTGAAGCAATTTGTCACACTAGACTACAGAATAAATGAATATATAGGGCAGGAGTGGGTGAGTGATTTCAACGAGATCTTGTGTCTATTATAGGCAACGGATGGTGAAATCTCATTGGTCATGCCTAATGACACCATGCTGTTTGCCATTGTGTACGTAGAGGCACGAATACACACTGAAGAATTACTAGGCAGACGTACTTGAACTCCGTGGGCATTATCTCTGCCGCTAGACTTCCTGCAGTACCGGAGTTATTGCTTCCTGCGGAGAGGAAAAGAGACAAGAATGACTGTCCATTCAGACTGAACTGAGAAGCCAAAGTCAGGAGATGAGCAATCTGCAAAATCACTTCAAAGTTGTGACTAATGTGGGTTTTTTCTGTCCATAATTGCTGACCTGCTTGCTGTTGCTGTTGGATCTGTGCACACCTCAGTTCATCATTGGTCTCACGAAGTGTCTCTCTCTCCGAGATCAAACGCTGGGAAAACAAAACAGACTTAGATCAGCTTTGACATTTCTATCTTACTGTGTTAGACATTTAGTAACCAGACCTCATTCCTAGCTTTTCTCATCTCGTGAGGAGAAAGAAATTATCTGCGAAAAAAATAATATCTATAGGGTGCGAATTCAGTTGCATTCATTTCTGCAGGAAGCTGTCTTTTTCAACCAATCACAACACGGTTTAACCCTAATGCCAGGGGAATGTAAAACAGATCTATTCTGCATCAGTTGAATGGTGAAAAAAAAACCGTTTTGGGTGGAATTCCCCTTTAAGTAACAGTTCCCACCCAGCGTACTCGCATAGTATCAGCCGGTATTAAAAAAAAAAAGTATATATATTTTTAAAAATATCCATAAATGTCACAAATGCTCAAAACAATTTAACTACTTAACATTCACGCAGATGTCCAATACTGATGAAGTATAGCTGTTAAGTGCTTGATATTTTGCGACTCTGCATTCTCCGTCAGTGAGTCACACAGTTGACCAACTCACCTCTTTCTCCTTTTCCAAAGCATTGTGCTTGTCGAGAAGATTCTTGTACTCAAACTGCCACTTCTCTGCTTTCATGGCCTCAACAGAGTGCTTGGTATGAAGGTCGTGTACCTGTGAGTGAAGCCAATTACTACAAGAGTCTCACTGCCTTTCTCAGAGGAGTACGCATAGTCACATACAGTAAATAAACGGTTGCAATAACTTCAATAATTCTAAAAAAAATTGCCCCTCACAATTTTTCATCCCACGATTTTGGCATTTTCTGTCTAGTGTAATCCTGGGCGCTACACTCCCTCTGCCAACCTGGGGAGGGCAACTGACCTCATGCCTCAGTCCATGCATGAGGAGTCCAAGCTGCTTTTTGGAAGGCACACGTTATTCCAACAAGTTCCTTTCCCTGGCTGGCCAGGGGGGAGTTGGTTTAAATGGGTTTTTTTGCGGCTTTTGCCTTTATTTTATTTATAGAGGGACAGACAGTATAGGCTGACAGGAAATGGGGTCGAGAGATGGGGGAGTGACATGCAGTAAAGGCCCGCGGCACACTGCCAGGACTACCGGGCCAAGGTGCCTGGACCGCTGAGCCACGGCCCAGGCCAGCGGGAGGGAGTTTAGAGACCAGGATTACTGCATGGTTTTTGTGAACTAATTCTCCTTCTTTGGATTCCCTCCGTTCCTCCCTCCAGCCAAGAAAAGAACAGACAGACTACTAGAAGCATTGTGCAGCTGCCAATTGTCAAAATATCATTCACAGAGATGAGTGATTATGTACTTTGGCTTTGACCGTTAACACAAAAGTTAATTGTCTCTTGGGACAGCCTATTGATCCTAGCTTTCACAGAAATCCACTCAAATTTTGCTTGATTGTGAGCTTGAACCTTTTAGTGAACATTTCTCCTGGGCAGTCTACTTACTAATCATTCCCACCAAGTTTCATGAAAAATCTAGCAACCCTTTTTGCAACTACTATTTTGCTACCCGACAGACCTTTGAACCCCAAAACTTCCCAACGTTATTTTGTGAACAGATAACCAAACACAATGGGGTGAAAACACAACCCAGATTCAACTCCACCGGCAAAGGTAATAATGCCCACACATGGACCTTTGGCTTCACTGTGGTGGCATTAAAAACAGACAACCTACAGCAGGGGTATTCAATTAGATTAGGCCGGGGGCCACAACTGTAGAATGATTGTGTGTGGGGGGCCGCACAGTGTGCGCGCGAAGCGCGGAAATTTGTGGGTTCTCAAAATGCTTTTTGTGCTCAAACACGAAGATTTATGTATATTTCCGCACAGTAATGAGCAGGGTAATATGTCTATACAGGTATATGCCACCTTAGAATAGATTTAGGCCTAGACCTATTTGACAGTGCATAAACAGCATTGCTTTGACATTAACGACCATCAGCTGGACGGACACACACACACACAAACATTACATAGAGCAGTGATTCCAAAGTGGGGTTCGGGGACCCCCACGGTCCTTGAGGCAGTTCCAGGGGGTCCCCAGGGAAATGGTTTGGAATCAAAAGGACCCTTATGGGTTTGTAACTCTGAGAGTGTACAAATGGAACCAAATGGACCCTAACAGGGTTTATTATTGTGAGAATGATGGCTTCCATTTTCGCAACTTTTCAGGACTAGAAAGCCTGCAGTTTCTATTAGCTTGGATTCTCCATTGATGTCACTGTGGGTTTCTGAACTGCCCACAGCCCTCCTATGTGACACAGACCGAGTAGAAAAAAACGTGTCATTTTATCATGATTATTAGTGAGGACCTATTATAATATGAAGATAGGTTGAAAAGTGGTCCTTTAATGATTACCGTCATTATGGTAATCTCACAATTAATATCGCACAAACCATACCTGTAACTTTTATTAGCCCTATTATTATTCTAAAAAAAAAAAAAAAAAAAAAATGTTTTTTTTTTTTTTTTTTTTTTTTTTCCAAAATTCTTCCAGGGGCCACAAGGAGGCGCTCCGCGGGCCACATGTGGCCCGCGGGCCGCCAATTGAATATCCCTGACCTACAGTATATTCACTATTCAGTAGGTACCCTAGTCTGTAATAAAGTACAATGACATAATACACATGTCGATGCGATGTACAAAAATGCCCACCTGTCTCTTGTAGGTGTCCAGCTGGCTGCGCACAGCGTTTGCCCTGCGTAGCTCCTCCTCCAGCTCACACGTGCGCTGCATGAACACCGTATTGCGCTCCTCCAGGAGGCGCACTTGCCTGCGCAGGTCTCCCAGGTCCTCCAGCTTACGCTTGTACGTCTCCACCAGCGCCTCCAGCCGGCTCACCCGGTCCGACGAGTGCCTGGAGGGAGAGAGAGAGAGAGAGAGAGAGAGAGACATTGACAAGAGGTAGAGTGAGAGAGAGTGTGGGAGGCGCGTTGCATTTGACGTGGTGGTTAAACAGAAAACGTCTCCTCCGGGATTTGTCCTCTTCTTAAACAATGAATATTAGCTAAGCTGGGTGTAAGTCAATATCCATACGCAAAATCCAACGTATTAACATGGATCATTGTGACGTATGGCACACAGTCAGAAGTCAGAAATATGGGCCGACACAGTGTACAGTTAAATCCCCAGCTGTTGCTACAGGCATGATGGTAGTTTAGCATTCCCTTGTGGGATGTGATCCATTGTGTCTCCAAGTGTCTTGGAGCAAGAATGCTGATCCGCTATAAGGCGTTTAACCATTCATTCATGGAACATTCATGATGAGTACGGCAGATGTTTCTGATGAGGTTGTGCGCTCAGAAACGTATCATATACATACAGTACACATTACAAGCATTTTAGGATGACCGGTAAAAAGGGAATTAAGATCACTTTTCTCAATATGAGAGGCTGTGTTTGAAATTTCGAATCCCAACCCACCCAACCCAGAGTATGATGTAACAGCAAAATGGCCATTGTGGGAATATGGTTAGTTGGACCAAAGATGGTTCATTTACAAAGATCCGCCATCGAGGCGAAAGGTACACAAATCTTACAAATGGTCTCCTAAGACTAAGTGTCTGACGGCAAATTATGCAAATGTTTGCTGGTGCTAGATCCAGAGTGTGTGTTGCAGGGACAGAGAAAGGTAAATTATAAAGTTGATTTTCACCTGATCTTGTTTCTGAAAAAATCCATTTTCGTATGTGTGAGAGGGAGGGTGACTGATTTAAGTAGTCACACCTGGCCTGAGTCAAACTAGAACTGGACTCAGAGCTCGTTCACTCTTAGATTGGAATGAATAGACTCCAACCTGCTTCAGGTCTCACACAGACGCGGGAGGTAAACCAGAGATGGCGAGTTGGACTCACCTGAGGATGTCCATTTCGTCTTTGAGGTTCTGGGCTTCCTGCGCGAGGCTGGTGAGCTCTTCGTTACGGTGGCGCAGCTCGGATACCTCACGCTCCAGAATGTCCCCTCGTACTCGCGCATCATCCCTGCTGGTGTCCAGTCTGAGGAAACGGAAAATCGGTTTTCACCAGCAAAACAAAATCAATGTGTTCAATATAAATCAAAGTGTCTAGTACCTCCAGTCTAGAACAAAAGCCAAATCAAATGTGTAAAATCTTACACATTTTTCTACACTAATTTGTGTACTCGTCTCATTCAGTAGTCAGTCAGTTGTGAGAACAGACACTTGGAAAAGGGTATAGGCTATTTATTGATTGCCATTTATTGATTGAATACTTTATTAACAGGCTTTGGGCCAAGCCTCTAGGTCTAGGCTTGTTGCCATTGTGGTCCCCTGTATAATATCGGTCAGAATTGTATCGGCAGATATGACCTCGGAGATCGGTCATAATCGTGCACCCCTACCATCAATGCATTGCAACGACTTCTCCATAAGCTTCTAAATTAATTTCCATGACCAGAAGTAACAACTTTTCAGAAAGACAGCACTGAAAGTGTGCATATCCTCTTAGCCTTTACCCACACTTTATCTACATTTGTATCATGCCTCATGTATTTCCCAATGTAAAACTCTGTATATTACATCCAGTCTGACGCCCCCTGTGACTAGTACTGTACATCTAGGCCAAAAACGTCTATTAATGACCTGTAATTCTCCTCCTGGAGTTGCTCCATCTGGCTCTGAAGCAGCAGGAGCTTCTTGCCCGTGATGGCGGTGGTGCCCTCCTGGGAGTCCGAGCGAGTGAGTCTCTCCTTCAGCGAACGTGTCTCGACCTGCAGGGACGACCTCTCCTCCAGGGCTAGTGACAACTGAGCAGATAAGACAAGAGGAGAGGAAGACAAGGTGAGAGAGGTGTAAACTAAAGCATGTGGTGAGGGGTAGATTTTACAGTTAGTTGACGACAAACGCAGAGTGGCACAAAATCAAAAAGAGAGAGAAAGACGAGGCAAGGTGCAGATGAACAGATCCTCGAGGTCGGGAAAAATAAAGTGCCATGGGCTGACGAAGAGGTACGCACATTTCTTCAGAAGAACACTGAACGTGGTCAGGCGAAAAGGAGCCTCACACGTCCTACAGAAAATGCTGAACGACAAACTGACAGATTACATTCAGAGAAACATACAGCGACAAATTCAGCACTCTGTACAAGACACATTTAGAAAATACATGCATCAGATGTTTTTTTGCCAGTTCACATGCGCAAATTATCAATGGCCGGTTAGTCAGCTGGTATGCTGTGGTCTCAGGCAGATGGAAAGTTCTCAATGGTGCAGTTGTTAGCATTCCCCTGAGGTCAGGACGATGGGGAGGAACACATACTGTACTGGAGGTCCATTTACAGTAGGACCCCCGATGACACTGGTTAATGTTACAAATGGTTGTAGAACATTCCGTTATGAATGTACTGTAGGTGGATGGTTGATGTAGACTGAACTGACTGAGGTGGAGAGATTTAGATGGACAGTTACAACACTGATGCTTAGAGGATGCAGAGTGAGCTCTGGGATTGCAGATGGCCTTCAATACATGTCGCAGTCACATGTGGGGTTGCAGTTAGGCAAGCTGACGCTGTCATTCATATTATAAAGAGGGTGAGTATACTGTATACTTACCACTCTCCTGTTTGAGTACAGCAATACCCTTCACTGAACTTTAAGGACAGATTGCATGCTTTAGGACCAGTCCAAGTTAATCGCATTACAAATACACAAATTGCTAGTTTTTGCATGTGCTGCAGGTGAAAGAACAAATAGGTGGGTTGAGACTTGAGAGCAGTATTGACATTTATTGGTGACTCATGTGACCCCATGCTCCCAAGAGAAGTGAGTCAGTTCAATGCCATTGAAATCAGTTCAATGTCATCATGATGTTAGAAAACTATCAAAAAAATTCCCTTATCAGTCAGGGCACAAAAATAAGCAAGGTTTACACAACACACTAACAAAGGTAATAGAGCATGCACAGTCACTCTAGCCCAGGTGACGGACAAATGGCAGTACAAGAGAAAGAAACAGAGCCCGCAACATGTTTCGATCATTCCTGAAGAAGATCCCAGTGATCGAAACATTGAATTAATAAACCAGTTGAGCAGAGTTATTCCTTACCAGTGTTGCGGACTCTATTTATTTCTCTTACACAACACACTGTCATAGCAAACAATAACAACCCAATTTCAGCAAAGCTAAGCAATATGGGCCAGAGCAGTCCTGCAGACACACACACATGAACTGGCATGCAGAGCACTAGAGCATAACTAGGCTAGGCCTCTAAAATATTTGAAGCATAGTGGACTGATGTCAAGTGGCTGATGTCATTATTCCCAAAGCATGTTTGACATTCCCTGTGCTTACCTGATGCTCAAGGTCTCGACAGCGCTGGCTCATGTCCTCCTTCTCGCCAGCCTCCTCACTCAGAAAGTAATATTTCCTGGACTGCAGACGTGCAGAAGTGACATGAGAGACAGCCGAGGTGTCACAGTAGGCATAGCAAGGAGGGAGTGAACAGGAGTGAAAGGAAGAGACAGAGAAGAACAAAAGACAGGCGTAAGTGATATGCCGAACGGTGTACACAGAGGGCTACAAAAGTGTTTTGAGAAATTACTGGGTGGAAAAATAGAGCAGGTTTCACCTGGTAGTCGAAGTCTGTAGTAGTCTCCGGAGTTCCCGGTTCGGAGGAAAGTTCTTTGGTTAAGAGCTGTAATGGCAACACACACAAATGAAAACAGGATCACGCGATCAGTGTTACTGTCAGACAATAGGTGATCTATTGCATGTTTATGAGCATAAGCACTGAAGAATATTGTTTGCCAGACACAGAGCAGAGACACTAGGACTTGTGCTTATCCGGATAAGATTTATTTTGAATAAAACCGTGACTAAAAAGCGTGACAGAGAGCTCACCTCTTGAATTGCCGTCATGACGACGTGCTGGACGGATTCCTCCAGAGTCATTATCTGCTGGATTTGCTCTGTGGAATAGAAGACAATAGAGAGATGCTACGACTCAGCCAAACCCACATTTACTAGAAGGAGATCCACCAGTGAGGCTTTCTTTTCCACATTGTTGAACAACCCCTTTTTACTGTGTCTGAATATAATTGCATGATATTATCAATATAAATTCATATACGATTGTACAAATCCATGTAATCAATAAAACAAGGCTCTACTCTTGATTGGCAGTGTGTATTTTGTTGACCACGATAACTAACTAGGCTGTTTCACATACAGTATGAAACTTTTCCACAAGTCATATGATTTTGAAGGAGGTAATCCCTCATCTTTAATCCCACAGATGGCTGCCTCTTGCTGGACAGAGACTTTAAAGGAATTGAAAGTCTCTGTCCATGTCCCATGGTATAGTTTATATCCTCAGAAAAATTTATGTGATGCGTAATTGTTAATACACCATCAAAATCTCTTTAACCATGTTTTGTACGTCTATTTTTGAGAATTGTGAAAAATGTGGAATAATTTAGAACATTTCTAACAACACAAATCTTCTCTTATGGGGTCCCTGGCACAAAAACTTATCAAATGCCATTCTTGGGCCAAATACATTATCCAGGGGGTCCTTGACATGACTTAGTTGAGAACCACTGCATTAAAGGCCTTGTCCTCTAAGCACCTTGCTTCTTTTCACAGCTGACAGCACAGCCCAGCACCAGCTGGACCAGTTTTCCCAGCTCCGTTACATCTCCCATCTCGCCAATCAGGTTCACGTCTGGTAGGTGCGCATCCGATACCTGGTGACCGAGCACCTATCAGTGACAAGCCGAAGAGAGGGAAGACATTTAATAGGACACTGGGTGCCGGGAATAGATTGAAAGCAGTCGGTAAAATGGAAAGGAATAGGGGGGGGTGAGGGAAATTTCCAACAGCAGAAATATGATATATTCTTACATCATGGTAGTACTCCAGCATGCTCTGAAGAATCTTCTTCAAGTTGCTCACCTGAAATTAGTCATGTCCATTAGTACATACTACAGTACGTAACATTTTCACCAGGTTGCTGCAAAAGTAAAGCCCAACATAAATCCTAAGCCCTATAGACTTCGTCATAGTAGAAATAGAAAAATAATCTATTCTACAAGCTCAGAGATTTGCCATAAAAAAATTATTATTACTTTTTTTTTAATCTTTAGAAAATTTGACCAAAATAGGGACACCAGGGCTCCATCTCACCTAAAGAAATTCTGTAACAGTTTCTTTTTGTAGGTAGTCTGCACATGTTATCATGTACTGTAGAGTACATGTTATCGTGTACTGTACATGGTGTATATACTGTAGAGTACAAGTGCATTGAGTACACGGCCCATGTATATCTGTAGTGTTTTTGTTGGTTTCAGGATGGTGTGTCCTTTGTGTTATGGCACAGAGAGCCAGAGCAGAAGTATTATTATGAACACAATAAAGTTTAACTTGTATTGTCTAAGCTAACGGGGAACAAAACAACTAGTCATTAGCTGTGATGGTCACTCTACCCCGTCATATCCTATCCTACCATTTCACAAATTACCTTGAGGCGCCAGTTGGCCCCACTCTCCTCCTTGATCATGCCCAGCCATGTCTTATTAAACCAGGAGGGGTCTCTGTTAATGAGAGAACAGGAAACAGCATTGATGAAGAGGATGACCCACCATCTCTGGACATCTACAGTAGATCATATACAGCAGTTTGCTTCCATTCCACTGAGCCCAGGGGCATTTCTTTAGGACAGGTCATCATTACCATTATGGCACACATGAGATTGGTAGGAACACACTCAAACGTGAAGAACGCTCTACTCCAAACTAAACTGACCTTCAGATAAATAACCTTCAAAACCAGCTGTGTCAATTCTCATTCAGATATGTGTACTGAGACAAAATAAATAAAAATAAAATAAAAACACCAGTCAGTAAGATATGGATATTTGCATAACATGGTATCCATTTATACAAATTCACCTATAGCGGTTCAAGGCTTTAACATATTCAAATGTTAGGATTGTAAATGCAAATCACACAAATCCTTGGTGAATCAATTTTAAATCTTTCCGGATTTTTGTTTTGCATAGATAATACTATTGTGTAATTCATACTTCCAAATCCCATAGACATAGATAACCAATCACAGCAAACATACTTTGTATGGCTAGTGTAACTGTTCATTGAAGTTTTGACTTTGTGATACAATAATGAACTTCTTAACAGACATAATTGTTCTCTTACATTCTGTGTAGAACATGTGCAACAGCCACTCCACTGGTTAGATCATACTTGCTGGTACAGGAAGGCACCTGGAACGTTTGCAGCTGGAGAGGTGGAATAAGATCAAAGGAATACAAGACTTGAACCGCATAGGCCTAGAATACACTGCAACCATAAGTGCACTGCCAGAAAGTACACTCATGAACCAAGAACAAGTGTTTTACTGTTTATATGCAGTAGTCCTTCAAGGACTGCCGTGAATATAGGAATTAGTTTTACAAAAAGGTTTAAAGCTAAAAACATAGAGCTTTAATCAAAAGGTTATTATACGCATGGAGTAGAGAAAGCACATAATCCTAAGGTTAGAAGTTAACATAAGTCAATTGAAGGGCTTTGGACAAAATCTCTTTAAATCTTCTTAATGACTAAACAACAGTTTCTAAGCAGTCAAAGATATGGATAATTGGATAAATTTTATATGAACATATATTAGATGGAATGTATTTTTCAGAGGCTGCGATAATCGTAATCTGCAAATTGTGCATAATAATACGCATTGAACAGAACGTCCAGTCAGAGAAGTTTACAAATGGTCTGTGTTCTGTTACGTCATTATTTCAGTGATTGCAAACAGGTGGATTGATCGTCTGAACTCCATCGAGGTATGTCGGACAAACTATACCTATTGCAGCAGCATAATAAGTAATAATTGCATTAGAAGTCACTCTACTTGAACGGAACTGTGTTATGTCTGTATGTTGACACTTTTGGTAGATTAGAAAAACAAACTGAAGAAAATAAAACTTAATGCACTATTGGCGAACTATACAACCCCGGGCTTAATGACAGTCGACTTCACACGCAACTAGTCAACAAGTTACAGGTGTATATTCAATATTTTAAGTTATCTGGTTATTTAATGCATGTTAACACATTATATTATGGTATTTCCCCCACACCATCTCTGTTGACATCTGCAGTCACTATTAGCCATAGCTTTGCTAGCTTATAGCCACGTCAAACTTACCCAGTTTAGCAGTGAGTCGCATAGCTCTGCTTTGTCCAAACTCATCTTGTTTTGTCCGCTTATAACCAGCGGCTTGCAGACTGGAGAGATGGATTCCAATCTCAAGCCTTTTGGACAATATTTTGTTGAGCCTACTTTGTTTCCACGTCAGACTGTACTATGGCCGCCTCCTGTAATTTTTGGTCCTTGACTTATTTGCTTTTGAACTGTCCGTGCGAGGTTCCGTAGAGCGTTGACATGGCAACGGATTAGTTGGGACACAAGTCTGTCTGCTGCTTTTCTGGTCATCTGTGTTATTCAGTCATCAGTACAAAGAAGAAAAACACGATGAAAACTTTCCTTTCCTTTTTCAAGGAAAGGACATTGAGAAACACACCTGGAACCCTTGTGGAGATGGAAAACAGACTTTCAGCAGGCTAAATCTAATGAAAACTAAGAACTAAAGAACACAATGCTACTAAGATTGAACCCATATTGTTCATGTTGTGTTGTGTACAACTGAAAACTAAGACAAAGACATGAATTACACTTACATTGAGTAAATACAGAAATGAGGATAATAGACATAAATCACTCACAAAATCCATGTCAACTGGAATTCTTACTTAGTTTGTATCTCCCCTTTTTAATGGC
The DNA here is from genome assembly GCF_963924005.1 of Protomyctophum bolini. NCBI lineage: Eukaryota > Metazoa > Chordata > Actinopteri > Myctophiformes > Myctophidae > Protomyctophum > Protomyctophum bolini. Next base: position 13,146,206 of record NC_137872.1, on the reverse strand, counting down.
AGGACAGTGATTCACATGTGTTTTTGTTTTGGCATCGATATTTCACATTGTAGATCACCACTAGGTGGCTCTAGTTGACAAATAGCCAGTATTGGATAGCCTACAGCCCCAGCAGACCTACATGGCATCAGGTCAGGGTGTGGGATGCCCTCAAATCTCATGGAGGTACTCACTCGCGCAGTAAGATAAATGGAATCAATTTAAATGACTTTTGTTGAGTATTTATTGATCATTAGGCTGATTATGCTTTTCAATAAAGACAACCAAATATTTATTTCAAGGGTAGCCTAGGAGGCTATAGAACCGGGTTCTATTACACTCTGTGCAAAGCTGCACGTCTCCACTATTATTAACGTGCCTACTCACACAGCCGCACAAACACGCCCACATGCACACACGCGCACACACACACACACACACACACACACACACACACACACACACACACACACACACACTCCAGTTCCTTGGTAATCTGCACATCTGCTTGTCAACACGTCTCTCCCCTGCTTTCAGTCTCTCTCACAATTCAAATCAAATGTTATCCTTCCACCCACTTCTTGTTTGATCTGGCCAGTACAACAAGTAAACCTGCCTGGCATGCCTGCCTGCCTGCCTGTGTTCCTCCTTCCACCATGGTTCCTGTGCTTTCTGAACACCTTATTGAGCTGTCTTACTGAGCTGTCTTGCTTACTTATAGCACTGCCTTACCTGTGGCGTTCTCCGTATTTGACTGTTAGGTGTTGCCAATGCAACATGCGTGTTTGCCCATGCCTCTCCCTGTGGTTGTTATTGCACAGGTTGGAACACATACACTGTCGTTTCACAGTCGATCTTAGTCCGTGATTGTTAATATGTTCCTTGTGTGTGGACGTTATAGATTCTTACTGTTGACTGTCAACTCTTGGCTTATTGATCTCACACCACCACCTCTCTCTCTCCCATATAGACTCAACGCAGCACTTGGATTCACCTTGTTGAGTGACGTCCACTGGAGGGCCTTTCATTGTCCATGTAAGCTTTTTCTACTTGGTAAAATGTCCCTTGCATGTCCCTTCCATATGAGAACGAGATATCCCTAAAGCCTAATTGTAAGTGTTATAAAGCAGGATCCAAATACAGTCAGGAAAGACTAGGCAGGGAGTGTGGTGGGGTAAAACAAGTTTACAGTCATTCACAACAGTCTGCACCCAAGCACAGCAAAGTGCAGGCATGAGTTGAGGAGACAGACCAGGCAGAACAGAATACAGGAACAGACATATATACAGTAACACTCTACAGAATAGAATACAGGAACAGGCATAGTACAAGCAGGATAACAACGGAATCTACCGAATAGAATACAGGAACATCCATAGTAGAGGCTAGAAAACAACTATTAATCTCCAGACTAGAATTCAACAAGAACAGCTATAATACAGGCAGAAAAACAACTATGGATGAATGAATAGAATACACAGCCTATAGGAACGGGCATTGTACAGGCGGGATAACAACTATAAATCTACAGAATAGAATACACAGCCTAGGAACAGGCATTGTACAGGCGGCATAACAACTATAAATCTACAGAAGAATAGAATCCAAGAACAGGCATAGTACTGGAGTACAGGAGTACACTAACATAAACAGACAATCGGGCAACATGGCAAGCGGGCAGGGAAGGGCTTATATACACACAGGCTAACGGAACACATGTGAACACAATGCACAATCGACACAGGTGTAATGCCAATGTATGCTCCGTTGTACGGCGGTGTCATGCACCGGATATAGCTGATCTACAAGCTCACAACACGTCGCAGATGTGACTATCTCATTGTTCCTTGGTTGATTGATTTGATTGAATCTTGATATTTGATGTTGATTCTACATTATTTATTCCCACACTGGTAATAACATAAAATGATATACAAACAATGTAACACTTATGATTGAATTTCCTGCTTTTTGTTCCCTCCAATTTATTATCATTTTTACTTTCTTAATGGATTTTTATTTGTCTTTATTTATATGCCAATGCTTTGGCACTATGAAAAAGGCCAATAAATAATAATAATTCATTTAATTTAATTTAATTGAAGAGAGAGAGGGTGGCAGAGAGAGAGAGAGCAATGGGGAGGTCTCAGCTTAGGTAGCCCTGCATTTGATTATGAGACCTGAGAGGAAGTGAGGTTCATAACCGGAGAGGGGGGGGTGTCATTACAGTTGGGGTTGGGGGGGTCAGTGGAGTGGTTAGTCACCCGCTGAGGGAAGGGTTTATGTGACTAACACTGGAGTGGCTGGGAGGTGTGGCCCGGCTTTTGGCCGGGCCCTGCGATGAGGTTGGCTATTTTTGGCCTGCTCCTCTTCCTCCACGCTAATTCCTCTTTTCACCCGTTCTCTCTTTCCTTGTTGACCAGATGTGTTTCCTTCCTCCTGAAAGTCCAAAAAGCAGTAGTTCTCCTCTTTTCCGAGGCCGCACTGACGCACTTGCATCGCTCTGGGGAACTGGAGAGAAGGGTGGAAGGTGGGAGGGCCAACAGCTAAGATTGAGTAATTATTCCTTTTAACTTCCTCGCCTGGAAAGAAATTGAGGATAGTTCCTTTTTTTTTTTACTTGATGTTGAAAACCTCAAATAGTGGCTCATAAAGAACTAATCACCTATGTGATACTACATCGAACATTTAAGGTCACATATACTTCCGTTCTTATCTAATCATATCATATCTAATATTAAATGATTTATATTTACATAGCACAAAATATAAATGCACCATAGCCCTTTTGATATCGAGGTTTGACATTTCTTATCCTAGAACTTGACACAAAGTCCTCACTTGCTGAATCTCGTGTCAGAACTTATCTGGCAGGACTTCAGTCAAACATTAAATAAGAACAACGTGAAGGCCTTCTAAAGCTGTAAAAGACACTTCACACGCCTACATGGGAATGAGGGCTGTGGTTTAGAGGAACAAAGACACGCTGCACCTTTAAGTAAAAGAATGCCAACAATCTGCTGCTGTGCCCAGGCATTTGGTGTTGGAATCTGATGGAATGTTGGCAGAGGTTTATTCCCTACGGCTTTCCCAGGTGTTACAAAGGCAGGAAAACAACCTAAATCTGGAATACACTGTGGGGCTTGTGAATACAAGAGAGGGGGGGCAGTTTATGAAGAATGCACAGAAGGTTAATCACAACGGCCATTTCTAGACATTAGATCATCCACAGGGACACATGTGGATACAGAGAAAAACACAGAGGGGATAAGACAACACTGGGGCATGCTGGTATCTGACCGGATAGTGCGTCAACCACATAATCACAAAGTCCCCGGTTTGATTCTGGCTGGAGACCTGTGTTGCATGTACTTCTCCCTCTGTGCCCTTAGTTTCCTGGCTCTTTATTGTCCTGTATTAAAAGGAGGAAAAAAGAAAAGGGAAAAACAAACAAAACGACTGAGTTTTTAGACTCTTTCAAGCTTATCAGCACACTCCTCCCTCACCACCTTTAACCACACATTTATGTTTTTGGCATTGGCAGGCACTCGATAACCTCGCCTATGAAACTGGGAAAGGGAGTGTTTATCACAAAGTGCATGCACATGAACAACTACAGATGGCAGGGCCAAACTGGTTGCTGAGACATAGAAAAGGGCTTTTTAAGCTGTTAAGACTCTTACGGATCCATTTGGGTCAATTTTTGAGGGGCGCTGTACAGCGTTTAGTGTGTACACAAACTATCCTACACAAACATTAAATTCCAATTGGCACTGAATGGACAATTTCACGTCATAGTGTACATTTTACGTCACCTAGTGTAGGTGAGGACGCAAATTCTGATTGGCCGGAATGAGATGATGTATGATGCTGTAGGAGGATAAGAGTGTGTACTGTATACATCAGGGTGGTTCAGTGGTCTCAGAACACCACTGGTGACTCAGTGATTAGTCAGTGTTACGTCTAGGACACTTCAATACAGTGAAGCTTTGCCAAGGTTATGTAATAATAATGCATGAGCTGGTGATCGAACTTATCGATCTGGTATCCACACATGACTCATGACAGCAGCACTAACACAGGCTGTTCTGTTTTTTCAGGCGTGACCATGGGCTTGACCCACAGAAGCACCAAACCACCCCAAATGCCCCCGGCACAGGCGAGGCAGTAGGAGGAGGGCTACTATGCGATCAGCTGTGCTGAGTGGGCAGTGACAGCGGATCAACCTACCAGAGTCGCGGCATCTGTACACGAAGAAAACAGGTGTGTGTCACGGGTTGCTCCCAAGGCTCGATAATTAACAACAAACTAGGAGCTACCCTGACCTAAAAGACGTGGATGGACGTGTGTGCGTGTGAGCGTGTGAAGGTTATGAGCTGGTGATCGAACTTATCGATCTAAGTATCCACACATGACTCATGACAGCAGCACTAACACAGGCTGTTCTGTTTTTTCAGGCGTGACCATGAGCTTGACCCACAGAAGCACCAAACCACCCCAAATGCCCCCGGCACAGGCGAGGCAGTAGGAGGAGGGCTACTATGCGATCAGCTGTGCTGAGTGGGCAGTGACAGCGGATCAACCTACCACAGTCGCGGCATCTGCACACGAAGAAAACAGGTGTGCTTCGTCTGGTTTTTACTCTCACTGCGAATGAAAAGGGGATTGGTTTCAGTGTTACATACTGAAGTGATCCTCTCCGACTGTCTTCTCCCAATCTGTCAGTTCAGTTCAATTAATTTGAATTCATCTCAACTTCTTCAACTGCTGTATTGCCGCATCACAGGTTTTACAGCGTGTGAAATTCTTTTTCATACATGCTCTCATCATTTGTACTAGTTTTCATAAAAGGGAAGAAGAATAGCGATAGAAAGAATGAACAAAGAAAACAGATCAGAATATTCCTGATATGATTAGAGTAAAGGATCTACAGTACATGGCATGCATTCAGTACACACGGTACATGGATAGAAGAAAATGTAATGAGGCAGTTAGCGTAGCAGCAGATAGTAACTGATATCTACACAGTACAGTACAAGCAGGCGCAGCGGTAGAATACCAACAACTATAGAACCTATAGAGCTGTGTGCATATACTGTACTTTCACATGCAGGTGAGATATCATACTGTATCAGACGTGTCAGAGGAAGCTTACTGTAGGTGACAGTCGAGCAGTCTATTCTCTATGCATTATTGGCAGTTTGGCACGATATTGCAGCTACAAAGAGAATCAATCAAACGGCACAATAAAAAACAGAAAGCTATCTCTCTCTCTCTCTCTCTCTCTCTCTCTCTCTCTCTCTCTCTACCCCCCCCCCCCCCCCCCCCCCCCCCAGAGGCAGCACATGGCTAGCGGGGTGAGTCATTTCAGCCTGGTAGCAAGTGCCTCGTCCTGGGAGAGTCCCCCCATGTGTCCTTGTGATTACGGCCAAAGCCCCAGAGGGCATCAGGTGCACTGCCACTTAAGGCAACGTGAGCCCATGGTATCCATTGTCTCCAGGCTCACAATGAAAAACGAGCACATGCCAAGCACACTTGAAAGATGATACAAACACCTCGAGAGATGAAAAGGCGCTTCTTCTTTTTTCTGGAACTTGAACTGTATCAGAACCAAGAGGCAGCTGTTTCTGGCCTAGTTCCATCGCGTTTTCGTTGCTGTTGCGCTTTCGTTGTCATATGACACACTGGTGTGCTGTGTGGTTTGCAGTGCATCTAATAATGGGGATATTGAATTGATGTTGGTTCTAACAGACTTTAGGACCCTGCCACCTGGGCCGGGCAAAGTGTGTGCATTGTGAATATGGAGCTGGTACTAACTGACATGGTCACCGTCTGATAGATACTATCAGAACCTAACCAGTAGTAGTAGCAACCATGGTGGCAAATGTCACTCACACTATGCTGACAGGATGATGATTATAGCTGAGCATTGTACAAATACAACCTACTGTATGGGCACTTGGCCAATATTGATGATATTAGTATACTATTAATTAATGTTCATGTCAAATCCCCTTGATTAATGGAAACTTCTGGTTTGTTTAATCAGTCAGGCATCCCAATTTTAGGGGGAAATTTGTGAACATGTTGTGAGCTTGTAGATGGGCTATTTTCGGTGTAAAGGGGGGAGAGCAGACCAAGTACAGAGCCAAACCCGCTCATCTAAGTACTAGTTTACTACGCATAGAGCGTTTAATGTAGAGACAAAAAAAACAACAGGTTCTTGTTTGTTTATGTTATTTGTATGAAGGGCGCAGATGATAACCCTGTCATCGGTTACAAATAACACATCTTAACGTCTACCTAAATGGAGCTGGAGTGCACTGTTATTTAGGTATTATAAATGCAATAATTGCAGAGTACGACTAATGACAGGCTAGGCTGGCAGTTCTCTACTTAAGCCTGTTCTCGCTAGCACGTGTTCACAAACTAGCAAACACACTTCACATGCACACATCTGAACCGTAACAATAGAACCGCATGCACTCCACCTCGCAGAGATAGGTTTGTCGTAATCTCCCTGCGCTCCACCTTGGCACTCCACAGGTAATTTACCCCAGTTATTGTGGCTTCTGGAAGCGTTACTGTAGGCAAGGTAGTAGCGATGCAGTGGGCATATGATGCAGTGGGCATATTTTGGAAGGGTGTGTGTGTGTGCGTGCGTGTGTGTGTGTGTGTGTGTGCGTGTGTGTGCGTGTGTGTGCCTGTGTGTGTGTGTGTGTGTGTGTTTGTGTGTGTGTGTGTGTGTGTGTGGACATGACTGGACGTGCAAGCACAATGAGGTGGTGTTCTACCAGTAAAGTAAGACAGTCCGCTCCATCAAAATCAATAATGCAGAGAAAGTGGGAAATGATTAGCTCAGACAGTATGTGTAACCATCTACGACATCTAGCATGGAGTCATCAACTGTGTGCGTGTATCGGTCATTCAATTCTACCAGTCAATGATGGGAGTGAACTCAACGGTCCGTCTTGACTGTTTGTAAGGGCGTGAGATGAGATTTAACGAATGATTACCAACGACGGTCAAAATAATACAAGAAATAGCCACACCTACACCCTTGCACAACTTCTTCTGGTACCCACGCTTTCAGCAAACACACCCAAATGAACCCTTTTACCTTCATGCTCTGTCTCTCTTCATCTCTCGCTCTCTCAGTCTGTCTGCCTACCCCTCTCTCTCTCTCTCTCTCTCTCTCTCTCTCTCTCTCTCTCTCTCCCTGTGTCTCTCTCTCTGTCTTTGCAGCCAGCCTAACATAATTGATGCCCTTCCCTAACGACCTTTAATTATACAGTGAGGGCAGGGTGCCTGCAGCTTGTCAACAAGTGTGGCCTGGGTGAAGCCACGGCCCTTCACCAGGAGTGACACTCCACCTGACTCAGCAGCACAGAGGCCCCTGTTTACTGGAGCTGCTGTCCACCGCAATCAACACGCCTGCATCTGGCCTCACTGTAATTCCACTGAGGCACAGCAAGCACTCCTAACCCTGTCACTGCCGGTGAAGGCATACAGGAACAGAGGATAGATGCAAGGATGGTGGGAGAAGAGTAACCATCCCCACCACATGTACAGTATATGCGGCACGCGCATGCATGCACGGAAGTGCATGCACGCACGCACGCACATCACACACACCCACCACCACCCCTTATTTTTGACAATAGAAATCTGTCATGCATGAGTATTGAGTATCAACAAACAAGACGAACACATTAAAACTTTGACTACAAGCACTTGCTTGCATGCAACATGCACACCCACGCATGTACTGTGTACACATGATAGTGTTTGTACATGGCTAGAGCCATAGTATTATTCATCCTGCTCAGTAAATTCTCCGTCCGTCATGTAACATTTTCTTCGCCTTCATTTGGGTGCCTATTTGAATGAAACTTGGTACTTGGTACTATGGAGATTCAATGCTAACATAGCTGCACTAAGTTTACATTTCAGCATTCTGTTCCCAAGGTCATTGGTACCATAGTTGATGGATGTGTGACACACCTGCACGCGGTGCTTTCGTTATTGTGTTGTAATATGGGGAAAGATGTCCTGTATGACAAAATTCCATTCCCCCAGCCCACAATTCTTCCAGTTTCGCTGCCGTTATTCTTGGTCTTAGCATCCCTCCCTTTCCCAGCTGCTGACAAAATGCAGGGTGGTCTGTAAGAATAACATAAAATAAGATATACTGTACTTCAGTGTTCCTCATGGGGAAATTAATTAGTTCTGGTCTGGACTGCTGTTCCACATAAGATACTGTAAAAGTCATACATCACATCAACATCAGCATACTGTAGGTAGTTTGTAGTATAGGTAGCTTTCATTTTGCAGTTTGAACAGTATACGATACACACCCTCTGACAATGGTGACATATTGCACAATGCCAATTAATGACCAACATCCGTGGTATTGAGGTGATATAAAGTATTGCACAACACTCATGATCAACATCCTACCTGTTAGTATTGAGAAACTTTAGTTTCAGTAATAGTTTTTTCTGTAAAAAAAAGTCTGGGTGAAGAATGTGATTTGTGGTCAGACACTGTCTTCTGTGCCTGTCTGATAATAGACTGCTCATAGATTGTTTGGACTAGAGGAACGAGTGTTTTTCTTTTAACACCCATAATTTTCACAGCAGTCTGCACCAGACGAGCAATCTGTGATTTTGAGTGTAAATATTTGCGTTCTTTACCTGTTTGTGTTTGAGTGTGCATGTGTGTGCACACGTCAATGTATGTTGTATAGGAATCATGGCTCTGATTAATCGATTCATCGTTAATAGGATGAAAATAGTTTTTCTTTTCTTTATTATTACTAGACCGGAGCCCGGCTGTAGAGCACAGAGTCTGTAAAGATGAAAGTTGGAGATCCATGCCCCACCGACTATGCAATACCCGTTGTACCCGTGTAGTACCATCCATCTGTCTGTGTCCCTTTTATATGCCCATATATGGAGATTTCTGGATCTGTCTCTGTGTGTCCCTTTATTCCTGTGTTCCTGAGTTCTGTGTCAGGCATGCCCAAATGTGGAGTCTTGCATGTCAGAACAGGCCAGCTCCATATATGAATCCTGAGCAGAGGCCCTGTCCAGAGCCCGGGCAGAGGCCTTTTGTGGTGGTTCTGGACAACCGACTCGACACCGGGCACTGCACTGTGGAACGCGTGTTGAATTTGAAGTCGGTGGGGCGAACGGTTCTCGAGTTGCGTGGATTACAGCCGTACACACATACATACAGTATACAGACAGACATACAGAGACATGGTGCATTTATAGATAGACTAGTCCGGTGCCCGGCTGTAGAGCACAGAGTCGGTAACGATGTTATGGTAGTGATGGTAATGGTATCAGTTATCAAATTTGGCCTGATTGAGGCAACTTTTATGTGGATGGGAAATCCCACAATTGATTGTTTATGGTTTATAAAATAAAAAAATGGCTACCAACTATGTTCCCCCACATAAGACTATCGAATAATCGTTAATATCGAATTATAGTAATCGTGTCGATTTTCATTTTGGACACTTTTTGGTGGTACATGGCTGCTTTCCCGCACTTGTTGCTCAGCCTTTAGTACTTCATCACTGTCAGCAGTTCTGTCCTGTCCATCAGACAGATATATTCAGACAACCACGTCTATTGACTGCACCAATCCAGACCCAGGTGAGCCACTGGCCCCTCGGCTTCTAAACACCACCGCGACAGCCGGCCTCCACTGATTGACACGCTCTACGTGACGCTGATGACTGACAGGCTGAAAGCTGCTGACCACACATGTTGTCTCATCCACTTAAAACCTTTTGTTGTGGCAGTGTTCTCACTGCTGGGGGTGCTTTCCCCAGTCCTCCATGTAAACTCATGTTCTCCGTTTGTCGACTCTCTGAACTCCATTATTAAGCCCCGGCTGGTGATTGATAAGGCGAGTGTAAAACTGCAGAACATGACCCCATAAGATCTGAAAGCCTTTGAAGTGGCATGGGGCTATCACACAGAGCGCTAAAGTAAACACCCAGCGAAGGCACGCGGGAGTCACCGCTGGCTTGCACAGAGAGATGTATAGTCAAAGAAAAAGCGATATCACCTGTGGTTAGTGAGATAATTACAGGGACGGTGTGCTGGCTCAGTTCAGTTTGAGAGGTGCTTGAAAAGGGAGTTGTCAGGGGAGGATTAGAGCCCTGTTGAAACGATAACTCCTGTGACCTTTCAACTGTCGTTGCAGGGTCATTCAGAGTACCCCCCCCCCATCGTAGTACTGAGAGTTCACAGAGAGAGCTCTCCATTACCGCTGAGCGTGATGATCTCACCTTCACTCCCAGCATTTAATCACTCAGCGTTATTGTCTGTCGGACGGACTCTCAGGTCTTCACTCATCAGTGGAAAACACAGGTTCTGTGGTGCACAATGGTTCTGTGTAGAATGCAAGTCATTTCTATTTCTATACTATGTTGTTAATATACCAATCTCATCAATCAATGGAAGCAAAACACATCCGTTTGGCACTGCAGAAACCGTCTATCTCTGTATTTCACCTTTTTAAGTGGAACATTAATGCCCTTCTACTTTGTCAGCAATGCTGCGCGACGTTGTGAGCTTATGTTGATCAGCTATTTTTGCATTTGTTTTTTAAATGTTTAAAAGTTAATGTGAAAGTGGTGTCTGGGTTTTATTAATATTGAACCAACGGAAAGTTTTAACATGAGCTTGTGAGTAAATAAAATACTGTTGGCCCAGAAATGGCTGCTACAGACTGGGCCAAATAAAACAGCATCTGAAAAGTAGCTTTAAAAAGTGTGGCCCATTATAATCTCTTTAGGAAACATAAAACTAAGCGGTTCTTTTCTATTGATCTGTTAATCCCTTTTAGATTAACAGTGAATTAATTTGGCAGCTGGCAAATCCCGACCCTACATGTATAAATCAGTGGAAATAAAAAGACTGTTTGTGATGCAGAACAAAGGCTTATCTGTTTCACAAGCGACTACTCTATCTGTTCATGTCCTCCCCCGCATCGCTAACAAACTTTCAAACGGCTGCCCCACATAATTAGTCCCGTTCGCCCGATTGCCCCCACAGAGAGGGATGAAACGATCCCACAGACAAACATTAACCCAGAGCCTGACCGAGCAGCCTGTCAAAAAGATGAACGGCTCAGACCAGGGGAGAGAGGGAGGGAGGGAAGGAGGGAGAGAAAGAGACCGAGAGAGATAGGGAGGGAGGGAGAAAGAGAGAGAGAGAGAGAGAGAGGGAGAAAAACAGCATTCCATTTCCCGTAAAGCAGGAGGGAGGAGGGGGATTTTGGGAAGTCCAGTGAGTCATCACTTTTTCTTTTCTACCGGCGCACCCCCCAGGTCACAGAGCGGAGCTTGAATGCCTCCACTCGGGTTTGCCCCGTCATGTTTTCAATGGGCCGTATTGAATTCTGACAAGCACCTCGCATTAAACGTTGCCGCGCTGCACTACTGGAGAATGCAGCTGTCTAACACGGCTGTCACCAACATGTAAACTCTCTTTGTTGGAGCAGGCGGCTCTTTTACTTTGAAACCGGAGGAGATAAGATATTATGGCTGCCAGCGTGGAAAAAAACGTAACATGTTTTGACTCGACCTCCTGCCGGACCAAACTATTGTTGTTTGTCACTCAAACGTCTTCGTGTGACGTGATGGATCAAGTGTGACTTTCAGGTGATCCGGTCAAGTTGGGCGGTCGATCACATGAGTCTCAACCCCCCATAAAAACGTACAATGCTTTAATTTGAACTTGTGTCACAATAGCATTGGTGACGAGAGCCTGTAAAAGCCATGACATTGCTCAGAATATAGAAGCGTTTACAGACGTTTTCGGTGGGGAACCAACCACATAATGGAAAGTGCTTAAGAAGGAAAAACCACAAATCTTTATTGCCCCCCTTTCTTGTCCTATTTTTGCCGTCGGTGCTTTTGTCCAACCACTCATTCAACCTTAAAGCGTCCCATTTCACTAACTTATTGTATACATCATTTTGTGGTCAGGTACTCTCTCCCCCAAGGGGGCCCCTTATATGCACCCTCTCAGCCCTCCCATTAGGGGCCCTTAACCCCGCAGGGGCCAAGCACCTCTCTCCACTGTGCAGCGCTAAGTTACGCATGCAGGGTATTTATCGCTCTTTAATCACAGACTCCGCAGAGGGTGATGTCATCGGCCGCAGCACACTAACATACAACAGAAAGCGCTGCCGTCCCACTCTCCCCTCTGTCCGACCACACTGACCTCACATGATTGATAGGTCTCCGTCTCACTGGGTCCTTTGTGCCCACTGTGGCCGGCGCGGCATGTGGCACATGAGGCCATGCCGCTGCTCGCTGCTGCCGCTGCC
>NC_137872.1:13118873-13128873 GCF_963924005.1 Protomyctophum bolini | reverse complement strand
TGGTTTTTATACGAGGGTGAGTGAGAGTAGCATATGTCTGTGTCTAGGTTGGACATGGCAATGACAAGAACCTGTTTCTGGTTTGACAAAAAAAAAGTATTTCTCCCCAGAGCAAGCAGATTTGCTCAGTGGCAAAAATGTTGGGACTTGCGCAGGAGACCTCGGATACAGAAGTTTAGGGTTAGAACAGCTTAAAATTAACACTAAGGATTTTTTTCTTTACAACAGGACTGTAATGTCACTAAAAGTACAATCTTGAGGTATTCGTACTCCACTACATCTCAGGTCCAAATATTATACTTCAACTCCACTACATTTATTTAAACAGTTTAGTTACTATAGTTACTTTGTAAATTCTCATTACAAAACATACATTAACCACTTCAACCCCGGGCCATTTGAAAAATAGCCGATCTACAAGCTCACAATAGGTCGCATCTACTTTTGGTACGTTTAACCCATTCTGGGTGGGAACCCCTTTTGGTGTTTTACCCCCTCCGGGTTCTGTACAGTATTCATATTTTTTGATGCTGCTATATAAATATTTGAGGATTTAGTTTAGAGGTGTTTTTAGAATCGGCCTCAGGCCTAAATGGCCAAAAAGTAAATTTTGAAACCAATAATCTTGTACTTTTTACTCAAGTATTTTTTTAAATTTCAGTCATTTTACTAACAGAGTATTTCTACATTGCAGTATTGATACTTTTACTTTACTTTTTTTAAGTAAAAGAATAATTATACATTGAGTAGTTTTTTCCACTGCTTATCAACGTCACCTCCAAGAGGCTCAACTAACGGTCATTTCTGGCCTCCAGGAAAGCGTCCCTGCCCATCCACAGCCACTCTTAAGTGTGGTGTGACCTGTTGTTATCCACACTACACCTGCACATTTCACTCAGTCATTAGGCTACGGACCTCGAGCAGGCTGTCTCCCATACACACAAATGCGCAAGCGGCTGACCCTGCATGCCTTGAAAATGCCCGCTCAGCATTTCATAAATGGCGTCGTCCTGATGGTTATAATAAACTAAATTGACGGCTGGCTGACCCTGCCGGCTTAAAACAATGTCAGCCTATTGCAGACGTGTGCGTGTGTGTGTACCTTACCTATATACTTATATATACTACTCTACTTATATAAGTAATAGTGCTTATTAGTAGCTCCTTATTGTGTGCAAATGCGATCATTTCTAAAGCCCAATATTGAGTTATCTGGAGAGAAATATCTCGAAAGATATGCTGCTGTTTTTCTTGGTATGCTGTACACACAACACACAACCTTCTGCTGAATTAGTGATGGGACAATAATCTTTATCGGGTGACGCAGTGGTGACCACCTTGGAGGTTGTGGGTTCGAATCCACCGAGGTGCATTGAGCTTTGTCGGGCGTCTACGTCACGAAGGGCCGTTTTCTGGGGAGGGAAGCCAAGCGGGGATTATTGTGATAATTGTCACTGCACGTAATCCTACGGGCTGGGGCGGCACCTGGCAGCAGGGAGTGTTGGGCGGGAGGAGTTGGACGAGGACGAAGGCTCTCCTCCCGGTGGGGGCTCCTCACTGGTAGGTGAGTCAGTATAGGATACAACAGCAGTGACAACACAGAAATGTGTGTCAAAGAGAGAGTCAACCAGGTGCTCGATGGAGGTGCAATAAAAGTAAAAAATAAAGTGGACTGGTGCTACAAAGATCTGTGGGACTGGAATACTAGAAAAAAAGGGCGGCGATCTGAGCACTCAAAAAGGTCAAAAGTCATTTTTAACCTTTTTTAGTGCACGGATTGCCGCCCTTTTTTCCTAGTACAGAAATGTGTGTGGGGAGGAATCAATTGCCATAACGATTACTTTGGGGAGAAAAATGGGGTAAAAAGCAAAAAAGAATATTTCCAGAATTTGATCACATGGTGAACCTGGAACGAATGAGTCACTTACAGTAATTTCATCCCACTTTATTTACTGTAACTCTATTTACAATCCTCCATCAGATAGAGCTGGTCCGCCACTGGCACACAATAATAGCAATGGCTAGACGTCTGGTCCTTATCACTGCCATGCTTGCCTGTCTTCACTGATTGCTCCTTAAAAACCATGAAGATAAATAAATGAAATTCTAAATGCTACATTGGCTGAATAAATAAACTTCCACTATAACCAAAAGTTCATGATCTCTTCAGGACAGTCTACTGACCACCACGACAGGAGAGATAGAGAGGAGCGATTACGCAATGTTCGGCAATGCATTTAAGCTATGCTTCAGCATGTGTTAGTGTCTACTGTCTACACTGGTTGCTTATTGGTTAACTCCTAGACACAGTGACTGAAAGTTCATGGAAAGTCAGAGACTCCCACAAGAGCCACGTATCCCACTAAAATATCCTTAAGCAAGACACTCAACTTGTATCTGTCAATCGCCTACGGAGGGATTTGTTAATATCACATGGGTGTGTGTGTATGTGGGAGTGTCCATGCCGAAATCTCATAGATGGTGACCTTGGATCCTAAAAACAGAAATGTGTTCATCCACCACTTCCTTTTTGTTAGTTATTATTAGTATTTTTACTTCTAGGTCATGGAATTTTGCCAAAAATAAGGCCAAAGAGCAGTGGTAATCAATCCCACCCGTCGTGATGTTTAAGTCTTGTAGGCGTGAAGATATGGATTTATTGAGGTAATGTGTATGTGTTGAAATGATAACAATATTTATCATCATTCCATGTCATGTCACTGCCCTGTTTCATCACAGTGGGGTTTTTCTTTTACACATTTCTGTGAAAAAATTCTGACATGCAGTGTCCAAGCCTGTAATCTATGAACGAAACAAATACTTGTATGATTAATACGATTTAAAGTAAAGGGCAATGTAAATAGCAGTGCAAACACAGAAATGTGTAATTGTTGGGTTAATTGTTACAACGACAATCTGGTACGATCATCTGGTACTGTATCCTTAACTGAAACGTGGCTAAACAATAGAACATATAAATTAAGTGCCTTTTTGATTTGACTGCCCCCCCCCCCCCCCCAAGCAAGCTCGTATGACTAAGGACCATGCTTTTCCTTCCTCTTGCACACTATTTGGAAAGTTTTGTGTATGGGTGGAATATTCTTTGCTTTTCAACCTCGTACCATATGTATGCCTCTCGCACTCCTTAATTTGCCCTAAATGGAGCACTGTTGAGGTCACAGCCTCCTTGCTTCCGTTCCTTGTGGTTTGGGAGACTATTGAGCAACATTGTTCATTGACGTACATACTAGTCGAACATGATGACTCGACTTCTGAAAAGTCCTGTGTTCTGTGGTATCGATAGGGCCTACGACGTGTCTGGTTGTCCTCCGTGGTGCGTCTGTAGAAATTGAGACCCAAACGAGAGATTAGACGTTTGACCTGGACCCAAACTTGTGAAAATACTGTAGCAGATCTACAAGCTCACAACACGACGCTTGTGGATGTGCTATTTCCACTACTAACAAGTGTTTTATTTTTTATTTATGAAAACTATTCGATTTTATTTATTAAATACTTTTGGAAACTCAAAAGTGATGAATGGTTATGATTCTTTAGTTGAATCTTTTTCACAAAAATTGGTCCCTCTCGAGTCCGACCCACCGTTTTGGAATCAGTGTCATGGTGTCCTCCATAGTGTCTGTAGAGTGTGTAGAGCAGACTGTCCTCTGTGGTGTCTGTAGACTAGAGTGTGTAGAGCAGACTCTCCTCTGTGGTGTCTGTAGAGTGTGTAGAGTCTACGTGTCAGACTGTCCTCTGTGGTGTCTGAAGGAGAGACAGGGATCTCGTTCCTCCTATGTCGAGCGTTTCGTGAAGACAGACAGATACTGATTGGTAATCATGCCGATTAGCAATGCTGGGATGTACTGTCTGCATTGTATATCACCTCAGCATCACCGCAAACAGACAAGCACACAGAAAACTGCCTGTACATCATTTAAATTTGCACAGCGAAATCCTGCGTATATTGGTCTAACAGAGAGAATAATGTGCACAGAGTGGACAAATTAAAAAGATTTTACGGTATACTCTCATGTCTAGATCTACTTTGTGCAGAGATTGACATTTCTACCGTTCCTTCAAGACAGAATGCCCAACAAACCAGGGGAGATATTACACCTGTTAGCTTCAGGCAGTACTACTAGGATTTTAACGATTCCGTAACGGTTTCAAATGGACCCTATAGGACCGAGAGAGTACAAATGGGGAGAACCAAATATTTGGTTCCATTTGTACACTCTTTATTAAACTAATTTGATTCAAAGGGTAAGAGCAGGGACATCGTATGCAATCATTTGTACCCTCTCAGAGTGAAATTAAAACGTTTGAGAACTGATTCCAGTTCTTCAATCTCTGAACCAGGTCTGAAAAAGAACCGGTTTCCGGGTCCCAACCCTACTTGTCAGTAGGCGTCCTACACCAGGGTCTAAATGTCTCAATGGAACTTATGGAAGAGTAGGGAGACCACCTCCAACCACTGCAGAAGATGTGCTAGTTATTGTATTAGCATACTCCACTATACACGTTGGTTAAAATAGCATTTTATTCTTTAAAATAAGTTCTGGATTGTAGGCTTTGAACTAACATTGAGCCTTTTGAAGGCAGTGCTGCCCGGAGGCACAGTGTGTATTGGACTGGGCACGCTGCCACTCAGGCTGCTGTTTTCAGGGCCTTTTTCTGGTAAATCCATTGTGATGGCTGAGGGGCTCTGACTGGAGCGAGTCCGATAGAGAATGAGAGTATGGTAGGGTTCCATTTGAGATTTACGCAGACAAATTCAATGACAGGAAAAGGCTTTCTGCCAAAAAGGGAAGAAAAAAAACCTCCCACAAGCACTGCAGAGTGCAAACCTGAGTCTGTGTATCTCTGCCTGTTTCATTGGAGGCACTGCATTGTTCACCTCCCACAGGCTACAAAAACAAAAAACGCGCCCATCTCAAGTGGAACCAGCATGTCTTGCTCCCTGTGCAAAACAATGGTATTTTCTTACGACGCAGCGATTGAAGGCAGTAAGCGATATCGTTGTGTGAAGCTCAGACCAAGTATTAAGAATTTCACTCTGTGGTTATCTGGTTCCATACAGGTCCATTCTTTGATCTCTGTGTGTGTGCTTGTGTATGTGCTTGTGTGTGTATGCTTGTGCGTGGGTTAGGGTTTGTCTGCATGCAAGCTTACACGCAGGAGAGGGATACGCAAACTTCAAAATGTGAAAATGGTTAGATCTTGATAGATAGATGCCTTGTTTGTTTTTGTGGCACAAGATCAAAGTCAAGGTGGCCTTAAACCTGTCTCGAAGCAGTTTCTACTTTAAGTCATGGTTGACTGAAGGCCCAGAAGAGCTGTGGAGAGCTTTCATGCCTCTCCAAAAATTCCAGACGACCCAGTTCATAACACCACGTCGTTGTCTGCCCCTAACGTCTTCACACAGACTCCCGTGAATTTCCGTGAAAGTAATTCCCACAGCACATTGTCACAGCAGCACTGCACAGTGAATTCTAGCATAATGATTCAGGGGGTTGGCCTGACCTGTCAATTTATATATGGTTAAATGATCCGTCTTGGCATTCTGGAGGAAACGAGAGGTCGGCGGAGACGCAGGCTATTCTCAGTGACGGAATCGCATTATGTGACGATCCACACACATGCAGTCATTATTATGCCAAACAGAGGAGATGGCAGAGGGGAGACAGAGCGAAACGGATGAGAGGAGAGGGGGTGTGTGTGTGAGAGAGGAGAGGGGAGATGGAGAGAAGAGGAGAAATGGAGAGAGTGAGAACATGAGAAACACAAGAGCCATGATGTGTGTGTGTGAGAGAGAGAGAAAGACAGAATTGCATTGTTGCCAGGACTCCAAAGCTTGTCTGTCATCCTGTGCGTCAGTCGGTCTATTCCCAGACTCAGACGCAGGTACATGCGTACATGCGCACATGGGCCTGAACACGCACACGCACGCACGTGTCAGTTAGAGGTATCCCTCCCTAATTAGAGCCAAAGTGAGGGGGGCATCACTTTGTCCTTTTCCTGGATCCCCCTCTCTCTCTCTTTCTCTCTCTCACTCTCACTCACTCACTCACACACGCTCGCATGGACGCATGCATGCACGCAAGCACGCACACACACACACACACACACACACACACACACACACACACACACACACACACACACACACACACACATACATATACAGTACATATACATATATATATATATATATATATACACTCTCCATCTCATCCTTTCTTACTCTTCCATGCTGTAGACCTTCTGGCTGTTTCCCTGGCAACAGCTGCTTCCTGTTTGTCTGTCTGCGTTTCCACGGTGAAGGAGGACGGGAGGGTGGCGGCGAGGGGGTGGGGTGTGGGCGGCGAGGGGGTGGGGGGTGCGTCCCAGGCCGTCGTGAACTGGACATCTGGGTATCGTGGGGTTCGTGTTCTAAAACCAGACCAGCGTGATATACCAACACTTCCCACAAAGGTCGGGTTCAGGCCGGTGCGTTCAAGAATAGACCCGCGGCCAGGCCACAGAACCTGTAGTCTCGCCGTCTGCTTGGAACACTGTGCTGGTGGTAGAAGAGAGAGAGGTTCATTAACACAACCAGCAGGGAATGGAATAGTGTGGAGAGCGGAGAGGCCACTTGCTCACACTATATACTTAATTAGGTTGCCAGGTTTTTTGGATCGGATTCTGATCTTGATTTTGGAAGGTCCTATACCGCCGATTACTGATGTTTTGACCAATATTTTGTCCAAAAGTGCAATTTAAAAACAAAAAGAGTTCCACCCAGCCCAGGAATCGAACAAGGGAAGCCAGGCTATGCTGATTCCAGGCTAAACCAACTTAGATTTGTTTTTGTTTTTGGACAAAATGATGTAGTAGTAGTGTATTTAGAAGAACATATGGTCTCTGACCATTGACTAGCGCCAAGGTTAGTGCAGTGGGGTCCATAGGCCCCCTCCGTTTTGTGAGCTTGTAACCAGAGGTCCTCACTATCTCTATCTGAAAATTAAATGCACTTTCAGAGAGATGTTCATGTATTGGCAAGTGTTGGCAATTACAACATAAATGGCAATATTATCTATACGTGCTTTCAGTTATATTCTCATTCTCAAATAACAGGAATGGCTCATGTTGTAAGATGTTATGTGGGAAAGATATTATGTTAATTCATCTTTTTTCACAATATGATTATGACGGTAACTCGGCGTATGTTTGTGTGAGGAAGTGGGCAAATGAAATATCATGCGTGTAGCCTACAGTATGTAAATTAAGCAGTACAGTTTCCATTGTGGCTAGTGAAGAAAGTACAGCATGTCTCCCTTATGTTATTGGTACACTACACGCAAACTTACTGACTTGCAGATGTACCTAATAATGTAATGAAGTTATTTTCTTCAGATAGAAGATAGATATAGGCGTCAAGATAGAAAATGTTGCTTTTACCATCTGGAGAGAGTATACAGTACGTGTACAGACACTCATGCATTGAGGGAAGCATGAGGTCAGTCTGTTGCTCTCCCCAGGTTGGCGGAGAGAGTGTAGAGCCCAGGATTACATTAGATAATTGACACTGGGTGAAAAAATGGGTTACAAAATCGTGGGATAAAGTTATATATATATATATAAAAGTAACTAGTATTCAGTGTAAACTGAAACAGCAGAGATAATTGGACAATATGGAATGATGGTAGGAAAATAGGGATGCTTATTAACCCATTAATACCTGAGGTCGATTCTACTAATCATTTCTAAATCAGTAGATTCACTTTCAAGATTTTTCAAAAGATGTAAAAAACAAGTTAGCAGATGTCCAAGCTCACAGCAACTGTGTCCCAAGTTTAATTTGTTAATGGATTATACATTTAGTCTGTCATCATGACACAAGCATGCCGTTTTAGGGGGGCATGCATCATCCGAATTGGCCGCTCCAACAGTGGGCCGAGTCAGAGGAGAAGAAGAGGGAAGAAATCAAAGCTAAGCTTTAGCCTCACTAAGAAATAAGTTATATGACATCCTACAAATAAATTAATAAAAATAAAAATAATGCAATCCAGCAGATGGAAACACACATATCTAACTCCTCACAGCATCCAACCCCACAAATCAGAAACCATGCTAGTCTCTCATTATTGCCCAATCCAAAATTGTTTCACCTGATTGCATTTGTCTGTTTCACCTGAATGCATTTGTCCCTTTAAACATCCGGAGAAGGTTTTAAGTTCAGTTTGATGTTTGAAAAAGGCCATTCCCCAGTTTCAAACTGCAAATCAAACTCCTCAGTCGGAGGAATCATCCACCCAACCTTAACTTCTGACATTAGGAAAAAAAAGCTGAACATGTTGTCAAAATGATGAATGAGGCTAAGAGAGGCTCTTTACAGAAGCAGAGAATGCCAGTTGACTGACAAGGAGTATTACATTCGCTACGACACACTTGAACTCATTGAGAGCCAGGGTATAGCTTCCGTTCCGTTCATTCTTCAGTGATGTGAGGAACTACTTTACCACGACAGCACGTTACTTGGTCTCTAAGTTCCCCTATGCGGATGAACTATTGCACCATGCCACAGACATGAATAGATGACAAACTGTCACATTCTCTTCTCTGAAGTATTACAATGGGCACATGCTGCTATTTGTTTGCCTATTTATTTATTTGTGTGATTTATGAATTAATTAAACCTTTTACTACCAGATGTTAAACTAAGCCAGGGGTTCTCAATTGCAAAAAAAAGTACACATTCAGCCAGAGATTACTGCTACTGTTCACTTTTTTATTGTCATAAATGAGCCAGCTAATGGAAATATTCTGTGTTTTGTCTGTTTTGAGCTGAACTTTTTGTTCAGACATTCTTCAAGATTGGCAGGTCTGCACACTGTAAATTCTAGCCGTAATGAGGGATACAGACACAGTTCCCCAGTCTAGTCATTACAGATAGCCAGTAGAATTAATCTTCTTTATGACCCAGACGCTAATGAGAGTCCCACTGACCTGTGAGATGATCCAACTCATTATAGAACAAATATGGTCGATGTGTGGATAGCCGGATACAAGCTGAAGCAAATTAGACCTTATTGCACCCCAATAAGACAACAAGCTATTTCCATAATTATTACTACTGCTGTCTGTTCTAATATAGGATTATTGTATAAACATTGTACACTAATTGTAGATATTGGATTTTTATTACTGTATTATTACTATATTTGTGCTCTCAGTCAGAGAATAAGTTAAATGGTAAATGGTGCATTTATATAAATGGTATATAGCGCCTTTATCCAAGGCATTCATACATCATGATTGCGGCGGAAGCCATGCAAGGTACCGACCAGCACATTGGGAGCAATTTGGGGTTCAGTGTCTTGCCCAAGGACACTTCGACATGTAGACAGGAGGAGCCGGGATTCTAACCGCCGACCCTTGGATCATTGGACGACCTGCTCTACCTCTTGAGCCACAGTCTCCCCCGACTGTGTTAAAACAATAGTTGTAGGCCCGGACCGCTGGCCTAGCGGTCCGGGCACCTATAGGCTCCAATCTAGCTTGACAGCACGTCACGGTTTGAGTCCCGATCCTGACGGCCTTTTCTGCGTGTCACCCCTCATCCGTCTCTCTCCCCGTTTCCTGTCTACCTACCTACCTAATAAAGGCATAAAAAAGAAAAGAAGAAAAAGTATAGTTAGCAAATGTGCTATCATGTAACTGAATGACTTGTCTTGAGCTTCCATTGTCATATAGTTGGTTGGGCTTAAGCACAGCAGCCTATATTCAAAGGAAACCGCAAGCAAGCATACAGTATCTCCACATCCTTATCATGTGTACACTGTGTTGTTGACCTACACAGTATCGAAGCATTTGTACGTTTTGAAAACGTCATCTCTAGAAGAAATTGTGTCATGTATCATTCCCATGTGTCTGTGGAGAGAGAGAGTCATATTTTCAGCGTTATGCTGTCAGCTGCTGATTGACAATGACTTTCATACATGTGAAGCTGTCAAGT
>NC_137872.1:13030811-13118673 GCF_963924005.1 Protomyctophum bolini | reverse complement strand
CAGGGTGGCCCTGCGGGCTGCTGCCCACACACACGCTCACGCACACTCACCCCAACAGCATCATCAACAAGCATACACAGACAGTACACAAGCATGCACTTCAAACCACACACTCCATGCGCTTTCATGGTGTGTGTACGCCAGAGTGGATATTGATTATTTTAAACAGAGGCACTTACAACGCAAGTGCTATTCCTAGGGCTCTGAGCGCACCCACACACAATGTCTTTCGCCTATGATGCATGAATGTGCGCACGCACACATGCAACCACGCATGTGGCTATACGTATATGTAGAAACACATACAGTTCAGACTGTAGTGTACACACAATCACGCATGCAAGCCTAAACACACAAAAAACTGCATTGTTGGCATGCCATAAATCTCTCTGTTAACGAACACCATAGTCACTTCTGACTCAACGCCAGGCCATTGTCAAGGGGCGCGTGACCTTTCCCCTGAGACAACCCACAGGCCAATGAGCTCTGGGTATTAGGCCACAGTCCATGGTCTAAAATGGCCATGACAACAACAAAAAACACGCTGTGAATTTCTATTCTAGGCTAAATTTGCTTTTTGTTTCTGCCCGTCTGACCCAGTGTCTACCCCCCCCCTCCCACTGGGAGACCACCTATTGTGTCCTTGTATCCTCCTGGCAGTCTTCCCTGTACAGTAATATCCCAGTGTCACATTATTTTAACCACTTTCAACCTGATGTAACCTGGAAATGTTCCAGAATTGTCAATAATACATAAAATGGCGGTCAAGGTCGATTTACTGGCTCGTTTGGCTATTTTCGCTATTCGTTGTACAACAAAGTATACATGTAGGGCTTAAGTGGTTAACACTCCGGATTCGGCTATTTAGGTCCCTCCGTGATTCTCTGTCTGCTTGTTTCCCTGTTTAACTGCCCGTCTGTCTGTCTGTCTGCTTCTTTCCCTGTTTACCTGCCCGTCCGTCTGTCTGCCCACCTTCTCCCTGTTTGGCTGACTGCCTGTCCAGACTGACTGTCTGCCTGTCTGTCTGTCCAGCTGTCCTGCTTCGGGCATTGTTTTTTCTCCTAATCGGGCAAGGCTGTTATCCTCTGCTGAGCCATGATGAGACTTGTGGGAGTTGGAAACACTGACCGTTCGGGAAATGAAGCGATTAATAATAATCTGCACGAGACAATTGTGTTATGTGATGTTGGTGACAAATATCAGTAGCCTATAGGCCATATCAGAAACATCTCCACTGATCTTCAAGGGCTGGGTTCGTCATGGTCTGTAGCTTCTGACGCAGTAAATAACAACCACCCGCGCACACGCACGCACGCACACACACACACACACACACACACACACCACACACACAAAACACATGGACAATGGGGCATCAATCTGAGAATTTATTCTGTAAAAAAAAGACATCAAACAAGGGGGATGTTTTTGCCTTTTGTAATAGTTTGGAAGAAATACTTTGGATCCTCCCCTTTCTTAGTCCACTTCCTCTAAGTTGCTTCTGTGTTTATTCCTACTAACAACAACACTACATGTTAAAGGCAGTGGTGCTGACAGATTCTGCTGTTAGCATCTAACAGAATCTAACAGAGAATCTGTCTTGAGAGATTAATGAGGCAGACACGCACGCACGCACACAGAGAGAGAGAAAGGAACACAAAAGACAGGGGCATAAATGCATGTATACACACACACACGCTACACGCACACATACATGCCCACAGGATGTGATCAGAAGTCGTACATCCTCTACGCCTCTCTGCCCCCGCCCCCCCTCCCCCCCAGCATCCTGTGTGAAAACCAGATTAACCATGGCACGTTACTACAGCAGCACAGGAAGTCACGTCTGCGCGGGAAGGATGCAGGGGTTTGACAGGACACAGTGGAGGGGGGGGACACTTATTACAATCAATACTAACAAGTTTTAGGCTCCATGTTTGGAACAACCTCCATTCATTATGGCAGACAGATGCTCGCACAGCTCGACTGAGCAACGGACTGCGTGTGTGAAAGCGTTTAGGTTTGACGTCTACACATGAGCGGCCTCGGGACATCGCTCTACGTATATACGCTCTAATCCTTCCTAATTGATACATAGGTGTGGGCGGACGGCTGAGGAGGACGGCGAAGCGGGGGGGAGGGAGGGGGTTCTTTGTGTGCAGCGCGGAGCGTGGGATGGAAAGGTGCACCTGCTGGGTCCACATGGCTCTGAATAGGTCCTGTTTAAGTGGCTCGACTCACGCACACGCCGGTCTGAAGTGCTGCCCCTGCTGTGTGCATACGTGCTCTGTGGTCACACGGTGCCTCTGATCAGCTGGCGCTGGGATAAGAGGGGTGGACCAGATATATAGCCTACCCTACCCTGGCCTATTTAGTTGTTGTTTTCTTAGTGTCAAAGCACAGGTGCAGCTTGTAAAAGGAAGAAAAGGAGGTTGAGAGAGAGAGAGGGAGAGAGAGAGAGAGAGAGAGATGGGGTTAAAGGAATTCAAGGAACATGGAGGGAAGGGATGGTGTGTGTGTGCGCGTGCAGAGTGCACGTATGAAAATGCATAGAGAAACGTGTTGTGAAATCTTGAATATTATAGAAGAGTCAAGTACTCATGGCTTTACCTCTAAACAACTAAACAATTTATTTTCTCATACTGCAGACGATGCTGGTAAGGTCCTGTTTCCTGCTGTATTAAATCTGACTGTCCACTTGAACCTTATGTAATCTCACTCAGAAGCTCCATGCTGATAACCCCAGCATGCTGCATGCTGTCTCCTTCCTTCCAGAAAACATGTTATTTCTGTAATGTAGACACTCCATAATGCAACTCAATGTGGATTTGTGTGTTGCATTCTCCTGTCCTTCTGTCTGTGTGCTTTTTTTATTTTTATATATGTGTGTGTGCAACTGTGCATGCGTGTGCGGCACTGCTAGAGTCAGCAGAGAGGAACATCTGGATTTATCCACCTGGATCCAATCATCTCGTCACAGCATCCGTGCTTATCCCTGCATAAGCACAAAGGAACCAATCTACAGCACTTATCCAATAACACACTCAAATGCAATGATTGCTTTCCCATTTCAATACACGACAGTGTGTCGCATATTCCCCTGCATTCAGCATTCCGTTATGAGTCAGTGGTTTCGAATAACCAGGGTTTACAACCAGATAATAATCAAATGAATGCAAGTTGGATTGTTATGAGACACAAAAAAACTTGGAACAGTCTTCCATATGAGTAACAACAAAGGGTGAGAAGTCAGCTTTTGCATGCTTGGGGGGATGCAGCCATGTAACTTTTTATACACCAATTTGGATTATGGTGTCAAGTTTTTCTGACGCCAGAACTCCTCTCAGTTGTCTCGGGGCATTGTAAGCGCACCAGTGAGATGAATGGAGGTTTTCTCTCTCTCTCTCCAACAGTCATTGAACCACACTGTGGTCTCACAGCGTACATGTGCGACAGGGATGGGAGTACAACTCTCATACTTAGTCATTCCAGTAGAGAAAGTGACTGAATCAGTTATCCGTCCCCAAACTATTATTGAAAGCTGTATATGAATGAAGAATATCATTCCCGAAATGCTGCATCTTGGATTTGGATCAAGATTTTGCGACCATGAAGCACCCTGACGTCCTGTAGCACAAGTTCACATAAGTGTGTGAATAACAGCGGACAAATGTCTCAGAAGGATATCTCAGCATTTTAATTGCGACCATAAGTCGCATTTACTATGAAAACCTGAATTTCCGTGAGTCATATATGGTCACGCCTCGTGACATCACGCCTCCATCTCCATATATGGAGCTGCCCTTTTCTGACATTCCATATGGCCAGTACAGAATTCATTCCATATGTTGATCTGACCCCCCATGCCAAAGTGCCAGCGCTCGCCCAGCCGTCTGCTGTCACCCAGGCGGATGCGTGCACGCGACCTCAGGGCGTCTTACTGGTATTACAAGTGTGTGTGTGACTGTGCTTTACTTACATATCAGTCATTCTGACACAGTAGCCGTCAATTTCTTCAAAAGAATACGTGATGCAACATTCAAGAATGAGAATTCAACTAATTGAATCTTGTAAATTAGAAGGACCGGTGGTAAAAAACAACATTTTGAAATCCTGGACAGTGCAGTGAGAGTTTGTGATTAGCATCAAACCCTGTTCCATAGGATCAGATGAGTGGCAAACACTGAAATACACAGAAGCCTGCAGAGACACAAGAATACGTATTCTAGAATGTGTGTGTGTGTGTGTGTGTGTGTGTGTGTGTGTGTGTGTGCGTGCGTGCTTTCGTGCGTGTCAATGAGCACTGAACTGTTTACCATGAGCGGCCTCCCGGCCCTGCTGGAGGAACTCAACAGCACTGTGGTCACCGTGGTGTGGATGGTTTGGTAGAACTCACAGCTGAGGACACATTTCCGTGGGAACACAGCGAGCTTCAGTGGTTCACAGCAGCAGCACTCGTATACCTTGTTGTCTCGTTGAGTAAAATAGGTCTGTCATGGGTGTGCGATAAACAAGCTATCGCCCCGCATTTGTTGTTGCAAGAGATTACAATTTACAATTTAGATTGGATACATATACTGTACATCACGCACTGTATTTGTACCATTGCATGCATGCATATCACACAACCCCGTATACCACATTACCAATGCTCTCCTTGTGTCCCTTAACTCCACTTTAGGGTACGATTGAGTGGAAGAGGAAGGAAGTGAAAGCGAAGAGAAGCATTTAACAGTGCATACACAAGTATAGAATAGTATGTGTGTTTGCGTGTGTACGTGCGTGCGCATGTGTGTGTGTGCGAGTGAGTGCTTGGGGGGTGGGGGTGGGGGGGGGGGGTGTTGAACAGTACACCTACTCTCCCACCTGCCTTTCAGAGGGCCCTCTTCAATCACAAGGCTGGGGTCATTATGGATCTGAACCTGTATAGCTGCTGGGCATTGTTTATCTATTTCTGTCTTCTCGCTTTACGCCAAGAACACAGAGCAGGAGACCCATTAAATGTGTGCTTGAAAATTGAACAGCTCTTGCGTGATACACGGTGTCCTGTACGCAGCGCTCTGCCTCCTGTATGCTGTCAGGAATACACACAGGCTGACATTTGATAATCAAAAACTGACCTTATCAAACCTGTCTGTTACTGTGCTGGTCTATTCATTGTGATCTAACTGGCAGTACAGGCCTGGGGCATATTTTAATAATTTGAATGACATGAAAATGAGTATCGTTATAAAATAAAACAAAACAAAACGTTCATATACGGTCGGTAGATATAATAATGAAGTACTGTAGAATACATTCATTACAATTATTCCACAATGTGTCGAACTATCTTTTTCCGTTAAGTCCACTCCACACAGAGAAAAACACTTATTTTAATAATAATAATTACAATTGTATAGCTCGCTGCTAAAACCTAACACAAGTGACAGCGGCTGGGGACACCTCTGATTTATTTGGCCCACACGCTGCCACGCTGAGGAGCCGTGGGCATTGGCCATTTCAACAGAAGTTTTTGTGCGGCAATTTCAGTTATGCATACCATGATTAGTCTTTTCTTGATACTCGTGCATTACACAGCTTCAAAATTCCCCTAACTGTGGCTAACAGCATCCCTGCCTGGACCTGCCAACAAACGGCACACAACTCTGTCACGCAATCAATTAAGCAGTGATTTGTGACCAAAGGAGACCGTGAAATTGCTCCGGAGAGGTCTATATTTGGACCAGAGCTTCCTAAATGCACTACTTAAGGTAAACTACATTAAATGTGAGGTAATTAGCGTGCCACATACCAACCGCAGACTGCTAATTGAGCTGCCTGTGGTACAGTTGCTGCCTGCCTGCATGCCTCCGCCCAATGGGATCTGCAGACTGCCGCTAATGCTAACCTTAGCCTTCGTGCTCCGCGCCACACCGAGGGCAACGGCGCGCACAAACAGTAATTGTCAGCTGTCATGAAATACAAAAACATGTCAACAGCCTGCTGGTGGGCTGAGCTGAGAGAAGGGGACACTATTGTGTGTGTGTGTGTGTGTGTGTGTGTGTGTGTGTGTGTGTGGCCCCGTACGCGTGCGTGCGTGCAGCACAATCGAGTAGTGTACGATAGCTTGAGGCACTGACGTGCGTGACTGACTGCGTGCGTTCACATGCACCTGTGTAGTGCGTACGTGAGAGACAGGGAGAGAGAGGGAGAGGTGGATGCTGTGGTTGGGGATGGGGTGTATTTGTGGGAATAGGGCAGCTTTTACATGCACTGTTTGCCTGGAGGGCATGTGCGTCGGGGCTTGTTGAAGACATGTCGGGTCCCGGTCCTTGTGGGAATGTCACTCTCCACAGTTCCAGGATCACGCAAGGCTCCCTGGGGCTTAATGTGGAGTTGCAGACGTGGACAAAGTCAGAGATTTGTGGCTTTTTAAGTCATGTTTGGCAGAGGACCTGCATTATATAGCTCTGTGTGAACGTGTGCCCTCCGAAACTGCTGTCACTGCAGAAGCTTCTTTTGAGCACTGATCCTATAACCTGAGAAATTCCAGAAGAAATCTCTGTTCGCACATAGACCAAACACTTTCGCAATGGCCAAAGCGAGTAGTAACCCAACATGCATTATGTCTCAGGAATGGATAATATGTGTTTATTTAGTTGTGTTTCCAGTGGCGATGGGACGTATGAGTTGTAACTAACTTACTCACTCGCTCCCTATCATGGTAGCTCCCCGTCTTTGCCGTCTGGTGACGTCAGCCTGCTCCGGGTCACGACCCCATGTCTCCGTTATCGCCCCTGAAGGGATTCCCCGGCCTGGTTGTGAGACTGCGTCGACCCCGGGGTCCAGCGCTGCCAGGTTTCCAGGAAAAAATGTGTTTGTTTAACTTCAGACTAGGATCTGATGGAGACACCAGGAAACGCTCCAGACACTGAGGATGAGACTCAACACACGCATGCAGTGAACACACACACACACACACACACGGACACACGGACAGTCAGACACAGATAGACAAGGACAGACAGACACAGACAGATATACACACACAGCTGACAGCAAAGTGGGAACAGGAGTTTTGGGAAAAATGTGCCATGGTGTGATGGCTGGGGTCACAGTTCACACAAACAGACACAGCTAGACAGCCGGATACACACACACACACACACACACACACACACACACAGTTTACACATCCACACAAAAAAACTGACACTCACATTTCTGAGTTGTCTAAAAGAAGCATAGAGTATACATGAGATGTAATAGCAGCAGTAAATCTACAGGCTGCAGCTTTGAAAACTGCCTGGCTCGGCAAAAACCTCCAGAGACCGAGAGAGAAAGATCTCCCTGGGCCGATGATTTATGGGATTCTAAAACCCCCTTTTATATGAGCTCCATACGGCCTGACATGGCAATAATCTGGTGGCATTTTGTTTTAATGAAAGCCAAAGCCACTTTTCAGCCATGTGGTAGATAGAGAACCAAAACGCAAACGTTGACAGAAAGCTGGTGAGGCTATCGAACGGCGGCCAAACCAGATCTGAGACCCCAACTCTAACCCACTCAAAGGAAGTCACACAAGTTGCTTGGCAGACTCCTAAGACACTGAGATCAAAATGTGAACGGATCTCTTTAGCGATCGAGCCTGTCTGTCTGTCTGTCTGTCTGTGTCTCACACACACGCACATGCACACACACACACACACACACACACACACACACACAGTTCTGCCATGCCCTCTCCCCTGCATGCATTCCCGTCGTGTTATGCTAAATGTGCTCTTGCGCTACGGGCTCCGTGCCTCGTAACTCCATTATACTACTGTAGGGCGAGATCATTAAGAGCACATTCTGCATTCATTATAGTGATTACATACCCCTGTAAAAACACACTAATGAACAGAGAGAGACAGCAGGGCAGAGAGAGGGAGAGGAGAGGGGAGGGGAGGGGGGGACAGAGGGAGTGGATGATAGAGGCTTTGAGTAAAAGGATGAACAAAACACTTTGACCTCTGGCACAAACAGCATCGACCCACACCTACAGTACGTATGACCAACCATCTCTCTCTCTCTCTCTCTCCTTCTCTCTCTGCCCTTATACTCTCTGTCGTGACACAGCCCGGTGGCCGCGAGGCCACCCTCTGAAGCTGCCAGAGCCATGCAGGCATGCATCTACCTGACTCACAGCTCCCGCGGGCTACTTCAGGTTCACTGAGCATGGGCGGCAGGCACAGGACCTTGCCAAGGAGATCTGCTCGGTCCCATTAGCCGCGCGCGTGGCCACGTGTCTGCCCGAGAGGCCTTTTTACCCCTTTCCGTTTTTGTTTTTTGTTTTTTGTCTAGAAATAACACAGGACTGGTGGTCTCCGGGCGGTGTTGTTGGGGGCAGGGGTTATAGCAGACAGTTTGGCCCCATATTTCCCTACAGATTTTGCCTTCACAGAGCATTAATAGTGAGGAAGAGATGATGTGTGTGAGAGCAAAGGACTTGTGGTAACATACAGTACAACGCAGTTGTTCACAGTGTTCATGTGAACGTACATGGATTGATGTGCACTCCACCTGCACGTATTCACTTATATACAGTACTTAGCCTTATATGCCTTGTCGTGCAACGAATAGTGAAAATAGATTACCGGTATCTAAAACGGGTTGCGATGCAACATGTTGATCAGAGATCTCCACTTCTAATATATGTCTGGTGGCATCTAAATTCAAATGAATGGCCTAAAACTGTGTGGAAACGATTTAGACTTGCAGAACCATTGCAAATACTTTTGTGCAGTCCTTGATATTGGGACGGTATCAAGGTTGGTTTACAAAGCAGTCGCCGTAGGTTATTAGTGCTTGTTTTCTCTGCTGTTCTAGCCCATACATACACATTAGAAATCTCACACTGATGACAATGTTCAAGAGTTTTGGCCCTCATATGTGGTTCTTTTAAAATGCTAAAATGGCATGCCATTTCTAACTAAGGATACTCTTTGTCAGTGTGCTTTCAGTCTTCACAGTGTTTCCATTGGCCTATTGTTAAATTTAGTATTATGAAATAAAGCTTACAATTACAGTATCATATAGTATTGCATAGTTAATCCAGTGAGGCATTTAAATTAATTTGAAAAATCTACACTGAATCCTGAGGCCACAAACCTCCACCTTATACAGGCAGGTCGCTGCTGTTGTATTGACCATCATACGGATTTCAACCCGGGTTTCCCACACAAAAGAACTTAACATCTACTGCTCATCCAAAGGGTGACAGGCAGGGCTATTCTGCTACAATTATATGACAAACAGATCATTGAAGCATCCCTAGTTAGAAGGGTCATGCACTTTGAGCATTTTTTAAATAACCACATAAGAAGGCCGAAATCTTGAACATCTCTCCGGGTCATCAACAGACGATGCGGTAACCATCAACACCGGGGTCATTTCGTGTCAATGGCTGGGAAAAAAACACCGGCCTGTTATCATGTGATGTTGACGAGGACGAAGATGACGACGGCGAGGTAAACGATGATGGATAGCTCTATTAATAAACCGGACAATAAAGACCCTGCAGACGCACAGACGACAACAGCGGTGCCGTCGGATGAGAGGCCCCATTATGTCCCCGATGAGGGAGTCAGCCGCTCTGCCAAAAGGACACTTCACAAACAAACCCACGTCTAACTTGGCCTGCCTCCTTCTCTCTCAGCAACCCCCCCAACCTCCCCACCACCCCTCCATCCCCTTCTGTGAGTCCGAGTCTTTTTGTGTTCTCGCTGACTCTGTGGTTCTGAAGAGTTGTGAAGGTCAGTCAGTGGACAGACGCTGAAGTGAGAAGGCCTGTGCTCCTCGGCCTAGGGACTGTGACCTCGCGTTGACCTCGCACTGAGTCACAGAGGGTGGGGGAGAGAGAGAGAGAGAGAGGGAGCTGTCCAGCCAGCCAGAGGCGGTCTTAGTGGTGGACAGTGGACAGTGGGTCGTCCTGTTGTGTCCCAGATGCACGTCTCTGACAAAAGGAGTGTTGTGTGGAGGTGGAGAAGGACAATGGCACGCAGACTCGAGGAGTGAGAGGTGGCGAGGAGGCTTTCTCTCCCCAGCATAAGCACCTTATTGTCAAAGCCTGCTTTGTTGGGGAAGGGATTCTCCTCCAGAAAGAAATGGCCCATTTGCCAGGCTGGATTTTAGTAATTATATTTCATGCACTGACAAGGGCTGGACGTTGTGGGTGTGTAGTAAGACATGTAATATTTTGAAGGTGCATTTAGTTTATTTTTGTGTGAAAATGCAAAAATGCAGACTCTCGTACGCATGCTGCTCTCGTACGCACACACACACACACACACACACACACACACACACACACACACACACACACACACACATACACACACACACACACACACACACACACACACACACGCACACACACACACACAGACCAACAGAACACAACATGTCTCCTAGTTGTGCTGGCAATTAAGCCACTAGTTATTTATTACCAGGGTCAAGGAAAAGTCAACCCGTCCATAACGTCAATACAATAAAAGCATCAGTGGTTGAGATGTAGAAGACAACGGATTACAATTTACACCGAAAATTTTTCACTTTATCTTTGTTATGATTATGACACCCCCCTCAGTGCGGCAAAACATTTTTTAAACTCACACCAACCTCACCCAAATAGAGGTGCATGCTTGTCGTAACACATAGAAATAAATCCACATACACGAATATGCTCACACATCTCCACAGACGTGACCGCAAACACACACTGTGCTTTATCTTACTGTAAATAGACCCCCCCCCCCCAGTATATGCATAGAAACATCAGCACAACAGGCGAGCAGACAGTGACGATGAGGTTTTGTGCATACACAAAAAGGGAATTAAAGAACATACCTGTATTATACACTGCATGGAGCCTAAGCAATCCCAGACATAGATATGGCTATTCATCACAATGTGACTACAGTCCCAAATCATCCAAAGAATTCACACCAATGGGAAGATAGATTGCTATTACATAATACTGTACATACATACATACAGTAGATGGAGAATGAAGTGATTCAACTACTTAAACCCTACAGTATATACTTCATTGACCGCCAGGTCCCCCAGGGGTCTTTTGGCCCCTCCCCCTTTTCCCCTCTAAATAAAATCTCTTTGCTAAAAATAGCCATCTACTGTACAAGATCAGAATGCATTACAACATGTTCTGAGATTGTAGAGCTGCTATTTTCGGCAAACGTTCGCCTATTATCACAGAATGCCTATTATGACATGCCCAGAATGGAGATGCTAGGGTTCATGGGGTTTATCTCTTTAGTATCTCACATAAATGAAAAATCACACAAGTGTGATGTGAGGGGCGCTCTTATCATCATACATCATCACATTCCGGCCAATCACTTTTCTGTTTTATTTTCACTTTTTCAAATCATCGCTATGGGTACACACACACACACACACACACACACACACACACACACGGTTCAGATGGCTACTGACTCAATTAATATTTTACTTTCATACTAGGAATCGTTATGTAAGCTTTTTCATCAAATGATGGATAATACATTTGAGAATCAGACTCATCTGCTTCTCGTTCCCATTGGTGGTGTATGCATGTCTTCTCTTTCTTTCTTTTTTTTGGGCTAACATTTGGCAGCGTGGCAGCTTGCCATCGCACGAGTGTTCCCGTAAACACTCACCACTCTAGACCTCTGCTGCTGCGCTTTGCCAAAATGTCACTGGGACTGTGGTCAACCTCTACCACAACGCTGAATAAAAGCTAGACCCAGCCAGCACAGAGCACAGCAGAGCACTGCAGAGGCAACACCGCATGCTGCACAGAGAATAGAATTTATAAGGGAGGTGGCAATGTGGAAGCAGCACGTACGCTGCCAGGAACTGTTGTTTTCCTTTGTTGATGGAATATTTCCATGGCTACTGACAAAAAGGCATACAATCAAAATAGTCATCCTGAATGCCAGAGAATTTGTGAGAAATGGCTATAATCTGGGTATTATCAAGGGATGCAGGCCTTCAAATGTCAGCTGGTGGACTTGGGTTTCAGGTCGCAACTTGAGCTTGCATGAAACTGGGCCAGGCTCCAGTCACTATACCGTACATTGTGGTCGTAAACACTTGTTTTCTGTTTTCTGTGACAGTTTTATGAAGATGCTGGGTTGCCTCTGTTCTAACAGAGTGTTACCTTAAGGCCTGGCTGTGATAACAGGCTTTGCCAAGGCAAATATCTCTATGTGTACCATTTACAACAAATACGTGTTGACACAGGGCTGTTGTCTCTGTTTTAACCCGAGGGGCACATTTGCTTTTTCAGAAAAAGACATCCTGTTCCAGCATAGCATGTATTTTCACTCACACATGGTGTGGGTGAAGGAGAGAGCCTGGATAACCAAAGGTGGGGTATAGTAACTAAAAACTCTCAAACACAACTGTTTGACTCATGAAGTCAGTCTTTGAGAAAGCGTACTAACAAAGAAAAGAGGCTCAGCAGCACTTATGAGAGGATCACTGAATCCATCACTGGATGCCATAGCATCCCTATTCTGGTGCCAACGTTCAACGAAAATGGCAGATCTACAAGCTCAGAACGTTTCACTTTGCATCGCAACGCATCGCGTTGTGGGCTTGTAGATCAGCTATTTTCGCCAAAGGGACTTGGTGTTGGATTTGGAAAAAGGAATGAAGTAGAGCCCAGCTGGGGGACCCAAGACAACTAAGTACTGTATATAGGATTTAAGTGGTTAGAGAGGGATTAGTTGGTAGATGTAGATGTATTAATATTGAAATGAGTAGGCCTACTACTACTATATGTAACACCCAGGATTTGAACCCGGATCTCCCCTGTAGGCTCTGAGTCATGCTACACATATACATTATATAGCCTATAACCATTCTTTTGTATTTGCGAACGCAATGAGCACTTACTATGAGACCTAGCAGATCATGTCTGTGTGTGTGTGTGTGTGTCTGTCTGTGTGTCTGTCTGTCTGTCCCGCTTTTGTGCCCATATATGGAGCTGAGTGATTACGTCACCATGACTCAGCCATAACCATATAAGGAGTCCCCAAAGCAGCTATACGTCCAAAACCCAAATATGTACGAGCTGCGTTCGCTTCCCGCGTTTGCGTGTCTTACTGGTTTTACTTGAGTAGTAATTAGTAGTAATTGAGTCATATTTAAGTCAAGTTACACTATATTTGTACAGGAAATGGTAGTACCCTTTCCATCCCTCCTATAGATAGGGCATACGTGGTAAATCACTATGTTTTACTTTTAAAAAGTTTTAAAAATAGCTAGGAATCATTGTGGGCCTGTAGATGTATTTTTTGCTAGTTTTGAATTTTTCCTTTCTTTTCCCTTTTTATATTTATACTATAATAACTCAATATAGGACAGTGGACAGTGGTTAATGAACCTTCGCATCCCTATATTCTAGCTATGTCATAAAAGGCGAACATTCGTTATGAGCTTGTAGATCTGTTGATCTGGTGTTAAGGGAAAGGTATAGACATGGGGGTCAACAAAGTATAAAAGTGATTAAGGCTTCCTGTGCTTGGAACATCACATGTCCTGTAGCTAGTTTATGGACTGAATCCTTCCGGTCTCCCCCTCCATCTCCCTCTCACCTATCCTGCTGGCGGTCCCAATAAAGATGAAACAGATCCAAAACATCTAAAAATACTATTAGAAGAGGACCTTTTAAAGAATAAAATCAATATTGAGCTAGGATATTCATCCCTCAGGTGTGGTTCTGGCAGAAGACCACCCTACCGTGTTGTTTCGAGCCACCGTGGGACATGCAATACCATCTGGAAGGTTCTTTTTTTTGTTGTGTTTGCGTGGGTGTCGGGAGACTTACAATCAAGAGACAAAGGTTCTCTTCTCAGCAGTCCAAACAGGTGTACCGTACAGAGGAATCACGTTTCCTTGTCTCACGAACTGTACACATGCTTGCAGAATGAACCGCAGGCAGTCGGCCCACCATAAGCACAGCCTAATCAAATGTAATTTATGTGGCGCGGGCCTTGTATTCATTCTACATCAAAGGGGTAATTTATTGAATATGGGGCTTCCTGCTTGAGATAATAACCTGTGTTTTTAACTCCCATTGTGCAAAATTCTTTGGCTATCCACATGATTAAAGACAGTCCACTGGAGGCAACGGGCATTAACTACACTGCAAAACCATGAGTGTTAATTGAACCAGTTAAACCCTATTAGTTGTACGACAGTGTCGCACGCCAAGATAGACGATCAGCTGATAGCTGCTCAGTGCTCAGATAAGTTACGATGAGCGCTCAGAGGGGAGCAGTTAGGGGTTAAGTGACTTGCGAAAACTTTGACACATAGCCAGCAGGACTCGGGAGGCTAACCGCTGACCTTCTGATTACCAGACGGACTCTCCCCTTTAAGCTATACATGTGCAACTGGCGGACCGTGGGCCCACATGCGGCACCCACCTTCACTTAAATGTGGCCTGCAGGTTAATTTCGGAATACTGATATATTATTGCTTTCAGCTGTTACAATTCCAAACATAACCTGCTTTAATTACAGTCTATATTAGTAGCTAATTAGTATTACATTTGTATTGTCTCTGTATTTGTATTTAAGTTCATGAAGTTAACATTTTTTCAGGACTCCAATTCAAAAGTATTTATAGAAAAGATTATTCAGGATAGATAGAAATAGCAGATCTACAAGCTCAAAACGTATCGCTCTGCAATGTGTTTTGAGCTTTCAGATCAGCTATTTTTGTGTGACATAGAATGACGAAGTAGGGTATTGATTGAAAAAAGAAAGTTAAAATAGGGAGATAAAAGGTTTCTGCATGACAATGCAACAGTGGCCCTCTGGAGTGAGTGTGGAAATATAGCCTAGTGGCCCTCTCCATCATAGTGGCCCTGTCCATCATCCCTCTCCAGTTGCCCATGCACCCCGAAGCTATATGGCTGCTGCAGTCAGGGTCCCTCCATCTAAGGCAGTGGTTTTCAACCAGTGGTCCGGGGACGACCAGTAGTCGTAAAATGAAACCAAATGGACCCGGCTATAGTTAAATTATTCTTAAACCTCTGCATTACTTAATTTACAAGAAGTCTACACAATTAGAGAATGTAGAAGAATTGTTTTTTTTTTTTTTGTGGTTTTCACCTTTATTTTATATATTTTTTATGGAGGGACAGACAGTAGACTGACAGGAAATGGGGAGAGAGATGGGGGAAGACCTTAGAGTAGAGAAGGCACCCGGAGGAAACCCTATGTTATTTTGATTAACATTTGCCTGTTCTCTCTCCTAATAGTATCAACTTCAAGAATTGTGGACAAAATTGTATCCAACGACAACAAAATATTTAAGTTTTGGGTCTGAGAGGCAAAATCTCATCAAATGGTTGTCTGTGGCTTAAATACCAAATAGTGCAATGGCCATGCCTTCCCTGCCAGGTGACCAAAATGGGGATGCCAGGTTGAAAGTGTTTAACTCTGAGAGTGTAAAAGTGGACCCATAAGGGATAGATTAACATCTGCAGTGTACCTCACCAGACATCTCCATGAGGCACTGTTGGAAGCACATGTGTCTATAAATCTATCACAGTCTGTATTGTCTGACTTGTTATGTTAGTGGATTATGAACGGAGGCACAGTTAAAGCCCATTAGTTAACTCCATCAAATGTTGGCGTGTCAGTGACGATTCATGAATGGTAAATAATGGCACAAGGGGTGTTTGGAAGGATTTATGAAAAATCCCTTTGAGCAGTGGCCATGATCCATTTCCTTTGATCAGGGGCCTGTTTATGAATTCTGGGAATTATTTAGTCAGGAAACTGACTTATTTCTCTCTAACAATATAATAGTTCTTCCCCATTTGACCGGTTTTGGGAAATACCGGTGAACCTGAAGCAAGGGCCCTCATGTGCAAAACTGTATCTAACATAATTATGTCTAAGGATGACCAGACTTCCCTAAATTATCAGTGTTATAAGTAAATATATTTAATTATTTTATGAGTAAAAAAAACAAATTAACCAAATTTCTCAGATAATGCATACATTATTTTTTCAAACTCAAAGATTCATTTTGAGCTGAGAAATGCAGCTCTGTCTGTCTGTCTGTCTTTCTGTCTATATGTATTCTTGACACAGCATCTCAGTATAGGAACCATTATGGAAGGTAAAATGTATAAAACAGGGATTGGGCAAAGTGTCCACTTCTCCCCCAAAAAACTCAGGACCAGCTCTCTCAAGTGAACAGTTCTCCAAAATAATAATAAATAATACATATTTAATTTAAATATATATAAATATATAATTGAAATGATATAATTTAATACTGATTTAAATTAAAATGTCCCTTTGGCCATAAGGTTCAGTCACAGCCCTTTCAGAAATCATCATGCAGTAGGCTATGCTTAACGATCCGTTCACACAGGTGGTGGGCCGGTGGCCAGTGGGTTTAGATATCTAACCCTATGCCCCTCCTCGGCCCTGAACCAGAAAAGTCCCTTCAACGTAACACATGGATGGCTTTTATACAGCAGGAATGCTGCTGGAATGAGGCCTGGGTGGGCTTGGCTTCCCGGTTCTCCCACGGAGGAACTAATACGTCATCATGCCCATATAAGGACTACCGACTTCCTCCGCGGAAGGCAGGGACCACAATAATATTGTGTAACTGAATGTTTAATTCATAGATAATGAATTAATTATCAGGCTGCAGATTGAATAACCCTTATCTAATGACTGTGCAATCTATTATTTGTTACACAGAGGCAGTTTCGCTAGCCTTGTGGCAGAAGTGGGCGTATTATAGGGTATAATACTTTAATAAAGAACTAACACGTGTCAAGAAATTGCTATTCTGTCATGACAGAATAATAATATCGAAATGATCATAAAACAAAAGCATCAACATCAGGTCTGAGTCGTTATGCGGCGATCTGAATAGCAGCAATTTCATAACCTTTCCGAATATTGTATCACACAATAAAATCCTCAATGTTCATTTATCTATTTATAACACCGAGAGTATAGCTATAGCCTATACATTTAACCAAAGGATCAATTTAGTGACAGCTTGTAGCCTACATGAATCCTTATACTATACAGTGTACCCATTATTAATAAAATGAAAAAGAATAGGCTATTATTCCATTGCAGCGACAAACAGCTCCAAATGAATCTCATTCTCACCTCAACCTTTAGCCAACAATATTATCCCGTTGCCACTAAACAAATCAGCCTAAACGGTCTGAAAAACATCACATTTAGACGGGAACCTCTATTGATTGACTGCATGTCTGAGTGTCTGTCTGTCCCCCTTGATCAGGTGCGGCAGTGCGCTAGTCTGTCCTGTTGCTGTCTTGCCTACAGGCTTGTTTACACTCCCAGTTCCCGGCAATAGCGTCACTCACTCGACGTGCTTATGGTGGGCGGGGAGAACGGGGCCAACTTGTCCAATCACAAGGCTCTACTTTCCCTGACAGCAGCTTGGGTTGGATACATATAAAGAGGCACGTTAGTGACCGCCAGCATACATTTGAACACTGAGATCTCACCGGCACACAGCCCTAGAAAATAACACACACTCTCACACAGGGTGACAAGTGTTCCCACTACGAGATCGTGAAGATATTGGAACAGATATTGGACAGCACTTATTAAAACGGACCGCTGCTTTATTCAACGCCTTGGAGTTTCACTCTCACTTTGTAGCGGGGGTGAATTGAATTCAATCCCGTTTCTGAAACTATATTGGGGGGACACTGCCGAGAGAGAAGACAGGTGCATTGATGCACGCTCCCCTCTGCTGACACTGATATTTGTTGATTTACCCCTGAGACTGTGTTTCTAATAAGCGACCGCCGGTAAGCTTATACTTTTTCCTACGACTTTAATGTCTACAAAGATGGAGCAACCTTTTTATCATGACGACTCTTTTCTGTCGGCTTACGGCCACTCAGATGCTGCCATGCACGACTACAAACTGCTAAAGCAGAATATGAATTTGAACTTGACAGAGCCCTATCGCAACCTGAAAGCCCAGCTGAGAGCCGAGGCTGACCTCTACCATCACGGGGCGCATCAGGACGTGGGGTCGCTCAAGCTCGCCTCGCCGGAGCTCGAGAGGCTCATCATCCAGAACGGCAACGGCGTCATCACCACGCCGACGCCGGGCCAGTACTTCTACAACCGGGGCATCACCGATGAGCAGGAGGGCTTCGCCGAGGGCTTCGTGAAGGCGCTGGACGAGCTGCACAAGATGAACCACCAGCTGCCCCCTCCGAACGTGTCCATCGGAGCCGGCGGCGGAGTCACGACGTGTTCGGCGGCAGCAGCGGCGGCCTCTAGTGTCTTCGGCTCCTCCCTGCAGCCTGAACCGCCCATTTACACCACGCTGAACGCCTACTGCCCCAACACGAACCTCTCTTCCGCATCCAGCTACCCCACGGCCACGATCAGCTACCTGCCGCCCCACCAGCAGAGCCACCACCAGCAGACCTCGACCCACCCGTTCCAGCACGCCCTGCCCGGAGCCACCGGCCTGCATCCGCATAGGCTCGTCGCTCTGAAAGAGGAGCCCCAGACCGTCCCCGACATGCTCAGCAGCGACACCTCGCCTCCGATGTCTCCGATCAACATGGAGAACCAGGAGAAGATCAAGGCCGAGCGGAAGAAGCTGCGCAACCGGCTCGCGGCGACCAAGTGCCGGCGGCGCAAGCTGGAGCGCATCTCCCGGCTCGAGGAGAAGGTCAAGGTGCTGAAGAACGACAACGCGGGGCTTTCCAGCACCGCGTCGGTCCTCCGCGACCAGGTCGCCCAGCTCAAACAGAAAGTCCTGACGCATGTCAGCAGCGGCTGTCAGCTAATGCTGACCAGCAAGCTGGAGGCATTTTAGAGGACAGTGACTGACTAACTTTTTAGAAGTGATAACACTGGAGTAATGTTCTACATGAGCAGCACTGGAGTATCGGCTGGTTTGTTGCTATAGAGATGGTAGCAGTACAGTACAGGGCCGTCGGCTATGTGTAGACTACTCTTAAAGGCTCATGTATAGGGTTGAAAAAGAAAGACTTTGGTAATGGTACTTTAACTTCCGGATGCTGGACACCGGTCACGGGACCATTCAACCCTAATAGAACCGGGCAGCAGCGTCCCATGGTGGGCTGAACACACACAGAGACACTGACCAGGCACAATCATCCATGGGCCCATGTTACAAATGGTATAAAGCGGGAGTAATTATTATTGTATGTCTTTGTACTTTTACAACTGATGATAATGTCATGCAATGCTGCATCTATTCAATGTGTAAGTTATTTTGTTTGTCAGGTTGATCCAGACAAGCTGTTATGATGTCGTATGTTTACAATGCCTTTTTTTATTTGTGATGATCATGAGGTGTATTTAAGTAAAGTGTCTTTAAAAACGAAGCAATTATCGTTATGTTTTTTCTCTGAATGTTTTCGGTATTAATCTGGGGACAATCATACGATGCATTCATTCAACAACGTCAACACAGTATAACAGTAAAACACACAATACCTATAATGGGCGCATATATAATATCATTGGCTTTCCCTTCTTCTTTTTACTTGCGCAAGCAGAGCGCGCAAGTAATCGTTTCGCTTGGTCTCTTCGAAGTGAAGACAAGTTTTCTTCAACGGTAAATCTGTGCCTGGTTTGCTGGGACTAGTTACAACATTACGTCATCCTTGAGAGAGTACATGGTGTGTATATGACGTAATGTTGTAACTTGTAACTTGTAACTTGTAACAACTTTTTGGAACCAAGTAACCACAGTATACTGCTAATCAAATTACAACTACATACTCTGTATGTAGTTGTAACTAGAACAACTACATACAGTCTGTGCCTGGTTTGCTGGGACTAGTTACAAGTTACAAGTTACAACATTACGTCATATACACACCATGTACTCTCTCAAGGATGACGTAATGTTGTAACTAGTCCCAGCAAACCAGGCACAGATTTACCGTTGAAGAAAACTTGTCTTCACTTTTTGGAACCAAGTAACCACAGTATACTGCTAATCAAATTACAACTACATACTCTGTATGTAGTTGTAACTAGAACTACATACAGTCTGTGCCTGGTTTGCTGGGACTAGTTACAAGTTACAAGTTACAACATTACGTCATATACACACCATGTACTCTCTCAAGGATGACGTAATGTTGTAACTAGTCCCAGCAAACCAGGCACAGATTTACCGTTGAAGAAAACTTGTCTTCACTTTTTGGAACCAAGTAACCACAGTATACTGCTAATCAAATTACAACTACATACTCTGTATGTAGTTGTAACTAGAACAACTACATACAGTCTGTGCCTGGTTTGCTGGGACTAGTTACAAGTTACAAGTTACAACATTACGTCATATACACACCATGTACTCTCTCAAGGATGACGTAATGTTGTAACTAGTCCCAGCAAACCAGGCACAGATTTACCGTTGAAGAAAACTTGTCTTCACTTTTTGGAACCAAGTAACCACAGTATACTGCTAATCAAATTACAACTACATACTCTGTATGTAGTTGTAATGTGATTTGTAATTTGTAAATCTGTGCCTGGTCTGCTGGGATGTATATTTCAACAAATTTGAAAGTATTATTACAGAAATTGAAGTTAGAGACACATATTACTCTGATCATGATTTAGTATTAATATCACTATAGTACAAAATGAAATACATTTAAAACAATTGACAATTTACAATAAGTAATAAAATAATTATACTGTATAATATATTTTAATTCAGTTTATATACCTTTTTTTTCATCACATATCAATGATTCATTTTTCTGTAAAAAAGTAGTTAGGTAGCAAATAGTTACACGTAATGATTATACATTTCAAACGTTCCTTCACAGAGATACTGAGATGTGATACTTTCCAGCGGTCGAAAGTACTTGCGCGCTCTGCTTGCGCACTAGTAGGCCATTTATGGCCTACTAGTGTGCAACAAGCAAGTATGCACTCGGCAGAGTGCAGTTCTAGTTGTATCTATGTTGTCAGAGATAAACTATTGCATAAGAAAGCACATTGAAGTTTCAGCGTTCAGCAGACACGCTCAGCGTAGGCACGCACGCACGCCTTCCTTTACGCACCAGCAGCGCGAGTCCATATTTGGGCATGTTGGTCATATAGCGAGGGAGGATTTCTGGGAAACCCCGCCCATGTTGCAAAGTAGGCTAGTTTCATTACAGTCGATTACAATCGACACTCGGTACAGTAGACATATGACCAATTTGATATGAGATTGGAATTTCCGTATTGGCCTCATTTTAGCATTCGGTACATAAAACAGCATACTATTAAACAGCTATAACTATAGTCTGTAAGAAACAAACAGGTTACCCTATATAATAGCCAATAATATGCCACATTTGTTTTACATTTAGCCTAATCACAGAGACTATGTAGGTCACTGATGTAAAAAAATAACCTTGTTAATACTAGGCTGTATAGGGCCCCAAATGCTTTAACTGAAACGGTGATAAAATTATTGGCGAATTCATTTACGCACAAATTCGTTTGCACACATTTACCTATCATATAATTTATATCCATGCAACTGTCATGATCAATAATTCGGTGCGGGAGCAGAGCACGTGAACTTCGTGAAGGGAGGGAAGTGACAGTGATTTTAGAAATGTCGGGGGCGTCTCAAGATGCCACGCTGCTTGGCACAGCTAGTAGGCG
Organism: Protomyctophum bolini; assembly: GCF_963924005.1. Classification (NCBI taxonomy): domain Eukaryota; kingdom Metazoa; phylum Chordata; class Actinopteri; order Myctophiformes; family Myctophidae; genus Protomyctophum; species Protomyctophum bolini. The sequence goes on along the minus strand of NC_137872.1, from coordinate 13,096,945 downwards.
CGAGTGGGCGTGTGGAGCATCTGTGTTAATAGATTGGTGGAGACGCTGCCAAGGACATGAACGTTTTGGGATGCATCAACGTTCAAGTATGTGCGGCCTCGTTCATAATATAGAGGGATATGGGGAAAAGTCCCCGTTAAGCAGCCTTAAATGAGGATTAGTCATCAAACGCAAACGGTTCTATCCAAACAGTCTGGCTAATCCAAGCAATGAAAATATTTGGCAGGCATTTGAGACCTCCTGTTGCGGGCTTTGGTCGAAGGGAGAAGTATTGAGCGTGCACAAGCTGCACGGTCTCAGGAAACAGGACAGGGGAAATTCTGTCCTGTCCTGTTAAGCAGTTAATGACGTAAAAAGCCAAACTGTCCACAGACTCTCACTCACACAAACATAAAAGGAACCACTTCAAAAGAAACATATAATTATGTGGTTTGAATCTACTCTCACATCAGCTGTTTTCGAGAGGACATGGCTATTGGCTTAGCCTACTTTCATCTCATATTAGACTAATTTCCATCAATAACAGCTCTCCTGTTTTTGCATTTAGTGTGGAAACAGAATCAGATAGTATAGCCTGTACACCACCCACACAACTCCTATTTTTGTGAAACAATATACGTTTCTGATAAAAGAGGGGATGTTATGTAGGCCTTACAGTACACATTTGAATAAACCTAAATTAATCCATTGGCAATATCACAGTTTGTGTACAGTTATTGACAATAGCCAATACTTCCCTTTATCAGGCCACCATTGTATAATAATTGGGGCCTATTTGAATAAATAATTGCATAGCCTAATAGTTTAAAAATAAATGATAATTTCTTGTACACAATGTCATTCCAGGAAAAGATATAAAATAAAAGACCAAATCACCATGGAGTCATACAGAGCACACTATTATTTTGTTATGGCAATGCAGATGGAATCTGTTATTTTGGTAACCATCTGGTGGTTGTGTGTGTGTGTGTGTGTGTGTGTGTGTGTGTGTGTGTGCGTGTGCGTGTGCGTGTATGTGTGTGTTGGAGTAGTGTATAGGGGTGAATATGTTATATGAAACATAAACAACTGTGTTGATCTCCTCGCTTACGTCTAGGGCCTACACATTATACACAGCATTGTGATGATATCACATCAACACATGCAAAGATTAACAGGCCAGTTCAAGCTGTGCTGCCTAGTATTGACATGTCTCACTCTCAGCCCACAACCCACACTGTACGCACTGTGGGAACTGTGACGTAGAATGGTTTGATATCTTTCCTCTTCCCCTAGCCCCCTTTTACTCCCACAAACACAGACAGCTTCTTCTTCTTCTCTCTCTCTCTCTCTCTCTCTCTCTCTCTCTCTCTCTCTTCTCCTCATTCTACTCCTCCCACCCGGCCATCTGAGGCTCTAACTTCTTACCGTAATCGGATCAAGTTTCATCACCAGTATTTAGGAAAGGTTTTAGAAGTGCCTATAGGGCTTGTTATTACAGTTTCATTATTCATTTTTGACAGTAGCAAAATTCTCACAGTTGCAAATAGTCTTGACACCTTTTGCGTTAATACCAAAGGCCTTTAAGACTGTTTGATCATTTTATACGTTGCAAAATTATGATGTGTAGTAGGTGTATATGTTCAATAAGCTTTTCAGTATATTTATTTCTATAATGTGCACACATTACCATGCATACATGGTAAGATAGTGTACATGAAAATTTGAATTTCTTGCCATCAACATAATACTGTTTGCATCAAGGCAAGACTAACAGTTAATGTACTGTAGGATGTTTGTCATGGGCATTGTGCAATATGTCGTCATTCTCAGAAGGTGTGTACGTATGTGCAAACTGTTACATGAGAGCAATGTATGTCTTTTATCTTTTGTGGAACTGCTGGACTGAGTCGAGAACAAATTTCCATATGAAGACATGAAGCATAATTTATCTTATCTTATCTTATCTTATCTTAATTGTCTCATTTCATGGATTTACATGACTAAGAGACACCTGTTTGTGTTAGCGTAATTTGTTTCAAGTCAGTTGTTTCTTTCATTTTGTGAATATTGCTGGTAAGGTCATGGAAAGCTGTGGGCTAAATACAATAGCATTTTTTTTTGCCAAAGGCTGATTCGGTCTGGTTTATTAACCAGGCTATAAAGACAAGGCTGAGTGACAATGTCAGGGAAATGTATGTGGGATGGGGTGTACTATAAACGTGGACAGCTGTGGAGGAGGATGCCAGATTTGAACGCTGAGCCTGCTGGAGGTGTCGTGTGCATCTAATCATATTCATATTATAGTCATATTTCCATACAGATATGTACAAGCAAGCTCACAGCAACATTGTTCACCATGGCTATATGGGCATTCTTGTAGATTTTGTGTAAAGGCTCCCCTGGGGGACCTCGGGTCAATAAAGCAGGCTATATGGGTATTAAGTGACCTAGTCACCTATAGGGCAAGGGAGAATTACAGCCGATCTACACCTGAAACACGACTCTGTTCAGTCCTGTACCAGGAATAGAGCAGACTAGAGCAGAACTTGTGTTCTGTCCGCGATGTAAACACCAATTGTTAATTAATTTTTACATGTCTATACACTGCAGCCTTCATTTATTACAACAATATACAACGCACTGGTCCATAAAGACAAGCATAGATTCTCAGTGTAATACAGTGTTATTGGTATGCATGGTCCCATGAGTTAGTGAGTACATACTACCATCTAGTGGATGTATGTTGTTCCTGTTTATGTACTCAGCTGGAAAGGTTTTTTGTCAAATACTGTAGTTGAGAACAGAAAGATTTCACGATTAATTCAATTAAAATCTGCCCGATAATATTAATGTGTGGACTGGACACCGGAGGGTAATTATCGTTGGACATAATGAGAAAGCGCTGAATTGGGGTTGACAAAAAAGAAAAGAAAATAATGTTGTTATACTTTGTATCCATGGAGAGTATAGGCAATTCATACTCTGTTGTACAATGCTGTCGCACAGAGGAAATTAGCAGATCTACAAGCTCACAACATGTAGTGATGCGACAAGCTGTGGGGCTTATAGATCCGCTATTTTTGCACAGGACTCCATCGTACAAACGGATTTAAATCAGGCATAATTATATAACCTTTGATACATTTACTGTACGCACACAGCTTCAGGTGCTCCCCAAGGCTGTGTGAGGTCTTTAATCATATTTCCATACAGAAATGTATGTACAAGCAAGCTCACAGCAACATTGTTCACTTGGGTATATGAGCATCTTACGCTCCGAGTTAAATTGAGGTTCAGTATTTTGCTGTGCATTCACATTTATAACTGCTATATTGCCTTGTTTGCGGATGACACTATTGATTGATTGATTGAAATATTTATTAACAGTTTGCAGAATTACAGTACATTTCAAGCACAAACTCAATACAAAGACTGTTAACTGTGAGTGGATGACCCAATTAAGCATTACACTTGTTTACAAGAGGGTCCACCTTGTTCAATTCACCAAAACATTTAGAGACGTACAAATAGACACTTCTATATAGTCAAAGAACAGAACAGGAATTCATCACTACTATCCCATAGGTCATAGGATCTCGCAAATGTTTAGGGTTCATGCTGCAGCCAGGCAGAGTGAATGTGCTTTACAACATCTGATACGAAGGATCAGAGTCAGACCCTTCCCCACCAAGGAGTCTGGCCCAGCTCCTTATCCAAGCCTAATGCTGCGTTCACATTTTTCTGCATGGTGAGTGTGACACACCCCTACAAATCAAAGGTGTTGTGTTGGCCTCAACTTTTCTCTCACTCCATTGGTGTGATGAAGCATCAAACAATGTTTTTGTTTCACTACTCCCCTTCTCTCTCCCCACAATTCCGGCTCCACTTTATAAATGGGAGAAGAACTAATTACTGCCATTAGCCATTCCCTTTTTATTGATGTAGTGTGGCTTGAGCAACACTTCAGTGGCAACCGGGCAGCATAGTAGTTAACCACGCTTGGCCATTTTGTATATTGCTATAGTGTCAGAAGACTCAGAACACAGGCCTAGTCATCTTGACACTTGCAACTTGGTCGGTGGTCCGCCATCATTTTTAGGCTAGTGGTTCCAGTACGCCTCCAATTCAAAACACTAATGATGGCCAGGCCTTAAAAGGTGACCAAGGACATTGTCAATAGTTGAAGGATCTGATTCAGCCCCATAACCCTTATGACACCCTGACAATGCTCCTTGGCTTTCAAGCTGTGTCCCTCAGTCAGGACTACATATCACTCCCCAATATTCATAGTCTGTCAACTCACCTCTTCAGACTCCAACATCTTATTTATGTGTACTGTATACTTTGTATATTGTATATTTAATTAAGATAGATCTTGTTCAGATGTATGTTGGCTGGTTACATATAATTTAGATAGATGTATTCTGTTTGCTTGTTCACAGATGTTTCTTTTTTGATTTTGAGTATATTTCAACACAATTTATATATGCTGTTTTAACCTGCTGTCCTAGTTACTTTGTAGCACTTAATTGTTTTCTTGGCAGTCTATTTAATCAGTTGTTTGTTTTCATGCCATCCCAATCCAATCTTGCACATTTTAAGGTTCAAGTGGCTCTTTCTGGATAGTGTTCTGGAGTGTACATTCTTTTTTTAAATTGTATTGCAATATGCCCATTACATTTTGAGATATCTTGTGTGCAAGTGGACATGTTGGCCTAATGGTGGCACTAGAGGAAAAGCCATGGTCAGTCCCAGGAGAAGGTGAAAATCTAATTGGATGGCAGTCCAGTCAGTGATTTCTGTAAAACCTCCACTTTCCCAAACCCGCAGCAACACATGCACACACACGCACACACTGCAATAAACAACACTAAATACAGACACAGTGCAAATGTCTGGTCACACAAAATCCACTTTATCTTTGTGGGAAAAAGTTTTAAAGTCTGTACATATCAGAACAGTGGGCAGCTTATTCCATTCTTTCACAGCTTTAAATAAGAAAGCAGATTGTGTAGTACATAGTTTAGGAATGATACACTGTCCCCTTGTGTTTGACCTTGTAATCCTGCTTAATCTTAGAACAATGTCTTCAGTGGTGGAGGAGTAGCATTATGAACCGTACAGCACGCATCTCTACTTAGGCCTATTTGTTTCACACTTATGTTTAGTCGCCCTGATGAATTAGCTGTGTGCCACAACGCATAGTTGCATTTTATTTTTACTTTGGGCTATGCATTAGCCATGACAATAAAGGCTTTTACATTTACTGGTTTGCTTTCTTTTTCATGCACCAAGTTTAGTTTACCCCTCGTATACCAAAGAGCACCTGTTTTGGATTTGGGATCTGCCAAAAAAGATGTGCTTCTCCCTCTGTGTTTTGTGTATGATACCTCTGCATCACATGACTCGAAAGATAAACTAGTGTGCAGTGATGTTTGTGAGTTTTGGAATAATCTTTATAATTTAAAGAAAAAAGAAAAGAAAAGAAAAAAATGTAGTTGGGCCATACGGCATTTGAATTGTACGACCTATGGTTAAAAAGTTATAGGCCAAAATAGTCTAACTATGCGGTGCATTTCAATATTTTGAGCGTGTAGATTGTCTATTTTCAGTGCCCGATTCCATCGTACGATTGAGTAGCATAGCCCATAAATTACCAAGCATTACAGTACGTCCTCCCTTCTTCCAGGGAGACAGGTGTCACATGGCCCTGGTCTCATGGCAAGTTATAGAACAGAACAAAGAGTTGCCTTAAGAACCTCAGTCAATCAGCCCAATTCATGCCCCTCTGCGGGCATGCACTGACCTGGTTCTGATGCCAACGACCACCCCACCTGGTTAAACCCACCATGCTTCATTCCCAACCAAGAGACCTGGTGAGGATAATTGGGCCAGGAAGCTTATGGGTGTCGGGAAACATTATTCCCTTCAGACCATGTTGGAACAGACAGAAAAAAATACCTCTCTGCGGTTTAGAGTCACCCACAGGTAGTGGTTACATCATCAGTATAGGCGTGGATTAATAGATGCAAGAATTTATTTATTCCCCGTCCATCCAACTAAGGTATTTCTAGCGGGTATGGTGACTGATTGCCACTGTGATGCAACATCACATTTATAGCATTTTAATCTTGTATTGTTTATATATTTATATAATTCTGCTTATACTGCAGTCAGTGCTGTCTAATATAAATAGATTGTGCTTTTTGGGACAAGCAAATTTAGAGTCTTGAAAAATCTTGCTTGAATCTGCGTCTAGCAAACTGTGTGTGTGTGTGTGTGTGTGTGTGTGTGTGTGTGTGTGTGTGTGTGTGTGTGTGTGTGTGTGTGTGTGTGTGTGTGTGTGTGTGTGTGTGTGTGTGTGTGTGTGTGTGTGAGACGCAACTTGGCCTGTTGTAGCGCCACCATGAGGCTGATTTGAAAACTGTCAAGTGGCATTTCTTCCTCAGCCTATAGTGGGAATAGGCATGCACGGCTTGGGAAGCCGTGGATATGCACGGCTTGGGATACACTGCCATGTCTTCCTTCTCAGAATGCATTTCTTTAATGTGGATTCCAAGGGATTCGATTTCCCAAAAGTTGCGTAACTGATGACAGTGCCTGTTCCTCTCCGACCTGATGTGCATCACTTCAATATTTGTCCACAACTTCAGTTATAATATTTAGCGTGGTGACTTCTCCTTGCATCAGCCATCCAAATACACTTTCCAGTGCAACTAGTCCTTCATTCAGTCTCTACATTTTTCCTGTGACCATTTTCCAATATTGGTCTCCGCCAATTAGGACTCCTAATTCCACTGCATCCATCCCTATGATGGGTACATCTGCTATGGGCATTCCTTTTGCTTCCAAGTCCCTCCTTATCTTTCCGTTTGGCGCTTTAATCATAGAAGAGCTCTGGAAATATCCTCTTTAATGAAACTGCAGCTACCCCCATCTAATAGGCACCTGGCTACTTGGCTTTGCGTTGGTGCATCTATCCAAATGGTATAGCTGCTGCAGTAATACTGTACTATTGTCAGAGTTGCTTGCTACACTACTAACTGCATCTGCAACACTGGTCAGCCTGTCTGTCGTTGCCGTGGTCGGCGCGTCTATCATGCGCTGTATATTGACTGGCTGTTTGATTGCAAATTGTTTTGTGGTGTCTGCGCCCGCACTCTTCACAGTGAATGCCCTGCGTTCTACAATTACGCCTGCCTACCAGACATACAAAACACCTGCCTTGTTTCCTCAGTGTTTCTCTTCTTAGTTCAACAGTCAGTTCAGTACAGTTCTTGGATTTGTGATTACCTGTGTGTGTGTGTGTGTGTGTGTGTGTGTGTGTGTGTGTGTGTGTGTGTGTGTGTGTGTGTGTGTGTGTGTGTGTGTGTGTGTGTGTGTGTGTGTGTGTGTGTGTGTGTGTGTGTGTGTGTGTGTGTGTGTGTGTGTGTGTGCGTGTGCACCTCCTCCATGTCTGTTCTGTCATTTCCTGTTTGATGTCATTTAGAAAGGACATACTTCATACTTTAGACTTTTAGCCATGACACCTCACTCTTGTGCTTTTACCAGGAAAATAATTTCTGCCACATTTTGGTCTGAATGCTCTTACGCACTGCTTTTCTTCAGCATATTTTTCAGCTACAGGACACACCTTGTTCTGTCCCCAGAGAGCGAAGCACATTTTAAAGATGAGCGTCACATGGTTTTCAGTTCAGTTTTAATTTCGGAATGGAGGACATACAGTTCATACATAGCACATAGTTTCCTTTTTTTTTTCCTACTCCTTTTGAGTGTCCGTTGCCCATGTCCTGTCCAATCCGACGAAGGGCTATAGGGAGAAGGGCTGTATAGGCAGACATCTATCTGCCTACACAGTGCATACATTCATGTTGTCCTTAGATATATACATTCATCTACACATATTCATATATATAAACATACATATAAATAAGAAAATAATACAATAATTCCTGCTGTGCAGAGTCAATACCTTTCATTATCATTGTGTTATGGTTTACTTGTAATGATTGACTAGGCCAAGGTGGCAAAGAGCCTCCCGAGGTACATTGTTGGCGGATTACTATAAAGGGTTATTATTTAGGGGATATTATGAGTATGATTCATGTGTCTCTGTTATGTTATCCTTATTGAATATATATAATGAGTTACTTATAATGTATATGGTATAATAGCGGTATCTATGGTATAATATATGTTGTATTTTACTATAATATGGTATAGTAGGTATAATAGGTTTCAAGTCCCTACTCACCTTCATTTCACAAAGGCCTTTCTAAATGGTCTCAGTCCTAATGAAAATGTGTGTTTTTTGGTGTTCCTTTTCAAAGAATCATTACATCTTAATTCCTATTTGTGAAAAGGCGGTTGAGGTGCAAATCATCACAAGCAGTACTAGCATAATGATATTTAAATGTTATGCATGTCTTAAAGGGAAATTGAGGAATAAATTCCCGTAAGCAGAGCAGTGACAATACAACCCGCCACACAGTGCCAGCACTCATAATTGAATTTCTGTAAAGCTTTTGAGAGGAGAAACTCCAGAGGGCCTGTTGTTCCGAATGCTGCAAACCTGCCTGATTTAGAAGGATTTGCAGTGATTTATAGGGACAGGCCCACTTGTATTGTATTAACTGGAGCTAATCTTCAAAAGACCATTATTATAAATGAGGCTGCTTAGAACCCATTTTATATGCTTGATTTCATACATGCACATATGTACGAGAACATTTGAATTCCCTCTTTAAACTATGGTCAGTAAAGTGACAGTCTGGAAGTGAGAGTAAACACAAATGTCATGTTGTGTCAGTGAACCATTGGCCTGTCAGTGATAGGCTGTCATGATATGGCAACAAAAAAAAAATAGTTCTATATTGATGTTGAGCAAACCAATCTGCGGTTTCCCTTATGCGAGGTAATGTTTTGCAGGAATAGACTTACCAATAAGCCTGCTTTGTACTCTGTGCTATCCACCGAAGGCCCCGGTCAGAGAAGGGGGGCTTGAGCTCTCCATTAACTCCCATGACCTTGTTTATGTATTTCAGAGGTAACTCGGGTCAACCAAATTCTCACGCTCGCCTTAGTGTGAATTAGACAAACAGTTATGCTATTTAAGTTTAGTCCCTGACTGGCTCTGGTCATTCTGTCTTGCACCTTCCTGTGTACTAGAGTACATAAAGTATCATAATACAAAATTAATACTTTTTGGTAACACACTCAATTATGTTTCATAATCTGCCTGTAACGCTAGTTTAATTATAGTTATAAGAACTCATACAACTCATAATAATAATAATAATAACAATAGACATAACAGTATAAAACATTTTATGACTTATAATTGAGTGGGAATGCATTATTATCTGCTTATAACACAATATTGTAGTTATTAATAAACATATACTGTAGGTACCCTTAATGTAATCATATACTGTATAAAGCCTGACTTATAAGGTTATGAGTATCATAATGCTACTGTAGTCACTCACACAGACTTCTTCTTTTGGCCAGGATATAGTGTATTATATTTATCATCATAATTGTAAAACATTAAAACTATAATCACTGTTCTAATGCATTGCAGTGTTTATTATACGTTATTATGATTTAGCATTGTTGTGTGTTTTAAGTAAATCTATTATTGAAGAACATAAAAAATGTGTTACAGACATTTGATTTTGGTGTTAAGAGACATGTAGGTGTAAAACGTGTATTACACGCACGGCTGCGGCGAGGGAGAGATGGATGTGTTAATTACCAACGTGGCCCTGAATTGTGTACAGCGTGAAGAGCAGCAGAGAGCGGCAGACGGGGAGGAAAGGAGTGATAGATGCTGCCATTATGTGCTACTGTGACAAGTAAGCAGTGCAGACCTTTAGACGCTGATGCTGTACTGCTGATATGCTCATAATAAGAAGGCTTTCATAAGGTAAAGAAATAAATAGCTCCAAGGTAAAGTGCTGAGGGAAAGGAAGGAGACAGGGCTAGGGTGACATTTAGAAATCGTGTCTTTATTGAGAAAAGGATAAGCAGAAGGAAGTTGGCCATGAACCAGACAATCATAATCCCTTTATTTTATGTTCTCCCGACAAAACATTTACATCTAACCACATGTGGCTCTAGCCTTGCTTTACATCATTATGAAAAATAAAATAAAAGGAAACCTGCCACTCCACAGTACATCGGTGATGCATTCTCAAACCTTAATGTTGCCGCTATACAGTATACCACTGTGGTTCGACTTGAAATCTTGAAATCCAAAATATCCTTCCATTAAGAAGTACGCCTCTGCGAGGCTGTTATCACACAGAATCAGCTCTACATAACGGTATGCCCTTCTCCGCCATCAAATACCATGACATGTACAGTACAGTACAGTAGACACTATCACAACACTGAGATCTGCAAACGCATTTTGACAACTGATTAACATGCAGATTTAAATTGCCTTAAAAGATGGTTAAAAAGACAAGAAGACTTCAATTGTTCAATGTATAATGTGTAGTTAGTTACTGTCATAGACCTTACACGGTCAATGTGTGGTGAAGCATTTTTAATGATGTGTAAGGTTCTGGGGACCTTGTATACTGAAATCCTGGCTTAAAGAACATTCATATGTGATTGACAACTACAACATGAAATCATCTAAGTCAGTGAAGCCCAACCACTAGGCCTACAGTATAGTACACTAACACTGTGTGAACACCTGACAGTGTGAACTTATAGTTAGCTGTACGTGTCTAGCATCATCTACCTTTAAACTTTAGAATATAAAGTCTGTCATGTCTGCTTTATGTGCATCTCCTAACAAATGTTAGACCATTGGGTTTATATCCTGGGTGATATTCATACTTCGCCAAATAACTGCCTATGTTCAAAAGATCAGTCTGAAGATAATCTTCTCAACGTGCTCTAAAGAAATTGAATCTTATTATAAAACAAGGAGATTTGCTTGAGATTGAGAAAAGTAGAATATTCTGCTTTAACAAAATATTCTACTTTTCTGCACATTATTCCCTTGTGGCTATTCTGCCCTACAGATGAAATTGAAAGCCCGTCCTCCGTAACAGCCTGTTCCTTAATGCCAGGTTAGTTTACCTGTTGAAGTGTAGATGGTGTTGCAGGACTGACTTGTAATAGATTTAGTTACACTCCTCGAAAATGGAGCTTGTATTTGAAAGCGGCGGTGAATAATTACGTTATGATTAAGTGTATGAGGTAATAATCCTATAGTCCCAGTGTTACATATTATCAGTGGTGGTGGCGGTGGGGGTGGTCTTCAATTCTCAATCAACAACCAGACAGCGTCACTCATGAACTCTCCCATGGTGTTCCTCTCTCTCCCGAGGCTCTCTACAAGCCGCTGCCGCTGCCCTCCACGTCCTCCACCACGATGGAGCGCTTGCGCAACACAGAGTTGCCGTGTCGCCCGCCGCTCCTCCTGGCCTGCGGGGGCAGTGTGGCAGCGGCCCGGGGCAGCTTGGTCAGCAGGCAGGGGGCGCGGTACTGCGGCAGGCCGCTCTTGGTGGTGTCCAGTTCCTCGGGGTCCTCCTCCTGGGCCCGGAGGGCGGCCATCACGTCCTTGTCCGACGGGCTGAGGGTCAGGCAGCCGCAGGGGCGGACGCCGTCCAGCCCTTCTTCGCCGGACCGCTCCTCGGTCTCGTCCTCCACGGCCGTGAACGCGTCCCCCCACAGGCTCTCGCACAGGTCCCTGCCGTGCTGGTATATCTACACACGCACACGCACATGCATAGGCAGGCACACACACACACACACACACACATACACACACACACACACACACACACAAGTAAAATATACCCACATGACCGACCACGCACGCTCCTGCATAGTCCTCTTGGATCACACTTATTTGTGGCGTTTTTAAAACCAAGGCTGCCCACCCTGGCCCGAAGCCACTTAGCGAAATTGGAACTATTGATTTTCACAAAAACGTGACCAGAACCGGCCTTGAAAATAAACACCCTCTTGCTGCCAGGTGTTACGAGTCAGATGGAGGTGGGGGCAGGGTAAGCACCTGGCAGCATGCCGCTGCCACCCTCCTTTGTTTCCCGCTCTGCTTTACCATGCCGCGTCTCCCACAGAACTATTAGAGGCCCTCGGCGGACATGACCTTGACAAGCTGGTATCTGGGAGATAACATCTGTAGTATCCGTGCTGGTGTAAGAGTCTGTGCCGATGATGCCTATCTGCCTTTATGTCTGATTCCCTCCCAGATTCTCGGGACAGACGGGCTGATATATGTTCTTTGAACAGGTTCCCTCAAGAGCTATTTTCATTATAAACACAATGGCGACTATGTACGGTCCACAGACTCCATCACTAAGACTGATGGTAGAATTAAAGAGATCAAAAGGGCAATGGGCTCTATGCACACAGGGCCAGGCTACTTACAGATGATACTAATTAAGGCTCTGTTCCATTTAGTGTACAGTGGTTTTCAATTTAGTTTTTAATTGCAAGGACCCCCATAACACTGACAGCTGAGAGTGTTCCATTTGTACACCCTCAGAGTTACAGACCTGTATGGGGCCATTTGGAACCCACACAAGGACACACATGGTTTGAGAACCACTACTGGTGTAGCAGAGTGTTTCCAGTGAGCAAACATGCACAATAACAGCATCCTGACTCTGTTTGACCAGAATGGAACAGCCTTCATTAGTATGATCGGTAACACCTGTGACGGAAGTAGGGAAGAGGCCTAAATTATTTCCAAAATGGGTGTATGCATAGAGCCCATTAGGGGCTCATAGAGGCCATTGGGTCAACTAAATCAGTATTGGCCATTATCTGGGCAGCACAAATTCCATGGCTATCCACTCCAGTAGTAGTTGAGATATGTTGTTTGGTAGTAAAATGACGGCATGTGGCAGGCCCGGAGTGGAACTCCAAATCAGGCCGGGAGTTATACGCCCTGGCAGGCCACACCGCATAGCGCGCGCAGACATTTTGGGGGCCTTTACAGTAATTTCACATGAGAAATGTACCATCTGATGTTATTTATATTATTAACTTCTTCCCTCCATTAACACAAGACACACAACGTAGTTGTGCTGCAACAACACTGCCTGAATTGAATTGAAATTGACTGTGGCTGGCCTGGCCTGGGCTTTTAAAAAATAAAATTACAGCCAGGCCACTAGGAGGCAGGCCACCGGGAATCGTCCCGGTGCTCCCGATGGCCAAACCGGGCCTGGCATGTGGAAATTCTGGCAAAATGACGGCTCTAGAGGAAAAGTCACCAAAATCAGTAGGGGCCATACTCATGAAAGTGCTCAAATAATCCAACCAGTAATTCTAAAGTTATGTCGATTGGAAATAAAATGTGGATGGACTTACAAATGGATGGACCAACGAACCGACCGACATAGCCCCACCGCTAGTAAAAAAAAAGGGGGAAAAAAGCCTTATTTCTTGCTGACATACGTAACTAGAGCTATAAGCTTTCTGGTTCCTGGAGCATGGCAAATTACAATTTTCTCTAATCGGAAATGTTCGCGGATTAAGGGGAGATATTGCCTAGCGCAAGCGAAACATCCCCATTCACCACGGCTTTAGGCTAAGCAAGGCCTTGCAGTAGAATCCGTGCATACATTCTTAGAAATGGTTGAGAAAGCTCATTAGTAAAGTGGCAGTGATACAGGCTATATGATTCCCAGTGCTTAAAATGAGCTCCCATCCTCTCCCCCAGAAAGTGACTCATAAGCACTCATTAGGAAAGTGTCACCAATTCACCTACCTTTCTGTCCTATTACCTTGCAGGCTTCTTCATCCAACTTACCGTACCCACTTCTGTCCCCTCTACACCCCTCACTTTCTCTTCTCTGTTGCTCCATTTTCATCTTACTTATGCCCCTCATTTCCCTTTATACCCCTGTCCCCTTCCCCCCATGTTTCATCCTCTCTTTGAAGGATTAAGACTGTGTCACTTGGGGGCCTTAAAAACAGCAGCATTATAGGTCATGTTAAAAGGACGAGGAAGATTAAGAGTGATGCACTCTGCCAGATACACACTATCCGACTGACACTCAGGTTTCACACACGCACGCACGCATGACAAAGACAGATGCACAAACACACTATTCCCCTGGCAGGCATGGTTAGCTGCCAAAGCTAATTCACTACAAGCTCAAGTAGCTTAGGCAGTGAGGGTGTGATCAAATAAGTGAGAGGGTGAAATTTCCCAGGGCTATACTCTATCCTTTCCTATCCAATTTAATGCTATGTTATCTTATCCCATTCTATTCTATTCTATTTTGTCCTGCACTATCTCCAATCAATGGCATTGTCCCAAATGTCAAGCTCCATGACATCCAATTTAAAACATGCGATAAGCTGTGATAAAAAAAGCATAGATTCCCTACAGTCAGACCAAAGGTGTGTGTGTGTGTGTGTGTGTGTGTGTGTGTGTGTGTGTGTGTGTGTGTGTGTGTGTGTGTGTGTGTGTGTGTGTGTGTGTGTGTGTGTGTGTGTGTGTGTGTGTGTGTGTGTGTGTGTGTGTGTGTGTGTGTGTGTGTGTGTGTGTGTGTGTGTGTGTGTGTGTGTGTGTGTGTGTGTGTGTGTGTGTGTGTGTGTGCGTGCGTGCGTGAAGTTATGTATATGTCTTTGCAAATAATTTGAATTTTATTTTCCGTGTGTGTCTAATGTTTTAGCCACCACCTGCTGCTCCTGGTAGAAAGGGAAATTAGGTGTTTTCATTTCACTGGCTAAGGTTTTGTGCTACGGGCCGGGGGTCAATTTACAATTTGGGCATTTAGCAGACACCCCAGAACAAGACATTCCAGAACAAGAATGGAGGGTATGCGTGTGACATCATCATCATCATACGAAGTTATGTGGGAACGCCTACTGAGTGGCAAAAAACTAGTTTTTGTCCGTGGCAGCCCATACATCCAAACAGAAAAGTCCTATCTGATTGCATTAAACAACGTTAAACAACGTTAAACTCACTTTGCCATTCGATTTGCAACTCACTTTATGCATGCGCATTCCCTCTATTAAGGCACTAAGAAAACGAGTGATGTGTGCCATGGTATAAAGTTTATATAAACTATAAAGGTATACCATCAATTAGTAATTGTCCTCACATTTATTTTTGTAGAAGCATGTTTATGTTTTGGCAATAAGAATGAAGAATAGTAGCATGCAAATCCAAACCGTTATGGTGTTTCATATGAAGTCAGGAAATTATTCCATTTCATGTAGCTGGAAGGCAGTTATTGTATTTAAGGTGCTATATTCTGTAGTGTACACTGATACCTCCGATAACAATCTGAGGGAAAAGGTGTGATTCAGCAGCATATACGAGATAATATTCAACAACAGCCATAGACCTTGTCAGTGGAATTGCGTTGCTAGGGAACAGCTTGGGTCCAAGTTATTTCCTGTCAACTGCTGATATTCACAACCCAGCAAGCCAAATTACGTCATGATGACGTTATGATGACGTCCTCTGGTGACGTTCAGGGCGTCCATTTTAGTGGGCAGAATTTATGTTGGTTGAAATCAAGTGATATTCTGGGCCAGATCTGACTAGTGTTGGTTTGACTTGATCTTGCCCCAATCTAGATGTCACTAATTTGAAATAGACCTGGACCCATTTAGAATGCTTATGTTATCAAGTATGACAAGGTTTAATAAGTTAAAGGACAACTTTTATTTTTCTCCAACGAAGGTTCATGTTTTAGGTTGTTATTAGAGAAAGTAAAAGATGAGCGTAAAGAGCTTTCTTTCGTTTGAACGGTTTTAGCTATTTTTGACAGGGGGCGGGGGCATTCGAACAACGTTTTACGGCGATGTATTTATTATTATTTACTGTAGTCCTACTAGACTCCAGCAAACTACATCTGGCCACAGTAGTTGTTTTCCGTGTGTCTGAACAAACAACTGACTACTAGGGGGGTGCCATACTGTGTGTCGTAGGCTCAGTATGTTTGTCACCTCACCCTTCACATTCAATAGATCCTGTGATCTTTTGTGGCCAGATGTAATTTCATGGGTGTATTGGGACTATTGTAAATAATAATAACGAAATCGCCGTAAAGTTTTGTCGAAAAGACGATAAGAAGATATTTAGCCCCATGTTCGAATGCCCCCGGCCCCCTGTCAAAAATAGCCAAAGTCGTTATAACAAAAGAATGGAGCAAATGAGAAAAGTTTAACACTCATCTTTCACCTCCTCTAATAACAACCTAAAACATGAACCTTGGTTTTAATATATGACAAAACACAGTAGAATAGTACAGTAGAAACATTAGAATAGTCTACCTAACAGAGACCACACTCCGAGATTCTACTTCAATTAACCAGACAATGAATTAATGATTGTCTGTGTAGGCCTACTGTTAGTAATGTAAGAACTATCTTGCAGCCTATTGCTATAGTGGCCTTGTGGCTGCAAACAGATTAGCGTCTCCCTTACCACGAAAATATGTTGTTCTCTATCGTATCGAGACTATCTCTCCACCCAACATATTTCATATGTATGGGGAATGTCCCCATCTCACGAGGTGGGGACATTCCCCATACATATGAAATATGTTGGGTGGAGAGATAGTCTCTTCACTCAGAGAACAAGGGTTACAAAGTAACCATACGATATTTCTGTTTATGTTAATGGTGGAGTGATGTTTTCTATAATGGAAGTTTGAATCTGGTTCACAGAGGCATAACAACACAGTGGTGTGTGTCAGACGTTTATTGCAGAATCACGTCAGTTCTTATAGATGTTAGAGGTTACTGACTAATGTGAACACCTGTCAGCACTCAGCATGCTGTGTGTGTGTGTGTGTGTGTGTGTGTGTGTGTGTGTGTGTGTGTGTGTGTGTGTGTGTGTGTGTGTGTGTGTGTGTGTGTGTGTGTGTGTGTGTGTGTGTGTGTGTGTGTGTGTGTGTGTGTGTGTGTGTGTGTGTGTGTGTGTGTGTGTGTGTGTGTGTGTGTGTGTGTGCGCGCGCGCGCGTGACTGCGTGACTGCATGTGCATGTGCGCTTGCGTATCTACAGTATAAATTATCTGTGTCCACACTGGTGTGAATGCATTAGTTTTATACTGAATTTCTATGCAAAGTGTCTACAGTCATGGCCATGTAATCAACCAGTCAGCCATCTACTAAGGAGAACATATTTGTATATGTTGTACACACATAAATGGACACCTGCACAGCGAGGCGTGCTTTTGCGTGAATAATTATTGTGCATGCCTGCGATTTAAGCTTCCCTGTGCATTACACCCACACACACACACACACACCCACAACACACACACATGCAGTCACACACACACATTGCTGTCAGCTCAACTTACCGTTGCAGATGCTGCGAATGCACCCGAGTTCCTAATTTTCTGCCGTTTCAGAGGAAGACACCAAGTCAAGCCCTATTTTATACCTCATTGTACAATGGCGTTGCACTCCAAAACAACTGAAATGTGTTGGGAGGTTGTACATCTGCTATGTTCATTTTTTGGTTTTTTAATGTTTGCCTTTAATGACATGCACAAAACAGGGACACCAGGTTAAAAGTGGTTAAGCGTGCATCACTCTCTCTGTCCTCTTAACTAACCCACCAAATTTCTCTCTCTCTCTCTTTCGTTACCTCCACTCCGTTCATAGCTGCGAGGGCTTCCTGACGCGTGTGTCCTGTTTCTACCGCTGTTCCCCTGACGCGGCCCGCTGGCCACGCCCCCAGCGGCGATCCTACATCCAGGCGGTGCCAAGTGCTGTACAATTGTGAGGTATTTGTACTTTACTGGAGTATTTCCTATTTCCAATACTTTTCCTTCTACTCCACTACATCTCGGATCCAAATATTGTAATTTTATTCCACTACAATTATTTGAAAACTTTAGTTATTGTTACTTTGTGTAGTCAACCACGATTCATTGTGAGCTTGTAGATCTGCTATTTTCAAAAGATTTGCATACATTACTTGAAATTGGACATTCTGCATACTGAGTACTTTCTACATTTTCTACTTTAAGTGCATATTGATGCCAATACTTTTGTACTTTACTCAAATACATTTTGAACGCCAGACTTTTACTTGTACTTTCTACATTGCAGTATTGATACTTTTACCCCAGTAAAACAAATGTGGGTACTTTTTACACCACTGCATCTAAGTGGACTGGCTGTTAGGG
The DNA here is from genome assembly GCF_963924005.1 of Protomyctophum bolini. Taxonomy (NCBI): domain Eukaryota; kingdom Metazoa; phylum Chordata; class Actinopteri; order Myctophiformes; family Myctophidae; genus Protomyctophum; species Protomyctophum bolini. The sequence goes on along the minus strand of NC_137872.1, from coordinate 13,078,804 downwards.
ACTCATCATGCCCCTTTTTTGTTCTCAGCCTTTCTTGAAGTCTCGATCAGGCAAGGCCCCTATTCACGGTTCAGCTGAGAGATACGTTTTATTTAATGGCCCCTATGCCCTATTCCCTATTAGGATTGCACTGAATCAATGCAGAACCTTTTCAAATATATCTTTTCATTTTTTATCTATTAGTTAGATAAATTATTGCACCACAGTAATTGGGGAGTTACATGGAGCTTGGCCCTGCTGAAAGAGACAGGAGCCCAACAGAAAGCCTCACCTGGTACATTTAGTGGGGAAATTAGGGGCAGCTCTTAAATATCGTAATTGTTGGTGCCACACTGCCACTGGTTTGAGTCTGTGGGCATGCACTGCACATGTAATGTGATGCGACAGTAGGTCTGGTCTGTTTACATAAAAACATACTGAAGACCATAGCCTGTCCACTGTATTAGTCTCGTGTCACCAGACTGTTGCCTCTAGCAATTTGTTGTCTAGCAAATTTCATCATACAGTCTGGAGAATGAAAGCTCTTATTATGAGCAAGCGATAAAGCAGAAGTGAAGCCTCCTATAGTATCCTAATATAAATCGAAATCTGTTCTGATCTACATTGACACATTTAATGTACAATTTGAGCGAGGACAGGCTTAAATACTACACCAAGGTGTGTATGTGTACACACACATTGAGAAATTACCTGTTATCTCAGTTGCCTCTCTGAATCTATACTCTCCTATTTTCTAATTTAGTTTCTAATCATCATCTGAGATCAACCAGTGAACCCATATGAATGTGTAGGTATATCTGGTGCGTACAATGCTGTGCGTGCTTGCTTGCACATGCGGTGCTGCTTTATGTCTGTGCGTGTACGTGTGTGCACGCATGTGCGTGTGTGCACCAGTCCTGTCTCTCTGCCTCTATCCATATCAGCCAGCCAGCCTCTGGCCACTGAAGCATGACCTAGTCGTTTTATGACAGCCAAACCCCCTCACCAGCTACACCCTGCACACCACTGCACCCACTACACCAACTACCCCCACTCCACTACCCACTGCAGCTCAGTGTCTGGCCCACAGTCTGGGTCTGGGTCTGGGTATGAATAACCTTGAGTTTTGAGGTCAGTCAACAGCATGCCAACCTCTGTCTGTCCACAGGACAAGTGATGCATTGTTGATCGAGCCAAAACCAAAGTATGTTTTTGGCTGAAGTGGATATGCTTTGGCTAAATCTTAGACTGGGAAATTTGCATGCGTAACAAGTATTTAGGTCAGTAGACGTCTGTTCACGTGTTTTGTTTTGTTTCTGGCTACAGTTCTGAAATAACACATTTTCAATTAAGGCAGAAGAGGTACAAGAGAACAATTATATAATTGCATTCTTGTTGCTTTATTGTGATTCATATAGTACATTTTAACAGGGCGGCGGGGCCTGATTCGTAAATGGTAAAATCCTCATTGTCACTTCATCCATTTGAGACTCAGAGATTGTACACATGTAACCAAGCTGACTGTAGAAAAGTATACATGTGTCATTTTGTCACCGCTTACCTGCTGATACTGAATGCACATCCCAGTGCAGTTCTGGCCCCTGGGGTCTGTGGCCCATTTACGTGCACATGTCAAGTCCACCCTGCAGGCCTCAAACCTGGAGAAAAGGGTCAAAACAAAGTGAGTAATCCAGTACTATCTTTTAAACGATTATGCCTTTTGTAATGTTGCAATGCTCAACTGTATTTCTCCTCCAAAGATATACTCCTGTATACTGGAGTACTAAGTTGCTAATGTGTAATTTGAGGTACTGTGATACATAGGAATTACATACTGTAGGTCTGAATACAATGCATACTGCACAGTATAATGTATAGGCCTATGCAGTATGCACAATGTTAGGTTTGGGCGACTCTAAACTTTATTGCAGACACAATATTAGGTCCATATACAAAACATTAAACAAACAATAAAACATAGAGATAGCCTACGTAGTACGTACCAGACTATGTTCACTTCATACGCCCCCCCCCCAGATCAATTAAAAACATAACCATTGCCTCCAGTGTTTCCAAAAGCAAGAGGAAAACTTTGTATCACTCTGTGATGTTAATTGAGGACACAATTAACACATTCTTTGACTCCTTCAGTCTACACATGAATCAATTCTAAACATAAAATTCCTCGATACAGCATGAAAGGTGGTTACATTTTTAGTCACAAACATTTCACTTGCAGTGTTCCATCTTGGGAGTTTCCACCTGCAGTTTATTTAATTTTTCCACTGCTATAATGGCACCACAAGCAACCTGGTTACCATCAGGTTAGGTGTACCCTACATTAGGTTAGGTTACATTACACTAACAACAGGGACATGTGCTGATCATGACCCGTAGGTCCCTGATCGCAATCTGTCGGCTCACCAGTCACGGCAGAAGCTGTGACAAAGAGGCACCGCCTGGATGTAGGATCGCCGCTGGGGGTGTGGCCAGCGGGCCGCGTCAGGGGAACAGCGGTAGAAACAGGACACACGCGTCAGGAAGCCCTCGCAGCTATGAACGGAGTGGAGGTAACGAAAGAGAGAGAGAGAAATTTGGTTGGTTAGTTAAGAGGACAGAGAGAGTAATGCACGCTTAACCACTTTTAACCTGGTGTCCCTGTTTTGTGCATGTCATTAAAGGCAAACATTAAAAAACAAAAAAATGAACATAGCAGATGTACAACCTCCCAACACATTTCAGTTGTTTTGGAGTGCAACGCCATTGTACAATGAGGTATAAAATAGGGCTTCAGTGGTTAAAAGATACAAACATGAGCCTTTTTTAATCCAGGGTAGGCTATAGGCCCTGCTTCACATTCTGTACTCAGACATTTATTGAGCCGTTTCCCTGGACAGCCCCAGCTTATAAGAAAGTGCAGTACTGTAACATCAAAGCACGAAGACCCTGTTGAGGCAGATTTCAGTAACTTACGCAGGGCTGAGATTCCCACATTTGTCCCAGGCAGCATTCTTATTGTTGCCATTGGGAACACGAGAGATGTCCTTGATGTCATCTTCAGTGCAACAAGCATCTAGGGAGTCGGAACATGGAAATATGTTTGAAATTAAAAAGCTTGTAGAAGAACTGTCATCCTATAGCACACCTCATGGGGCATAGCGACTTAAAATCATAGATATTTGATAAAAGTGATATATGATATAATAAGACAGTCACTCACTATCAGCATATAGGGTGCAATCTTTCAGGTATGGCTCTGGGCTAGGTGTGGCCTTGTGTTTGCCGTCTTGAAGACACACCCCCTCCGAGCAGATGCGACCAATCAGTGCAGTCACCAAGTAAGCACAAACCAATAGCAGTGAGTGTGAGTTGATACCCATTTCTCCAACCAGCAACAGGCCTATGAAAAAGTTAGCTGAGTTTCAGCACCATGGACAGCGACAAACAGGTGAGATGTGTGTTGTGTTTGGCACACATCAAGCTATCGTTGCCATAGGCAGATGAAGTCTAGTCTGTAGTCTCTATACCTGAGTTAGTGTAGGCAGGTTGCCATTGCAACAACTGGTTATATCATTCAGTCAGACAGACATGCGGGATTGTGTGATGTGTCACACCTTGTTCTATAAATCATATTGTCTTCAACTAACTGTATAATGTAGGCTACTTTATTTTGTATTGATTTCATTAAAAGAAAATCTGGAATACGTTTGAGAAAACTTCTATTTCTATTATAGCAGCGTGTACCCTGCCATTTGAACCAATACATTAATATGTAGTCTGCATGTTTTGTGTGTTTTGTTTACTGTTCACAGGCTGTACCTTATTTAGCTAATTGCATAGCCTGTAATCTGTCACGGAGTCCGACCGTTTATATAACTCTATGAGTCACTGATTTTGATTGACGAATTGTGTGTTTATTACCATCCAACAGCTTCGTAGCTGTACCGTCTGTCCAACGACATTTGCGTTTCTGTGTTGTTCAATAGCTTACAGTCAGCTCTGCGTGTCTAATTTGATGATATGATGTCAGATTAATCTGTCAATTCGCCGGTTACGATTCTGTTTATAAAACAAGAATTGGTTCAATCTCGGCTTCATGGCCACACATGCGGCTTCACCGCTACACCATAAAAATGAGAGCATTTTAATTGAACTTTTCCATCTTTTAAGCTTCGAGAGCTCACAGCCTATATCTTATTTTATCGTTATTGTAGTAGGCTAACGTGTTCATTTCGTCACCAAATCACAGGGACAAAGGCAAAGCACATGGTATGACTATTGTTGTAGCGATAGCCTATACAAGTTTATTATGAATCAGTGCTGCAGGATTCCTGGCGCAACAGACAAAACAGACTGTCGTCTAAACTTGAGAGAAGCGGAATGATGATAGCCATTCATCCAGAAACAGCACGTAAACTGTGAACCAGACTTTAAAAAACGACATTTAAAAACCCCGGGTGTAAGTATTATCGTTGATAATAATAGTAAAGGCGCTCTAGCATAACTTCTTTAACTAACCATGTGTCGATATTATTCGCCAGTGTGTGTGTGTGTGTGTGTGTGTGTGTGTGTGGTGCTAGTTACCTGTAGATGAGAGTAAATGTAATGTAAGATGCTCCGACAGAACGGACTGCTGTTCCTCTGCTCCTCTGAATGTGCTCTGCTCTGCTATGTGAGCGTCGTGTTGTCGTTGTGTCCGTGTCAGTGCGCAGTCCTTCACCGAGGCTCTGTTGTTATGATCTCTATAGTGCCCAGGACTCAGGAGCCTGCCAGCTTCTCAGCGGTTTAACTGAAGGGCAATCAGTGCCTGCCACCAAACATCCTCCCCCTCCTCATCGGGGACCCCTCCTCTCTCTCTCTCTCTCTCTCTCTCTCTCTCTCTCTCTCTCTCTCTCTCTCTCCTTTCTGTCTCTGTCATTCTATCTCTATCATTCTCTCTCTCTCTCTCTCTCTCTCTCCCTCTCCATATATATAAGTATACACACACACACACACACACACACACACACACACACACACACACACACTGCGTGTGTGTGTGTTTTATTATACACAATCTTGCTTCTGTGTACGTGTATGAATTTATTGGCTCATGCAGACTGACCATGGCCCATTTGACCCGAGGCAGTGCATCGTCCTTGGTTAAATGTGCATCATTCAATTCACAGCAGGTGTTGCTGAGTCACACCTGGCCCCCTGCTCTCACACACACACACACACACACACACACACACACACACACTCACTCACTTACATGCACGCACACACGCATACACGCACGTCGCACGCACTTGGACACATAAACAAACTGATTGATACTGTACACACACAAGCGCCAGGTCAGGGTTTTTTCCCCAGTCGTAGGGTGATGGGAGGTGAACAAAGAAATGTGATACTGAATGATATGCAGAGGGCAGGAAACTAATCTCGGCAGAACAGAACACTATGAACTTAATACCTGGAACACACCATGCATGTGTCACCATGCAAAATCTATACTGCAGAACCTGCATGTAATCCTATTACAGTATTAAACACCCACAGATGAACACAATGTTTATTGTGGGCTTGCTGCAGCAGCATCGAGCACACTGTACAGTAGATATCCTCACTATGTATATCATCTACTATATTCTCCTCAAAACTTTGGCATCTAACTTTTTTCCCCTTTACTTTGAAATGTTTTATAGTTTTTGAAATATTTAACTTTTAAAACTTTAGGTGGCTCTTAGGCCCTCTCCTGTGGCTCCCAGTTGCTTGGGCAAAGAATAAAGGCATAATTTATTATTGTAGTATATAGGCATAAAGTTATTCTATAGAAACACATTTAATGAATGAGACATCTTATAATGACAAAAATCACAAATCATTAAAGTTTGCTTTATTAAATCAAACATATTTTGCGGAACCAGATAGAATTGTAATATTCTTTTGGGCCAAAAATGGCTCTTTCTTTACAATGCACAAATACAATGTTGAGGTAGCCTACTTTTCCTTTTTTGTTACTTCTATGCTCCACTACAATTACAGCATTTTACAGCTTTAGTCACTTGTTAGTTGTTACTGTGCAATTTTTATTATTTATACAAAAATGAATACAAAGTCGATCTACAATGTGACGTGTTATGAGCTTTCTATGTATTTGAGTACTTATACTATATTCAAAGTATATTTGATGCTAAAACCTTTGTACATTACAAGCTCCGAGACAGGTGCTCCCAATCTGATCAACTGGAGGCAAGTCTACAGACAGTCAGACACCCACACACAGAGATACCAAGTCTACAGCCCCCACACAGAACACACATAGATACCAAGTCTACAGACAGTCAGACACCTACACACAACACACAGAGATACCAAGTATACAGACACCCACACACAACACACAGAGATACCAAGTCTACAGACACCCAAAACACAACACACAGAGATACCAAGTCTACAGACACCCACACACAACACACAGAGATACCAAGTCTACAGACACCCACACACAACACAACACACAGAGATACCAAGTCTACAGACACCCACACACAACACAACACACAGAGATACCAAGTCTACAGACACCCACACACAACACACAGAGATACCAAGTCTACAGACACCCACACACAACACAACACACAGAGATACCAAGTCTACAGACACCCACACACAACACAACACACAGAGATACCAAGTCTACAGACACCCACACACAACACACAGAGATACCAAGTCTACAGACACCCACACACAACACACATAAGATACCAAGTCAAACGGAATTTGTAGTTTTTAAACTACTTTTATACTACTACTTGTATGGCTTGAAGTGAGCCCACATTGTTTCTGTAGGAACACTTTTTTCTATTTTGACTTTAGTGTTTTTCATGTGTATCTGTGTAAATAGGGACTATCCAGGAGATCTTTGATTTGATTGATCTTTTCCCTGTCAATTGACCATTGATCTTTTTCCTGTGACTCTCAACTCTCTTGACTCTCATCAACATTCTGAGCCATACAGTAGACCATACAGTAGAGCCATACAGTAGACCTGCACTTGAACCCTACAGTAGCCTCCTAAGTCGGGCTCACAACAACGTGTGTGTTGCAAGTGCAGACCAAGTAGAGAGCCAACTCAGGTCAAGTATTGGGGGTTTACTATTATACAGTCTAATAGGATTTAAGGCTGTACTGTTTTGACTTCCTGATGGTTTGAAGCCTTGCAAATGTGCTGCTTTACTTAGCTGTATACTGATATACTGTACTTGCTGCATGCATTGTCCTTACTGAGGACACTTCCCACATGTAAACATTGTCCTTACTGAGGAGTGAGGACCAATCAATCTCCTCAACATAATCAAAAGCGTTACCGACTACGATTGGTGAATGTGATGTTACATTTATGCACATCACTTGGCAAGGCTAGGTAAAAAAATAAATAATAATAATTGCATATCACATTTCAAATTCAACGCGAACAATGCTATTCAATTGGTTGGAATGACGTGTTCCTTCCACGTGCTGTGTCCAATCGGGTTAACGAAGGTGAAAAGAAGCGGCTTGGTCTCGTCATGCGTAGAAGGAGGCATGAGGTCAGTCCGTTGCTCTCCACAGATTGGCAGAGAGAGTCTAGCGCCCAGGATTACATTAGATAATGGACACTGGGTGAAAAAATGGGTTGCAAACATTTAGGAAAAAGAAACAAACAAGGCAAATCAAAGTGTTGTACATGAAACAAAATAAACACATTATAAAAGGACATTTAATTCAGTAAAAGGGAATGAAAGTGAAAAAATAATGTTAACATACTTGCCTCCTTACAGTAATAGTAAACACCTATTCCGGTCAGGACACAGATTAAAATTACAGTGCAGAAGACTAGTGTAATTAAAGAAATCTCAATATAAGCGGCAAACAGATTATTTTGTTTTTTTTAATTAGTTAATATTCAAAACCATTTTTTGGCAAATCTGTCAGTCCTATATCCACCTTCTCTGGTAAGTGTTTGTCGAGAGAACAGAATGGTGGTCACTGTGGTCAGCCTGATCAAGCTCTTGTAACTGGTAAGACTGGGCCGGTCAGGATGATTATGGGGGTACACAACAAGTTGTTCCGACATGTGCTCAAATCCATGCCATTTGCTATCTTACAAAGTAGGGTGGTTGGATTATGGAGTAACATCAGAATCAGAATACATAGATTTTTTTTCACCCACCTACACATATAGGGGGTTGGATAGGAATTGACAAGTATGGAGCTATATGTATGTGTGTATGATGTAGTTTGTTTTCCTTGTTTGTTTTCCTCACTCAGCCCCACGTCTTGCGTGCGTGTTGTTGTTACTGCCCCTGGCCTTTAATCTCACTTCCCCTCAGAGCTGGTGTTCCAACATAATCCCCTGGCCACCTGCGTCTCTCTCTCTCTCCCCATGCCCTCCCAAGGCAATGTGGCCTCAGCGGGCAGAAGGACAGCGTCATGTGGCCTAGATTCTACTGCCTAAAACCAGCACGCACAGTGAAATTGGTGACATGCCACCGACATGATTGGTTTTGGCAACAGAGCCTTTCCAGAGACCCACAGAGGGCAGACAAACAAACTACAGTAACATGCAGATTGACTGGAAGTCAAGTGGTCTCTGTGGAGAATTTAAGATAATCTATCTTAAGTTCTTAGTAGTCAAGAATCAAGAATCAAGAGGGTTTGTCGCTACTCATACAGGTTCAAGTGTTGTAAGGTCTATAATATTATACTGTGCTAACCACAACGTAACAAAAATAACAACAATAAAAAGATATTATAAATGTAAAGCCCACGAGCAATAAGAAAATATGCAATAAGGCATAACCATGTACAGATACCTAAATGTATATGCATTGGTCAGTTTGAGTTTTTTGTAATTACCGTATAGATCTTTTCGAGCCTTGAGCCCATGGCATTGACACCACAAAAGTCTGCATCGTCACAAACTGTCAGTTTCCCAGGGTGTTGCCTACATTTGTAGTTGTACTAACTATCACATCCTTCTGAAATAAGTATTGTTACTTGACTTAAATATACCCAACTAGAAGTACACACAATTGTTCAAATCTATTCAAGTGAAATCTATTGAAGTACAAAAGTAGCTTTTTTGACTACTCTGTACTAGAGGGGATAGCTTATGTTTTATCCCTGTTTCTGGTCAAACTGAATGCATTTCTTTTTGGGAAATATATTATATGTATACATAAAGGCATTATCTTTAATCCACCCGACACTGAAAGATATCTTTATTACGTCACTCTCAAATGTTTTCTCCATTGCTCTGTAAAGCAAATCATGCAGCTACGGCATACGCATAAAACAACCCAAGTAACCACAGTATACTACACATCAACTTACAAATGACATACAACTTACTGTACATATAGATACATGTATATATGTAAGTTGTACTGTTTATATGAAGATATGTACCTTATGTTTCAGTGTCGGGAGGATTAAAGGTAATGCCTCATGTATGTAATCTGAAACCTTTATTACGTCACCATCGAGAGCCAGTTATACCCTGGCATTGGTACATATCTTCATTACGTCACTCTCAAATCATGCAGCCACGGCATATGCATAAAACAACCCAAGTAACCACAGTATACTACTCATCAACTTACAAATTACATATACATACATACAACTTACATATACATACATGTATGTAAATTGTATGTAATCAGAAACTATACCTTTTATTACGTCACCATCGAGAGCCAGTTATACCCTGGCATTGGTACATATAATTTGTTTTACAAAGAGGCTGAGATTTGAGAGTTCGTAGCAGTTGACAGTACAGTACTTGCGCGCTCTGCTTGTGCACTAGTAGGCCATCTATGGCCTACTTGTGTGCAACACACAAGTAGGCACTCGACAGAGTGCAGTTCTAGTTTTTTAATGTTTGTCTTATCTAGACAAACATTAAAAACGCCATTGACAATGGACAGAGTTTAATGTTTGTTTTGTGACTAACACAAACATTAAATGCCATTAACAATGAACAGAGTTTAATGTTTGTTTTGTCTGTCACTGAGCAAATCGGCATATGATGTTATGTTATGATATTGCGATGATGTAATATGATTAGGGTTGATAAAGCGCCCCTCACTTCACATGGATGTGATTTGTTGTATAATATAGGGCTTAAGTCGTTATGAAAATGAATAAATCTACTTACAGTACCTGTAAGGAAAGGCGAGTTACTGCGTTTAGAACGTACCAAAAAATGAGTACAGTACAGTACAGTAAATTGAGTAACCTTGCAGCTACAGTATAGTTGCATTCAGTTGCTTGCATGGGCAAATTGGGCATCTCTGGGCATCTCCATGGCCTCACACAGGTCCTCTGTTATTCACCAGACAATCATAACCGTGGAATGGGGAGTCACCACACTGCAAACGATGTGGGTTAATTTTACTATAGAGTGTAAAATTGACCTGTTAGGGTCCATTATTACTGTGCATGGCAGTTTATTTGTGGGGATGAGAGGAGAGGGAAGAGAGGCAGACAGGACCAGTGGTCCATGGGATAATTAGAGGCAGAATAATGCTCTCCTTTGTGTGGTGGAGCTATTCAGGGAACAGAGAGGAGGACAAACAGCTAGGACAGGAGTGCTCTCTGCGCTGCACATGTAGCCAAACCCTCTGCATTCATTTAACGTCTATACACTGTAGGTATATACAGTTGTACACTCTCTGAAATTAAATTAAAGAAGATTTTGGGAACACTTACTGTAAATACATTTAGCTAGAGTGGTGGCATGTCTATATCTTGTAGCAGTGTTCACCAATACCACCCAGTGATGTATTCTGCCATCACTCGTATGACCTAACATTACTGAAATATATTCTGATGTCACCGTGTGGTGGGAGAACTAAAGTTAGGAGTTTCAGCTTGTATGGGGTTTGTTTATTTATTAACCTTTTTACATGTATCTCTGGAAATAATAATCAGAATATCACCAAATGTGCACTACTCACAGAGAGTTGTTGAATGCAATAAAGCAAAGATTTAAACACTGATTAATTATAGGCAGAAATTGAATAGGGAAAACGGGTTCCATATACATTTCTTTAGCATTTCAAATACTCTCTTTCTATATATTTGAATTTTTTCTTTGAATAACACTGCTAATACCATGCAAAAAAACCATGCAAGGCACCAAGCAGCACATCAGGAGAAATTAGGGGTTTAGTGTCTTGCTCAAGGACACTTCGACACTAACTCTGGGGGAGCCCGGGTTCAAACTAGCAACCTTGCGGTTACCATCCAGCCACTCTACACCTGAGCCACCGCCGCCCCGGTTGTCTTGGCTCTTGCTGATGTTGAGCACTACATGTAACATTCTGGTGTAACACCCGTCTAGAGCCTTCTGCAGAGTTGGCTTCAGTGTCCAGCATTCACTGCCATATAGGAGAACAGATTCTGCCGTCGCGTAGAAGAAGCTGAGTTTGATTTGTCGGGGAGGTTGGATTTCCATACACTGGCCATGCCATTCAGGGCCCTCCATGCACTTTTAGATCTTTTGAGTCAACTCTGTTGAGTTGACCCATGAGCCCAAGTACTTGAAGTCATTCAGAGCAGTGCCTCCTGCTGTGAGAGGTGGATGTTCCGTTTGGATGTTATAGGTGATCACCTCAGTTTTCTTGGCATTCAGCCGAAGGCCAACCTTGGCACACTCAGACTCCACTCTGCTCAAGAGCTCCTGTGCTTGCTCCATGTGGTTGGAGAGCAGGCTGATGTCATCCGCGTAGTCTTCATGATGCATAATAGAATGATATTACTGATATCTGATATTACTGATACTGATGTTAATGCACTATCATGCAGAAATATCATCTATTACACATAAATTAAGGCATGTCTGAAGTGGTTGCTCAACTCATCCACAGTGGTACACTCAATCCCTTTCTCGTTCTTCTTGTGGACATACAAATGAGTGGATAACCTCTCTACGGCTACAGCAATGACTCCTCAAGATGTGTGACTTTCCTCCAAGTGCTTCTGAAATTTTGTGACACTGGTTATGTAATAGAAAATGCAGAAAGCATAGCCTTGTTGCCAATGCTTGTCAAGTACCTCCTGTAATTTGGTACTTTTGTATGGTCCTCCATCCCAAATTGTGCCACTGCTTTGTCTGACAACAAAATATGTGAATGCCATAAAAAAAAGCTCCTCCAGAACCAGCCAAGAAATGAGACAGACATGAAAATTGTAGAGCAAATACTGTTGCTGAAGATCTTGTAAGCACTGTCACCACTCACTTTGCCTCTGAAAAGGTGGCAAAAGGTTTGTTGTGTTGCCTCTAAGATGCTCAACATCAAAAACAACATAGAGCAGTTGCCTAGCAAAAACATTTCGGAGAACCAGAGAAAAGAAAACCCCCAGTAAACACCTGCATTGAAAGATAAGTCTGACATTAAACATCTTCATTTGAAAACAATTCTGGTCTGACATCAGTGAGATGACACTTTTGCCATTGTGTGGCTATTATGTAAGTTGCAGCATGGCTCAGCTTCTGCCCTAATGCACAAAGGTATGTACAGCCAAACAGGGGTTTGTGCCAATCAATACAATCTGTGAAAAGCTGGGGAATGCCAGTGCCTGAACGAGCTGTGATACGATGAGCCGATTTATTTTTTAACAGGAACAACAACTGTAACATTTCAGAAACACTGAAATGCAATGAAAAGGCCCAAGTCACTTTGGCGTGACAAAACTCTTGAGTCATTGCTTGTAGCCAAGGTTATATGTATACCATTCTGTATGGCCACAAGAAGAATGAGAATTAAGGGGGTTGAGTGTGTGGATGAGTACTGTATGTACAAGGCTGGCTACTACCTCATACAGTACATGCCTGCCTCTCAACCGCCCCTAACTGAAGATTCATTTAGGCGTTTAGGTTGTGCTTTGTTCTACCTCGGGTAGGGATATTTCAACTTTTGGGGGCCTTAGTTCTTAATACTGAGGATTTTGCTGTGTGAATAGTATCCTTTCTTTCCATTGCCAGACTATAAATCTCCCTTTGATGCGGAAGAGGAAATAAAACATGATCTACGTTTACAGATACTTTGACTTTGATCCATTGACCTATTTGTCTGAAGCTGGCATTTGAAGTTTTATTGACCTGACATTTGTATAATGCTAGAGATTAGAACAGACGAGAACTGGCAGATCATATCAGAAGCCCCTTCACGAACTGCAGAAAAACTGTGTGTGTGTGTGTGTGTGTGTGTGTGTGTGTGTGTGTGTGTTTGTGTGTGTGTGTGTGTGTGTGTGTTTGTGTGTTTGTGTGTTTGTGTGTGTGTGTGTGTGTGTGTGTGTGTGTGTGTGTGTGTGTGTGTGTGTGTGTGTGTGTGTGTGTGTGTGTGTGTGTGTGCGTGCCTGTGTGTGTGTAAACACACTAGACCTTTGACAGCAAAACAAGACAGGAATAGGAGTCTGATAGTTATTGTGGGCATGGAATAATTCAACCAGTTTTCCCTTTCACTCCTTAAAGCAATTCTTAGGCACATAGAATAATGTTTATAGGTTTTTATATGCAGTACCACAATAGTAGCCTATAAATGTTCACTTGTTCTCTGAAGTAGGCTACATTACGTATGGTCATGGTTTAAAATTGTTTTTCCAATTGTTTACCAAGTTGCAAAGAATCTTGAGGTCTTCATTCTCACACACAGGCTACACTATATGAAGAGATGATGATTCAGTCAGTACCTTCTCCCTGCTGTCATACATATACTCTCTGTATATCAAGAGAGTATATCAATTTATCAAGAAGAGATCTGAGATGTATTATCCTATACATAGAATTAGAACCCTGACCCGCTCCCACAAAGGCCATGTACTGTAATTCATTCTGGTCGTGTGTAAATTATATACGGCATAATGTTTTTTCCCGTTGCCTCAATCATCTCCCGTATTCACCTGACAATGTGACCTTTAATGTCAAAGGCATCCTTTACTGTGGCTATATAGGCTGCTGTCAAAGAAAGGTCACATACTACACCACCAGTGCACAGAAATGTCATCAGGTGGAGATCAAATTGCCTGTGATATCAAATGAAGATTGATGCTGCAATTCAGTGCTTCATCACAAGTATGGAGAGACTTAAAGTGGTCAAAAGGATAGTGATATGTGAGAGGCTGCGATGCAAGTGTTTGAGTAGACTACATTATACCACTTTCAACCTGGTTGTCACTATTTTGGACATTTTTGGGTGCAGTCGGAAATAGTTTGTATTAGCAGAGTGCCTATATCCGAATGCTCCCGTTATTATAGGTGTCATTTGTAAATGCAAACATGGCAAACAATAGCTGACCCACAAGCTCATAACGTGTTGTGATTATGTGACACTTTGTGAGTGGTTAAAGTGTTTTGCCTTTAAAGCATTTCATGCTGTGGATTTTATGAGTTAAGGTTCTGTAAATTTTTTACCTCAAACCCCAAGACCTCAATTTTACAGTGTCAGAGTTAAATAAAAAGAACACCCAGGTGTGCGGACTAGTGATGTTTCCAATCAGACTTTTTCTGAAGGTCTGCTGTCAAACTTATTTCAGTGTATTATGTATTATAAAGATGTTTTCCATACAACAGAATTTGGACATAATTGAAGTTTCTTCTCTTCCTGCTTATTTGTCAAATTATTCTGGATTACAATATTGTTCATATTCTCAATGTTGTAATGAATTATGAGCTGTGTTTTGAGCTACACAAACGTTATCGTTAGTGTTCATATATTAATAATATAATAAAATAAAAAAATATGATATATAAATATATAATAACATCTTGACAGCATTTGAGAATATGGCTATAGTGTGCCTATCATTTTCTTTGTTTTATGCAATCAATGGTGTGACACATTTATGACCATCTACAACTACAGTTATTTTCATTTGAATAACTGTAAGTGGTTCAAGCTCCCCACCCTGTGGTGAAACATCATCAGTACATGCTAAGTTATTGTTCTCAATTCGTTAGACTCCTTGCATTCCTATTGACAGCAGGACTTTCATAAATTATTATAGTACATCACATTGCTCTTTTGGAAAGGAAGGACTCATCTGGACTTTGACACACTTTTATCTGGCCAATCCACCAGTAGCCTATGTTGAGTTGAAGTGAGTTGAGTCAAGCTTAAATTCATCAAATTATTTCACTCTAAATTAACACTTTACGTCCAAAGGTGTGAAAGAAGTAGCGTCCAGATCTCTAGATTTGACTAGATTTTGAGAGTATGATCAGCATTCAGCCTTTTGTTGCTAATAAGCTCTGTACATAAATGTAGTCCAAGCAGCAGATTTGAACTGGAAACATGTGATACAGTACAGTACAGTAGCCTGTGTGTTTCCAGTTCAAACAGCTATTCCAACTTCTGAAAACCTGGGACTACATGCAAAGCGCCAATTTGGCCTTAACCATCGCTCCTGGGTGTGTTTCCAAAGTGCATGTATGAACAGTGTAGGTGGACAAAATCATGCTAGCAATCAACTAGTCATTTCAATCAATCAATCCAGTCATATTGTAGCCCAGTAACAATCACAATAAAACGTGTTTTTCAAAGAAGCCCATCGGAAATGAATTAGCTCAGTTATTTTGAGGTGCAAATTGTTTTTTGATTGTGAGAGAAAACAGACTTCAGTCAGACAACAGTAAGCCCTTTTTACTTGATTGATTGATTGATTGATTGATTGAATACTTTATTCATCATCATCATTTTTCGACTGCGGTCGAGATCATGGATTCCACAATGCCATGCCAGACTTTCCGGTCCTTCATTGCCATCCCATGCAGTTCCTGCTTACTGCGACAGTTTTCTATACCTCTGGTCTGCTTTGAGGCAGGATTCCAGAGAAGAAGGGAAGATATAACACCATTGTCAGCTCTGTAGCAGTGGCCAGCAAACTGTGTTCTTCTAGATCAGACTAGTGAAGAAACATGGGAAAGGTTGCCGTATATTAGATTAGTCGATGGGTGGCTCTTCCAAGAGCGATTTTATGCTCTCATTAGAAGGCGGGTGTAAGTGCCATCCAACAATTTATCTAATTTCTTTGAAAGTGTCCATGTCTCGGAGCCAGAGTAGAATCGGCTCAACTGTTGTCCTAAATATTTTTACTTTGAACATCTTACTAAGCTAGGGGCACGGTGGCACAGTTGGTAGTGCTGTCGCCTCACAGCTAGAAGGTCCTGGGTTCCATTCCTGCTCGGAACGCTGTGGGCGCTGGCAGCGTGTTTCCTCCTCCACGTCATCAGTGCCCATACCCGAAGGCGGGTTTGGCGAAAGGCCCTTTCTGTGTGGAGTTTTCATGTTCTCCCCGTGTCCCCTAGGGTCACTAAACTGCCTCCCCCTGGCCAGCCGGGGCACCTGATGGAGGGGAAAGGAACTGGTTGGAATAACATGTTTTTTCCCATGTCCCCCTGTCAGGTGTAAAGGAGCAACTTGGACACTCAGGCATGAAGGAAGCGTGAGTTCAAGTCCGTTGCTCTCCCCTTGTCCCCCATATATGGGGACTAGGTTGGTGGAGGGTGTGTAGAGCCCAGGATCACATTAGATGATTGACACAGCGGTGAAAAATGGGTTAAAAAATCGTGGGATAAAACATCTTACTAAGCTGGGATGACCAGATCTTATGCATGTCATTGCAGGCTGACCACGCCATACCCTTCCTAGTTTGAAAGTCCTTTTGGGAAGAAGATAGAACCCAAATACTTGTCATCAACCTGTTTCAGAGGAGTGTTTTTATAATGGTTACTGTTGGATTTGCAGTATATTTACGTATTCAGTTTTTGTCTCGTTGAGATAAAGACACTTTGCAGAAAAAAGCACAGGAAAGTACAGCTCTTCCCATTGGGGTCCTTCATAGTTCATAGTCATACTCCTCATAATTCCTCGAACACCCTTATGTTTTGTTGTTATCTCTCTCTCTCATACACACTGATTACTCTTGTGGTGGGGCGTGTACTTTATCTTGGTTCATTTCCTCTGCTCACAGAAAAATGGAATGACAAGCATAGAGGGGAATACGCTGAGTTATGAACAGATTAGTGCACACTGCACGCACATGTGCACACAAGCACACACATGTATGTTGCATGCCCATGTGTTGTATACACACAAAAACGTGTGTGTGTGTGTGTGTGTGTGTGTGTGTGTGTGTGTGTGTGTGTGTGTGTGTGTGTGTGTGTGTGTGTGTGTGTGTGTGTGTGTGTGTGTGTGTGTGCGCGTGTGCGTGCGCGCGCGCGTGCGTGCGTGCGTGCGTGCGTGCGTGCGTCACCGGGAGATGATAAATCACACGACAGGCCCCAGACAGATTCATGTTTGTATTACAAGCAGTGTCTCCCTCTTTCAGATGGATGGTAGGGGGACGTCCTCGTTAGGTAGTATTTGCCCCATAACTTCACCTTTGCGATGACATGTCACATACAGCAGATCAACAATAGACACCGCTCTATGCAACCAAAGGAGATATTAGGCTTCTGGGCTACAGGAAGGGCCAGGTGGAGCGAGATCAATTCGTGGCGGTGACGACTCGCCACGACCTATTTTTTTACGCCATGACGTATTCTTCATTATCCGCCATGGCAGAACAAAATCCGCCCTGGCGAGTACAAAATCCGCCCTGGCGAGTACAGAATCCGCCGTGGCGACGACTCGCCACGACCTATTTTTTTACGCCATGACGTATTCTTCATTATCCGCCATGGCGGAACAGAATCCGTGGCGAGTACAGAATCCGCCATTGTTTATTTTCTTTTTGCGTGCCGTGGTGCAGGTTTTATTGTCCTAGTATTACTATTCTCGGAATTATTTCATCCTCTTGTAGCGTAACGGTTAGCGCTCTCGCCCCTATAGTCAAGGCACTGTGTCAGGCCAGGTTCGATTCTTGCAAAAAACAAACTTTTTTTTTTAAAGTTATTTTTTTACCCGTACATACAGTGTGTGTGCGTGCGTGCGTATACAGTGTGCGTGCGTGTATGCGTGCGTGCGTATACAGTGTGTGTGTGTGTGTGTGTGTGTGCGTGCGTGCTTCATCGTATTTATTATTATTATTATTATTATTATTAATATGCAGGTAATAATAATAAATACGATGAAGCACGCACGCACGCATATACAGTGTGTGTGCGTGCGTGCGTATACAGTGTGCGTGCGTGTATGCGTGCGTATACAGTGTGTGTGTGCGTGCGTGCGTGCGTGCTTCATCGTATTTATTATTATTACCTGCATATTAATAATAATAATAATAATAATAAATACGATGAAGCACGCACGCACACACACTGTATACGCACGCACGCACACACACTGTATATGCGTGCGTGCTTCATCGTATTTATTATTATTACCTGCATATTAATAATAATAATAATAATAATAAATACGATGAAGCACGCACGCACACACACACACACACACTGTATACGCACGCACGCATACACGCACGCACACTGTATACGCACGCACGCACACACACTGTATGTACGGGTAAAAAAATAACTTTAAAAAAAAAAGTTTGTTTTTTGCAAGAATCGAACCTGGCCTGACACAGTGCCTTGACTATAGGGGCGAGAGCGCTAACCGTTACGCTACAAGAGGATGAAATAATTCCGAGAATAGTAATACTAGGACAATAAAACCTGCACCACGGCACGCAAAAAAAAAATAAACAATGGCGGATTCTGTACTCGCCACGGATTCTGTTCTGCCATGGCGGATAATGAAGAATACGTCATGGCGTAAAAAAATAGGTCGTGGCGAGTCGTCGCCATGGCGGTTTCTGTACTCGCCACGGCGGATTTTGTTCTGCCATGGCGGATAATGAAGAATACGTCATGGCGTAAAAAAATAGGTCGTGGCGAGTCGTCATCGCCACGAATTAATCTCGCTGTCTCTCGGAAGGGCTACAGTACACTCAAACCCTTCGGCAAGGGACGGGCTTCTGGTTTTCAGACAGGATTAGCAAACAAACCACAGTGCATAAAATGTAAAATAAAAGAAAGTGGTCACTTCGAGTCAACCACGATGCAGAATACATTTATGATACGGAGATAGTCAGCATTGTGACCGCTGAGGGTGAAGCGGTTTCAGGCAGAACTACTTACTTGCATGAAAAGCAACAATGACAGCATGAACAGAACTCTATAAGCTGTAATGTAATATAGCTTATAGAGTTCATGGGTTTTTATCTTATTTCAGTGCTGAACAAACATAATTGGAGATTAAGCCTGAGCCCTGGACACACATCGATACTAATGTGATCATAGTATTGAACATTCACAGACATATCTGATTCCTGCTGGACTGAAATATAGTCCTGTACCATGAGTTTTCTTTTTACAGCACCCAGGCATGTTGTCTTGCTCAATTGGCACACACACACACACACACACACACACACACACACACACACACACACACTGCTCTTTCCATTGGGGTCCTTCATAGTCATACTCCTCATAATTCCTCGAACACCCTTATGTTTTGTTGTTATCTCTCTCTCTCTCATACACACAGATTACTCTTGTGGTGGGGCGTGTACTTTATCTTGGTTCATTTCCTCTGCTCACAGGGATATCACATACGTGTGTGTGTGTGTGTGTGTGTGTGTGTGTGTGTGTGTGTGTGTGTGTGTGTGTGTGTGTGTGTGTGTGTGTGTGTGTGTGTGCATGCATGTGTGTTTGTTTGTGTAAACAATGATCTGAATTTAATCCATTCTACAAAAGCACTTTCCTTTGATGTTGTCATCTGCCTTTGATCTCTCTCTCTCATTCTCTCTTTCTCTCCTTTCTTTCTCTCCCTCTCTTAATGGAGCCAAGTAATAATAAAAAAAAAACAGGTATTTCCCTCTCAGTCTCTCTCTCCCTATACGTTTAGCACAGATCAATTGATCAAAGTGTATCATTACACAGCATGTGCCATGCAGCAAGGTTTTCATTATAAAACTACTGAAGGTCCCTCAGACAACTCAGTGTCAGTGTACTATAAAAGACATACTGTACAAGTATAGTTCATTTAAGTGTTGTATATAACCAACCAACTAACCAAGAACAATACATTACACATACCCAGTGTTTTCCCTCTGTGTTTTGCCCATTACATGCATCACATGTACACATTTTTGCATCGTTGTTATTACTGTATTGTATAGTGTGTATGCATAGCACTGTATGAGCGTATGTGTGTGTGTGTGTGTGTGTGTGTGTGTGTGTGTGTGTGTGTGTGTGTGTGTGTGTGTGTGTGTGTGTGTGTGTGTGTGTGTGTGTGTGTGTGTGTGTGTGATCCCTTTACACATCGACAGGACGTCTATGACTAGTACTACTGATGGCATTAGCTCAGTGCTAACTTAAGAACATCTTTACCCCATTGACTTACTTAGAGTTGAGCATGGCACGTAGCACTATAGCAGGTAATGGTGTTACTGTAGGTAATCTATGCCTCGTATTGAACCACTCTGGAAGTATGCAGGAGGGTAGAAAGTAGGACATGATAAAGAAAGACGATATTGAATTGAATCAATGTAAAATTATAAATGAAATACTTTACCCTTGGACAATTTTGTGAGTGAAATACATTATTTAACATAAGCAGAGTACTTTTCAGCCTGTATGCTACAAGCTATACTACACTCAAATAGAGCTACACAAATATACGTCTTTGCAGCTCTCACCACAAGGTGGCATACTGGTGCGTGCCATCCACAGTTCATCCACAGTTCCACACACACCAGGGAAATAGAGAAGTTCCTATTCAATTACAAATACTTGACTTGAAATATGAAGTCAAGCTCTCATGGATTAACAGAACCAGAGTACTCTAGTATTGTTCTCACTAAAGACAGGCTGTGTTCACAGTTCACATGCCGGTCACTTTACTCTCACTTAAAGGGATATTTCACTTAATCCAATTTTATGGTCTACTCTGGCTTTTGGGAGCACCCCAGGGCCGTTTTTAAGTTGCTTGAATCAGTATTTAGATATTTGATATTCATTTTATCAGAGACGCCCTTCGTATATAAACCCATTGTAACTTCATACTACTGAATCGAGCAATTTAGAAGCTCTCTAAGGTTCTGAGTAAGACGATAAAATGACCCAATTTATATTTTAAAGTGAAATATTCCTTTAATAGTATATGGCTGCCGGGCCGGCACGTGAAGATGGTCAATTGGGATAACAAATAGTGCAGAGAGGAGGAGATGAAGGAGGGCAATAACCAGGCCAACATCACAAGTATTTGCCCTCCTTTTGTTTCTTGTCTCAACCTCTGGTTTGTGTCTGACTGTGAAACCCAACAGGGTCCCTGGTGCCTTTCTTATAGAGCCACATCTGTGTCCTCTGGGGATGAGGGTGGTCTAGTGTTCACATGTGCACACATGAGCATGCATAAAACTCTGTCTATCTAATTCAATATAGGCATTGTGGTGTGTGTGTGTGTGTGTGTGTGTGTGTGTGTGTGTGTGTGTGTGTGTGTGTGTGTGTGTGTGTGTGTGTGTGTGTGTGTGTGTGTGTGTGTGTGTGTGTGTGTGTGTGTGTGTGTGTGTGTGTGTGTGTGTGTGCGTGCGTGCGTGCGGCCCAGTTGTGACGAACGGTGCAGGGTGGGGGGTGTATTGTGTTTTGACACCGTGTGGAGTAATGAATCAGACAGATGGGAGTCACACACTCTCTCCAGCTGTTTCACTCTGTGGGAAGACAGAGAGACAGACACAGATAAACAATGCTGCTGCATAGTGTACACGCCGCACCTAATAATATAATACACAATACAGCAACCAATATGTCGTTACTGATACGCCTTCAGTATACTTCTCATAACCATTTCCAGAATAATTGTTATATTATTTTTGTACAGCCTATTATGGTTCAAGAGTTATATAGCCAAAATGTGAAGCACCACCATGAGGTCGATGAGCTGGAGTGTTTTTCTTGGCCTACTAGCAGTGTACCACAGACCATAGTTGACACAGATTGGTCCTGTGGTTTCTGAGATTAGCTGTGCATGCATGGATTGCACGCACGCACGCATGCAATGTCAACACACAAACAGAGATGAAAACATAATCTCTGCCTCCTGGCTTTCCGGCCTGGCAGACATAGTCGAACAAACAACAGACACTGAATGGATCATGATGAGTTGTGTCACGATGTCATTGTAAACAAAGCATCACAACCCAATTGTCTGATTCCTTAAAGATACAGAGAATTAAAAATAAATTGTCTATAACTGGGTGTTCTGAAGTGTGTATCTGAATGATTTAAAGTACTTGGAATGTAACCAGAAAACTGTAGTCATTAAAATGCAAGGGCCCTTTAGGGCAGCACGGCAGAAACCAAAACCATATCATACAAATTATGTTAAATAAAACCTATCAATCGTCTTCAACATGCACGTTGTGGACAATCTCACCTTTGGCGATGCAACACATTATTGTGACTT
Source organism: Protomyctophum bolini (assembly GCF_963924005.1). Lineage (NCBI taxonomy): Eukaryota > Metazoa > Chordata > Actinopteri > Myctophiformes > Myctophidae > Protomyctophum > Protomyctophum bolini. Next base: position 13,056,368 of record NC_137872.1, on the reverse strand, counting down.
GTGCAACAACTGGACAACTGGATATCCATACATTTCGGTCAGATCGGCGGTTCTGGACAAATGCATGACAAATCCGAAGGACTCGGTGGTCGGTCACGTATATATACACTTGACAATATATGGCATAGCGGTCGGCTCATAGTGACATGCCTATACATGGCCATATCAGATTTGTTTATGGCTATGTCTGAGTCATAATAACATGACTATGGCTCTGGGTGTTGGGCATGTTGTGTGAACGCATGCCCCTTCGGTTATGCAATACATAGTGGTATAATGAAATACATAAATGGTATTGCACTCTAAATGATTCAATGTGCAGGAGTGGTGCTGTCTGATGCTGAGCAAACAGCTCAGTAGAAGAATGTTCCGGATGAGACAAGAGGCCGTGAACCGGAAATCATTTCTCTGTTCCCATCTGTGCTTCCGCACTGGGTATGTGCGTGCATGCTTGCACACGTTTGTCCACGTTTGGTATCATGGGATTGCACAAGGCCTCCCTTTATTACACCATGCTACCAACTTTACCCTAACACATGCACACACTCAAACACACAAACACATCTTGTTATACTTGTGAGGACTACATTAATGACCTATGTTCTAACCCTAAAACAGCAAACTTTGATAATACCACGTCTTCACGTGGTATTATCTTTCTAGCCTAGTGAGGAGGACATTTGGTTCTCACAGAGAAACATACAAACTTACATGCACAACCCCACACACTGTGCCACAACACTCTTTCTGAAAGGAGACAGCTGTATTGCCACAGTCCAACATTCTGTCTTTGGACACCGTTAGTGTGTGGGTGTTGGATACGAATCAAGTTGAATAAAGAGCAGGCTGTTTGTGTGGGCCTGAGGAACCAATTGTTTAGTAAGCTAATTCTTACATTTTGTCAGGAGAATAAACAGGAGAAAGTAATTAAATGTTTACAGACGTAGAGTGAATGTGGTGTTATCTCTGACTCTGATCTCCTAAATGCTGCCTCGGCCCAGCTCGTTCAGGTCCGAGGCAAAAGTCTGAAAAATGAGATGTGACTTTTTCCTGTCTAATAGCAATTAAATAAATTCCAGGGATAAAACCGGAAATCATTAGCTTATCCTTAACAAATGTGAACAGCTGTACACTGTAGGCAGTGGGATTACAGATATGGTTATGTAAGAGGACATGTCTCTGCCTATAAAGAGCTAAGCATTCTGTAGCTCTAAAACGGAAATAACAAACCCTCCACACATTTCAATGAATGTGCATCACTGTGACCTGTGCCTGGCTGTCAGGCTGCTATACGGTCATTCTGGTGGACAAAAAAAAACACAATTCAGAGTGCTGCATCATGCACATGCGTGCATGATGTACATATCTGAACGGCATAAGAAACCAGAGAATGCAAAGAGCTGCTGTCAGCAGCGAGTCCAGCTAGTTCTCTGACTGCCAGTCTTGACAGCTCCATTTAATCAAGCAAATCACGGCCCATGCTTACCAGTGCCTTTTTTTCCTCCTTACTAGATTTGTGCATTTGGTAGCACAATGAGCCATACTATTTGAAAAGCTTCACCGAGTTCAGCACAGGGAGATTTGCCTTATGTTTCAGTATTTTATGACATGATTGTGTGCGGACAGAGCGTGCAGTATGAGCCAGACTGTTTAACTGGAGGGGGGAAGCCATCAGCTGATGATGGCTGCTCAGGTGGTTATGACTCGAGGAGCACTCTGGGTGATTTGTGAAGCGGGAGTCTTGCTCTGGGACACTTAAACATAGACATCTTATGGGTATAAGTGGAGGAATATCGGTGACCTTCAGATTACCCACTCAGCTATGCAGGCCACCCCCAAAAGTAACCAGCAAATACTGAGGCTTGCTGAAACGTAACCACTTGAACCCTAGCGTCCTATCTATAAATGCACTATCTCTGTACGTCTGTCTGACAGTGTCTGTACGTACGTGTGTACGGCTGTACTCCACGTAACTCGAGAACCGTTCGCCCCACCGACTTCAAATTCAACACGTGTTCCACACCCCCACATGGAGTGCAGTGCCCGGTGTCGAGTCGGTTGGACCCAAATGTTGTAATGCAGGCCTACTCAAATCTACGCTCAATATAGACATGGCTTTAGTTCAATCTGACAGCTTCTTCATCCCCCCCCCCCCCCCCCCCCATTGTTGTTCTTTAATTTTGGACAGAAAGCATTTTGGGTGGGTTGCTTTGGGATAGGTTTTAGCGCGGGACGTGTTTGGAGTCCACGCAGCCATGCATGACCGCCAGCCAGAGGCTAGCCGAGTCCCGTCCGATGAGGTCATGGCAGTGTGTGTGGGCAGCCCGGGCCATATGTTACATAAAAAATGAGACCTAATCCTCAATGAGGCGTTATGCAAGCGCTTAGCTATGAGCTCATCCATCTGTCAATCACTGAAATTATGAGTGAAAATGTAACTCCTGTCCACTGTGACCCAGCAGCAACAAGGTGTTGGACAGGTCTTATTATGCAAACACGCACGCACGCACGCACACACACACACACACACACACACACGCACGCACACACACAAACATTCCAGTGTGTAGCCAGTCAGCAACAGATTTAAAAGTAGACCCACATACCGGTACATTGAAATATAAATTATATAATCTATCTATAAATTCATCTAATACAATTTATCTATACATCACCCTCCTATCCCAATATATATATGGAGAAAAATAAATTCAACCAAAGTACCACTCTCACACTCCACCAGGTTCAGATCAGGGGTGTGGACCTTTTTTAACAACACTACTCTCAGATCATGATAAATAAAATAAAATAAAATAAAATAAAATAAAATAAAATAAAATAAAATAAAAATGTTGGTGTGTAATGGCAAAATGCCACAACTTATCTGTTTTTTTGGTTGGGTGTCTTTGTATACCATATACTTATGTTATTGTGCTGTTATTGGCTGACTGTTTTTTCCTTTCATGGTTGTCATTAATGTGTGTTTTACTGAGGTGCACTGAAGCACCAGGCAATGTCCAGGTTCTCATGGTCACTGAAGCACCAGGCAATGTCCAGGTTCTCACTGAAGCACCAGGCAATGTCCAGGTTCTCATGGTCACTGAAGCACCATAGGCAATGTCCAGGTTCTCACTGAAGCACCAGGCAATGTCCAGGTTCTCATGGTCACTGAGGCACCAGGCAATGTCCAGGTTCTCACTGAAGCACCAGGCAATGTCCAGGTTCTCACTGAAGCACCAGGCAATGTCCAGGTTCTCATGGTCACTGAAGCACCAGGCAATGTCCAGGTTCTCACTGAAGCACCAGGCAATGTCCAGGTTCTCATGGTCACTGAAGCACCATAGGCAATGTCCAGGTTCTCACTGAAGCACCAGGCAATGTCCAGGTTCTCATGGTCACTGAGGCACCAGGCAATGTCCAGGTTCTCACTGAAGCACCAGGCAATGTCCAGGTTCTCATGGTCACTGAAGCACCAGGCAATGTCCAGGTTCTCACTGAAGCACCAGGCAATGTCCAGGTTCTCACTGAAGCACCAGGCAATGTCCAGGTTCTCATGGTCAAATACCAAACATGAAACATACCTTTGCTACTCGTATATCGTTGTGATGCTTCTTTAATATGTTTGTGATTCACATTGTGAGGGAACATCAGTTAAAACGTGTGTGTGTGTGTGTGTGTGTGTGTGTGTGTGTGTGTGTGTGTGTGTGTGTGTGTGTGTGTGCGCGTGCGTGTGCGCGTGCGTGCGTGGGTGACATCAGCTTGTGACTGCAACTTGTTCCGGTTTGTGGATGACTCGGCACATGCTGGTGTCAGACAGGAACAAACTGCATGTTGAAAAGGCCCTCAGCTCTGAACTCGGTAGAATCTTTTGCTGATAACAAACTATTTACCCACCTATATGTTCCATCCTGCATGGAGGCAAATCTTTCCTGTGATAAAATGGCCACCAATAATTTAAAAAAAGTCAATACAAAAAAATGTCCTGTGCAGGATCTCCTCATGAAGAACCTAACAGGAGACCTATACACATAGTACTACTTGGCCTTACTCCCAGAACCCACCTCACCCCTGCCCATTCTTCCCAAAATACCCCCACCACCTCAGGACATTGTGGTACTGCAGCTAAAACTGCTTTCAAAGTCCAGAAAGAAATGACAAGGCCTGGTTATATCAGAGTGTGATTGAGGCTCAAACCATTAGAAATAACTTTGAGGGACATCGACAATATGATATTAAATATTAAAAGCAGTTTTAAAATGCATTTTATTTGCGCTTTAATGTCAACCAATTTCACAATCACAACACCAGAGGGAGTTCAACAAACAACGTGCAACCCAGATTCGGCTCAAACGGTTAAATCCAGCTATGCCACTAAAATGTGGAACGCCCTACCAACGGCCATTAAGAAATGTGAATCCCTAGACTCCTTCAAGACCGCTCTCACAGAGCACTTCTCACAGGCGTCCTATTTTTCATAATGTAGACGTTTTTCCCCCCTTTTTTAACTTTACTAGTGCTTTTTCTGGTTTTATCCTCGTAGCAGTTTGTGTAGGCCTATTGACTTAATTGTGCTTGCCCTTCGTTTGAAATGTACCCATTCTACATATTACGTGTGCGTATTGGCCATAATTTTATCCAATAAGCTTCAAGCTGCTGCAACCATTCTGTGGCGCTATCCACGGTGCTGAACATGTCTGCGTTGTGTTGTACAGTATACAGACAGAGTATTGCCGAATGCAGTAAGTAGCCTACCATTCACTAGACTCACTATAGAGGACAGCTGGCCCCGATGCTGGTGGAGGAGGGGCGAGAGGAGGGAATCCCAGCCAGGCCCCGGAACGGAAGGGGTTACACATAACATAGCCTATCGTGTTGCTGCTATCGCCCGTCTACAGCAGGACGTGACGGTTTGTTGAGACAATGAATGAAACATACCCCGTTCTGCACGAGTAAAAGAAACCGTTCGTTTTGGAAGGTTGTCCGTGACACCAGGCCAGGGGATGATGTTACGACTCTACAAGACGGGACAGAACCTCACCAGCAGCGAATCAGCAGCAATGTCAACGATCGACGAGGAGCCTACAGAGGAATTGTTTTATGTAGAAGTAGCCAGCTGAGCTAGTTTGCTCGTTTTCGCCGTTTTCTGTTATTGTGTGACTGTGTGAGAACCAATGGAATCACAAATCGCAAGCTTTCCCTAACGTCCAATAGTCGAAGATCGCGTTAGTACCGTGTCAGACCAGTGTTGGTTTCAGGCCTGCGGTATCAACACAGTCAGATGGTCAGGATCAAAGCATAGATATAGAAACCGTCGACAGGAGCTGATCTGTGTCAACGATGAGCCAACAACCAACGAGCGCAAACCTCAACAAAACGGGCAACTGTCAACACTTTAGTATTTCACCATGTACCTAGGGGTCCATAGTTTATAATCGCATAACGACATAGACTGTAGTACTAGTCTGTTGTCATATTCAGAAGACTAAAGCCCAGAATTAACACGGAATGGGACCAGGTGGCTCTTCTTCAACGTGACAGTGGACGGACGCACTCGATCTGCGCGCTTTGCCACGAAGCACTGCTACTGCTGCTGCTGTGCAGGTAGGCTGTGAAGTGGACCCGACCGCCGGTGGATGCCGCATCGCTGCCGGGTGGGTCAATAGTACCGAAGTAACCGAAGGTCCTGTTCGCCGCCGCTGTGCTCTATCACCACCACGTCATGGATGACTCGGGTATTATACGCCGCCGGAGGCTGCAGGTGAGGTTGTTTATTTTGGACATGTATACAGCAGAGCAAGCCCAGTGAATCTCAACCTTAACCTTTTATCATTTCAAGGACCCTAATTTGATTATGCAAATCCCCCAAAGTGCCCAAACCCCCATTTGATACCATTTTAATCTCTGGGACCCCAATTTAGATAGGAAAATAGTCCCTGGTTGATTTGACTCTGAGAGTGTACAAATGGCACAGGTGCAGACAATTTGGTTAGTTGCACACTGTCAGAGTTACAAACCTGTAATGGACGGTCCATTTGGAGTTGGACCCCTGGTGGTTGACAATCAGTGCAGTAGCCTATCATGTACAGTATACTGTATACATGACAGTGGTATACCAGACAGTGAGTATACCACTGTCTGTATAAGTTGTGCTGTGTAGCTCTAGCTACTGGATTCCTCTGTGTGATGTGTTATAGGATAATACAGTGCAGGGCAGCCCAGATGGTCAGTCACTACACTAGGAAATACTAGGCCTCGTACTGTATGTAGGCTTGGTCTGTTATAGACAAAAAAAAACATTTCTAATGAATCGTCAGTCATGCATATTAATGTGACACGTTCATTATGGTGCAGCTATATATACGTGTTCATCCATTATGGAGCAGTCTGCTTAAATACGGGTCAGCCTCTCTCTCTCTCTCTCTCTCTCTCCATCCCTGCCCCCATACTGTGTGTGATTCAGAAAAGTAAAGTGAGCAATAGCGCCCTGCAGGTCGAGCTGAGTGTCTGTGAGGTTCGTTAGGCCTGAAGGCAGGTGTGAGTAGGCCTATACATGTTACATGTAACAGGAGGCTTACTGGCACATTGAGCCTTATTGTGGGCAGAGACAGTGGGAGAGAGAGAGAAAGAGAGAGTAAAGAATGGAGGATTAGAGGTGAGGTGGTGTGATCATCTCACTGTCAGAGTGTGTGTGTGTGTGTGTGTGTGTGTGTGTGTGTGTGTGTGTGTGTGTGTGTGTGTGTGTGTGTGTGTGTGTGCGTGCGTGCGTGTAACTGTCTTTCCGCATAATGTATGTGTGTGTATGTTTGTATCCTTGTGTTGCTCCATGTTTGTGTGTCTGTGATATTGTGTGTTAATGCGTCTCATTCAACAGTTTTTCCTCTCCCTGGGGCCTCATCTTCCCAACCGTCGCACACATGCACGGACGCAGGGACACGCGCAAGCACACATGCACGCACGCAGGGACACGCGCAAGCACACATGCACGCACGCAGGGACACGCGCAAGCACACATGCACGCGCACACACACACACACACACACACACACACACACACACACACACACAGTGACACACTCTCTCTCTCTCTCTCTTTCCTAGCTGTTAGCTGTAACCCCTCAGCTCTCTTTTTCTCTCGTGCCATATGGTGACACACCCCACTCCCCTGCGGTGGGGGTCGGGGTCACACCCATCATGCACTGCTTCAGCATGACTTACATGAGACCAACATCTTTGTGTCTGTTGCACTCTGTGACTCCACAGACCATCACAATTGACTTACTGATACAAACAGTGTGATGTCATGTAGTATTTAATCATGCACTTTATTGCACTATGAGTAACAATGCAAAATGAATGGCAAGCATGAAGCAATTGTATTTAGGCCATGACAACTTTCTGGATAAGGATCAAGTGTGCACGCAAGAATGCATTCCACTTGATTTGTGAGACTAGAACCCATCTGACTTTGCATATAACAGTAGGTCAGGTGTGCTAGCTATTAGGGGTGTAACGATATAGTAACTGTATCAAAATATTATAATATATATATATTTAATATTTTAAAAATCGATATGTAAACAGCAAATATTGTATCGTATCGTTTGACTTTGTATCGTATCGTTTTGCAATGGAAAAAAACAATTTTATCAATACTAAGTACTAAGAAAAAAAAGAAAGATGGGTTTAATTTAATTAGGCTACTTTTCCATTCCATATAGCTACAATTGGTCTATCGAAAAATGTGTGTATTCTTTGTGTTCATGTCAAGGCGTGGGTTTGTCCATATGTGTTCAAATACAATGTCCATCTATTTACCAGAGAATCACTGTTTACTTATTTATATCCATAATAATAAATCTTTCCCTTAAAATACCCTGCACTAATATCCACAAGTTTCACACATATTTAATGTATTTGCTAAATACTTACTGTATCGAACTATCGATTTCAAATCATTGAAACCATAATGAACCAATATCGTCCATGTATCGTCAACCATGTATTGTGATTCGTATCGTATCGCTGTTAACCCATTTTGGGCGGGAACCCCTTTTGGTGTTTCAAACATTATGTTAAAATTTAGCTATTGAAAAATAGCAGACCTACAAGCTCATACGAGCTTGTAGGTCTGCTATTTTTTATTATTTACATATTTAAGAGCGAACATTTTTAACTAAAATATTTGCTTCTGGGGGGGGGGGGGTCCCTGGAACTACATATTTTGAGATTGGGGTCCGTGACCGTGGCCCAATAGAGATAATTCTGGGGTTCCTTGACATGAAAAAGGTTGAGTACCACTGACATATAGAAACATCAGAAAAATGTTAGGATTTAGAAGCCTTTTTTTAATCGACCTGTCCAAAATGGGTTAAAATGTATACATGGTTACACCCCTACTAGCTATGTATGTAGTATGTAGATTAGTTGTTGGCAGTCTACTCAGGAAAACAATAGCTAACCATTTATGGCACTTCACACCAATCCAACCCCCGCCTGGGCTCTCCAGTCCATTCAATTGTGTTTGTCCTAGCGAAGGTCAGTGGAGTGAAAGATTATACTCGTTTCACAAGCCATTGTCAGGATATAGGGACAGGGATTTTTCCACCATTACAGGTTAATAGCCTATATGCATTCTATTATTCCTTTTTGAGTGGTGCTAGCTAGTAGCCACTTCTACACGCAGCTGCAGCTATGTGTGTCCCTATATACGCAACGAACAGCTGAAACACCTCGTGGGATTAACCACTGGACGGCACTGTCGAGCAATGATACACACACATACACACGCACACGCACACACACACACACACACACACACACACACACACACACACACACACACACAGGCCAGGGAGGAGGGCAAGTACAGTACAGTACAGTACAGTACAGTACAGTACAGTACAGTACAGTACAGTACAGTACAGTACAGTACAGTACAGTACAGTACAGTACAGCACCACTCACTTCAGACTGGTCTGATGTTTTTCTTTCTTATGCTCTATAAATCAAGGCGTTCCTTGGAAAAGTTACAAAATTAAATTAAAACCTATCAAAAAATTACGAATTTCTAACCAAACTTCTGCACACGTAAGCCTACCTAAAATCAATGAAACATCAAAATAATCAAAATTTCGTTGACTAATTATGCTGGTCAGAGGAGCACGTCGGTGCACATTTGTGCATGCGCATGCTTGTGAGGTTATTAAAAATATACTTTGCCCCCCAGTAAAAAAATCACCACTACACCAGTACACCACGGCCTGAACATGTGTGCGTTGCCTTTTCTAGACAGTTTCAACATACTGTGTTGCTATAGGAGACATTTGCAAGCCTTGTTAAAGTCAAATCAGCTGTTTATTCCCCTTGCAACAGACATTTCGTTTTAATACTTTATTAGACAGAAATGCAAACGGCAACCGAGTACAGTCAAACACTTGGTCTAAAAGGATAACACCCAAAAAAGCCCTTGCGCTCTTGTTTCCATTCGGGTCCTATGTATTCAATTCATAGACATAAGATAACAGCAAAATGCTAAATCACCACAATATATAAAACAATATATGTATGTACAGAGTAGGACAAAAGGGTGTTGGTGGGTGAACACCTATTTTAAAGGAAGCCAGTGATCCGCATTTAAACAAAAGTATCATTAGGTCATAAGTGCCCTCCTTCCTTAACCATTAGATGATCATCATTTAACAGTTAAACGATGATCATCTATTCTAAAGCTTGTGTCATGCTATATACTATATTATGATTTGCTGGTGTGCTTTGAAGGAAGAAGGAAGGGGTTTGCCGCCCAAGTAGCACTCCTAGCATCCAGTCTCATGTGGTGCTGTGTCCCCGCTGTCCCCTGGGCCCTCTCCATCTGTCAGGCAGCGCGCATGCAGCGACTCCCATCAGTGCTGGAAATGATGAGCATCACACTGGCTGTCGCCTGGCAGTGCCATACTCCTTGATTGATCCCCGTCGTCCAGCCCTTCTTCTCGCCGTTGTTCTCTGTCATGTCTGCTAAATGATCGGCCGGCTATCGGGCCAGCCAGGCGGTGCGTTGCAGTACGTACGTAGGCATGCAGCCTGGCGGGGATAATGCCTTTTCATTATTATACAACAAGGGGCCATTCTTCCTGCAGTGCAGACCAACAGGACCTGAAAGGACGTGCGTGCGTGCGTGCGTGCGTGCGTGCGTGCGTGCGTGCGTGCGTGCGTGCGTGCGTGCGTGCGTGCGTGCGTGCGTGCGTGCGTGCGTGCGTGCGCCCTTTTTCAGTCTCTTTGCCCTCTGGATGCCTGGATGAATGAATGCATGAATGATGAAGAGTGGAATGGGTGGATAGATGGAAGGTCAGACTAATGGACGGATTGATGGAGGAGTCTGGATGGATGGATGGATGGATGGATGAATGTACGATTGGCCATGTGGAAGGCTGTGATTGTCTGGATAAATAGTGCGATTGATGATGAATAGAAAGCTGTCAAATCATCTAACTTAAACCCTTTGTCTACAATTGTAACTACTGTAAATGGGTCCTTACAAATACCAGACCCGCACATTTCTCTCAAAGTTAAATTGACACGACTTTACTGTGAAACAGTAGATGACTTGAGCTTGAATGACGGACGGTCCAGCAAGCAGCAAGCTTGTCGACCTAAAACATGACCGCAGAAGTGATCCCAGTCAGAGACCTGCTGCCCATGTCATTATGAGAGCTTTACTGACAGGAAGTAATCTGGAGGTCAGATGATTTAAGACGTGGCCCACAGGTTCACCTGCGTGGCCTTTTGCTGACGCTTTCACGGATATTGCTTTCGCAGTATAACACCAGGGTTTGCGTATTCCCAGGGAAGAGACTACACACTGTAACAGCTGTCTACATGAGGGTTTGTGAAGTTCAGCTTGAATGTTTGATTTGCCTGATCGTCTGTAGAGCGATTGTTTTATGTTTAAACGCTTTTCTTCTCTGCACGTTTTTTGCCTTAGGTTGAGTGAACATAAATGATGCATGCATCCACATCGACGGTGACTCACCACAGGAAGCCAGTTCAAACATGTACCAGAGCGTGTGTGCAAATATCACACACACACACACACACACACACACATACACACAGATGTATAGAGCATGTATGTACTGTTCACGCACGCATAAACGCATTCAATCAGAGACACACACAGTCACACTTGAACTCATATTCGTATATACTGTACGCAAGCACACGCACACATGTAATACATGCACACACGTACAGACACACAAACGGAGCATGAGGCAGAGAGAGTTCCAGGCAGAATTTCTGACGTGTAGGAGGTTAATGTTAATGGTGCTGCTGCTGCTGTCAAGGTGAACAGGCAGTGACAGAAATAGGCCATCTGCAGTTTCATGCTAAACAGCAGTACAACATTCAGCTTTTCGCACTTGGTCTAAACTCCAGCTAAATGCACTTCCTTCCACACTAATTAGATCCTGGCACAAAGTCAAGTGGTGTTGGTATGTCGTACCAACATATTGATATGCATTATTTAATTTTAAGCCATCCATTTAAGCCTCAGTTTTATCTCTGAGTGGAACCCCAATCTACACTATCAAATCCTCAGTGTTCATTATCTCTGAGAAGTGGAATCGAATGGTTCTTCATTTTGTTCCATTTGTACACTCTTAGAGTTAAAGACCCATAAGGGTCCATTTGGGGCGGTTGAGAACCAGTAGCGTAAATAATCTTTTTTCCCCCCTTTTTGTTAGGTATACCTATTACCTACCCTTAGGGGACATGGGGAGAACATGCAAACTCCACACAGAAAGGCTCTTTCGCCAACCCCACCCAGGGGCATAAAGAATTTGACAAACTCACAAACTCATTCAGCTCACACCCCGGAAAACACGCAGCCTGGCCCAAACCATCTGCTTTACCAGGAGCTGCTGTCAGGAAAGGGAGTAAATATAGCGTGCAATTGTTTTGTTTCCTAATCTGTAATTCGGCAGGAGCATCACTTTGGTGACAGAAGCTCCCATCTGTCTTCAGTCACCCTTAGCCAACATCAGGCTTCATTAGCGGGGCCTCGTCTGAACACGCCTGTTTGGGTGCTTTTTAAGCCCCTTGCATGTTCTTACAGTAAATGAGAAACCCGATCATGCGGTGTGCAACAAGCTTGGCAGCCTGACATGCTAATTACGACCCAAGAGAATAATGAGTTAAGGAGAAAATTGCCATCTATCCACCGCAGCCAGGTCTCATTATGACAGGGAAGCTGCTGGATATCATTTGAATAATAATCTAATGTGCACTAACTCTTCATTGAGTCTGAGAGTGATAGTATATTCATTTGGTGGAAATTATTATTAGAGATGAACGTCAGCGGAAAATGAAAATTGGATTTTCCTGCTGTGGTGAGTCACAGAGTACTTATATATACTGCACACCCACCAGTAGCTACACTACACCATGCGGCCACTGATGGAGTTCACATCGGACTAGGAAACGAGTGCTGGTTCAGCGACCTTTTCAGAAATTAAAATTGTAAAAGACACTTGTGCTCTGAATCCCATCCTATTATGGCCAACTCTCATCCTGTGCCTTCCATACATATGTCTCCCTTTTTGTTGCTTTCTGCCCATTTTAACACAGAAAAATAGGCCTAGTAAATTATAATGAGCGTAATCCCTACCTAGCCTACAACTGTCCTATCTAATGTACTGTATGTAAAGCTCCTCCATTCTTGAGATGGAATTCCATCTCAGGTTAATAAACGACAGTCTAATTTAGGAACTCATAATTCAGCTGCCCTGACTGTCCAGATATCATTTATATTCCTGTGGTGGCTACTACTACAGTAGGGAGACTCACGTGCATTTCAAATTATTTTAAATAATGTTTGCAGACTGAAACGTTTTGCCACAGAGTGAGAAGTCGATTAGCCTCATTTATGGCACTTCATAAAATAGCTAAATCTTTTCATAAACCCTGGGGTTGCTATTTTGCTTCCCTATTTTGGGCTCAAGTGTGGAAGAGTGGAACATCATATGTAGGTCAAGGACGGGAAAAAAAGATGTGTTAGACAAGGTCAGGAAACACATGTAGCTTCAGAGACGAGGTAAGCAGCAGCTGACGTATGAGTCACACCATTTCCTTCTCTAGATCGTGACTTATTTTGAGAGACCAGTGAGGACACACAAGGGACAGTAAAGACAGACGAGAGACCAGTGAGGACACACAAGGGACAGTAAAGACAGACCAGTGAGGACACACAAGAGACAGTAAAGAGAGACCAGTGAGGACACAAGAGACAGTAAAGAGAGACCAGTGAGGACACACAAGGGACAGTAAAGACAGAAACCAGTGAGGACACACAAGGGACAGTAAAGACAGACCAGTGAGGACACAAGAGACAGTAAAGAGAGACCAGTGAGGACACACAAGGGACAGTAAAGACAGAGACCAGTGAGGACACACAAGGGACAGTAAAGACAGAGACCAGTGAGGACACACAAGGGACAGTAAAGACAGACCAGTGAGGACACACAAGAGACAGTAAAGAGAGACCAGTGAGGACACACAAGGGACAGTAAAGACAGAGACCAGTGAGGACACACAAGGGACAGTAAAGACAGAGACCAGTGAGGACACACAAGGGACAGTAAAGACAGATGCGTCAGACCGTGCTCGGTTCATCTCTTTCATATCTGTGCTGCTGATTGGCGGCTGCTGCATGCTGTTTGAAGTGCGTGCAGGATGTGTTATTGTCTAGTTGCATGAACATTAAGGAGCCTGGTGGAGAGACAGACAGACAGACAGACAGACAGACAGACAGACAGACAGACAGACAGACAGACACGTTTACAGGCCTGGATTCTGTTCTGCTTTTGCTCCACTGATAAGATTGATTGGTTATCATTCTTTGTAATCACAATTGGCCTATCTGTGCAAAAACAGCCCTTCGTCGATATTGTGCAAACAGTGGAAATTCTGCCTAGTTGCTAGGTCTGATGGTAAACCTCCCAGTTGTTACAGTAGATCTTCTCCTTTCCTTTGTTCGGTTCTGGGTGAATCTCTCTGTGAATGTCTCCATTGCTATTAGCTAGGTAGTCCTCTGATGTTACCCCTACTAGTCCTCTGATGTTACCCCTACTAGTCCTCTGATGTTACCCCTACTAGTCCTCTGATGTTACCCCTACTAGTCCTCTGATGTTACCCCTACTAGTCCTCTGATGTTACCCCTTCTAGTCCTCTGATGTTACCCCTACTAGTCCTCTGATGTTACCCCTTCTAGTCCTCTGATGTTACCCCTACTAGTCCTCTGATGTTACCCCTTCTAGTCCTCTGATGTTACCCCTACTAGTCCTCTGATGTTACCCCTACTAGTCCTCTGATGTTACCCCTACTAGTCCTCTGATGTTACCCCTTCTAGTCCTCTGATGTTACCCCTTCTAGTCCTCTGATGTTACCCCTACTAGTCCTCTGATGTTACCCCTACTAGTCCTCTGATGTTACCCCTACTAGTCCTCTGATGTTACCCCTACTAGTCCTCTGATGTTACCCCTACTAGTCCTCTGATGTTACCCCTTCTAGTCCTCTGATGTTACCCCTTCTAGTCCTCTGATGTTACCCCTACTAGTCCTCTGATGTTACCCCTTCTAGTCCTCTGATGTTACCCCTTCTAGTCCTCTGATGTTACCCCTACTAGTCCTCTGATGTTACCCCTTCTAGTCCTCTGATGTTACCCCTTCTAGTCCTCTGATGTTACCCCTTCTAGTCCTCTGATGTTACCCCTTCTAGTCCTCTGATGTTACCCCTTCTAGTCCTCTGATGTTACCCCTTCTAGTCCTCTGATGTTACCCCTACTAGTCCTCTGATGTTACCCCTTCTAGTCCTCTGATGTCCTCTTTAAGTCATCTTCTAACAGGCTCTGATAGCTCAGGGTCAATTAGCCTGATCAATGAAGGACAAAGTGAAGGAGCAATCAATAGGGTGAATATTCACTCGTCCTTGTAAATTGGGATTTGTCTCCGCTAACATGTAAAGCCATGGGGCTTAGCTGGACAACTAGCTAATCTATGATTAGCCTGCCAGCCTTCCCATCGGCAGGTTAAAGGAGGGGGTTTCCAGTCATTCTCTTTGCATGGTCTTTATTTATTAGGAGAGTGCATATAGAGACCACTCTCCTTTCCTTAGTCATTTTAATCTTCTTGGGACTGGACAGCTTAGATGGATACATGGTAAGAAACATAATGACAGTATGTTCTGGTGAGATTTAATCCTATAGAATAAAATATATCGGTTTAAACAGTTGAGTATGATTTACTCAACTTTTTATGTTTTTCCATACACGCACCTGCACACTCCCACATGCACTTGCACACACATACCGTATATGTGCGTCACACATTCGCTTTAGCAGGCACATACAGGCATAACCCCTTGCACACTATCTGAAGGTTAATCTAATAATTGCATTGACCGTGGTGGTCTGGCTATCGATGCTAATAGCATGTTGACTGAGCTGGCCCACAGTGTCACAGGAGTGGGTGTGAAGTAGCCAACACATTAACCACTTAAACCCTATAGTTCACCAGAATCCCCAAGGACTCTTTCCCCTTCTTCACCAAATCTGTGTGTATTTAACTGAATCCTCTGTGCATTAGCATTGTAATATTTACATGAAAATATTTTTCACAAGGGCACAGAAAGGACGTATGGTTCAGAACTGTGGCTGCTTGATGCTGCAGTGTACCTTAAAACGGTTCACCGTTACATGCTCTTGTTCTCCTTGGTTCCTGCACTTAGCTCTTTTCTATTTCCTCAAAGAGAGTGGCATGGGATATTATTATAACATTTGCCTGAGCAGTCATGTCTCATAAGTGCCATTTTATAAGTGATTGCATGCTGTAAGTGTGGAATTGAGTACACGCATGCGAGCTCACACACACACACACACACACACACACACACACACACACACACACACACACACACACACACACACACACACACACACACACACACACACTCACACACACTTTAGAAGGCGAGGGCTCCAGGCAAAAAGCTAAATCAAGCCCCAGTTATCTCTCTCTGTCTCTCTCTCTCTCTGTCTCTCTCTGTCTCTCTCTCTCTGTCTCTCTCTCTCTGTCTCTCTCGCTCTGTCTCTCTCTCAGTTTTGTTAGTCATGCCTGGCACAGTGCTGACATGGGTACTGGCTTTCATGCAGTGCAGAATGCCTGCTGCACTTCCAAGCCATAAGCCAATGTTCTCCTTCCTTCCATCTGCACTCACTTCGCTCAGGAGATGGACAGAACACTCTGTCCAGCTTGATTCAGAGAGAAAGAGAGAGAGAGAGAGATGCCTTAGCCATCCTCATAAATATTGACTTTTATTTCTGCAGCATTGACTCTATAGGTGATAAGTGACCTCAGTAAAGATCAATGTTTGTTGTTTCTTATGTGAATGAGATGTTTATCTGTTATATTCTGTGCCAAGTCGTGTGTACCAGAATAAGATGTCTACTTGTACCAGGTGTACCTGTATCAGTACCTGATCTCTTCTCCTTTTCTTTGTCTTTGTGTTTTCTTCCAGAAGGATCTGCCACTGCCCCGCAAGAATAGCAGGTGAGTCGTCCCCCAGCCCCTCCACGCCCCCCTTTTCTCTTTGTCCTGGTCAGACCTGACCTCCATACGGATAGAACAATGTGTTTGGAATGTTTCTCCTCTCCTCCCCTCCCCTCTCTCCTCCTGGGCTGAGAGCAGCTCAGTGCTCCTGCTCATTTGAACATGATTTGCATGTTGACACGCTATTGAGGAGGTCTGTGGGGATCCTCAAGAAGTACGGTTGAAGAGGGAGTTAGTCTACAGGGGTTTCTTGTGGTTGAGGCCGGCAGAGTGTTGGACTCTGGCAGTGAATTTCTCTCAGGACTTCTATTTGTCAGCTTTTTCTCTTCCTGTTGCTTTCATCTTCCTCTCTCTGATTATCTTCCTCATTCTCAACCTCACCTTTCTCTCCGCCCCTAGTAACTTAGAGGAGCAGAGTATAGTTTGTGTGGTAATCTTTCTTTCCTTTTTCTTTATCTCTCTTTATTAAAGTGTAAGTTACTTTAAAAATTACTTGCCAGTGCGATTAGACTTGTCTATTTTCAGTGCATGACACCAGCACCAGCACAACCAAGTATAATTCACCCATTTGATGATGAAACACTTTTCATGAAGACTAAAAACTTGTTATTACCGACAATATACGGACAGTAATATGGACATATATATCGTGATATATCTGCGACATTTGTTATTTCTTGTTTTAAAGGATGCATTTTCTGAACTTATCTGACGGTTCTAGCTGTATTATTATTTGCCTTTACTCACTTAGAAAGAATATATATTGTTACAGTAACATTGTTACAACATCACATTTTGAGGTCTATTAAAGCAAAACTATGTCATATTTGTATTTTTGCCAATGAGTTCCCACTCCACATTGGATTTGTATTGATATCTGAAGAAAGCCTTCTGAATATCTTTGTCATTTTCCATGTACCATTCTTTCTTTTCTTTAACCTTTATTTATTCAGGGAGGTCAGTTGAGAGCAAGCTCTCTTTTTCAATAACGCCCTGATTACAGTACACATAACATACAATATAAACACAAACACATTACAGGATAAGAAACAGTTTAGAGTGAACAAGTACAGCTGGATCTCAAATGGATCCTTACAAGTCTCTTAAAACGTTCAAGTGAAATCATGTTGTTCAGTTTTAAGATTGATTGTAGACAGTTCCACATGTGAGGTGCATAGTAATAAAAGGCTGTTATACCCAATTCGGAATTCACAATGTCGATTTCTAACATAAGGTAGTTTTGGGAGCGGGTGTGATGTTGGCCCGTTTTGTGATGTAATAGGCTGCTAAGATATGTAGGCATTTTTTTAAGTAAGGCTTTGTAGATAAAAACAGTGCAGTGTTGTTCTCATCTCTTAGCTATCTCTTGTACAGTACGTGTGCGTGCGTACATTTGCACTGGCCACTGCCGCTATATCCACACCCTCTTTGTTCTGACAGTTCCACTCTCCCTGCCCTATCCGTCTTCTCTTCTCCATCTCTTTACTTCTAGCAACCACAGTTGATCAGACATGAAATGAGGCCACGGAATAACCCCCCCCCCCCCCCCCCCCCACACACACACACACACACACACACACACACACACACACACACACACACACACACACGCACACACACACACTCTGTGTTTGAGTTGATGTTGTGTTTTACCATCCATCTATCTGCTGTTGTTTCTCCATTTTCCTGGCTCTCTCTCTCCCTCGTCTCACTCTCGCCCTCTGTGCGTCAGTCAGTGCCGGCTGGATTCATTCTGTCTCTGGACAATCATGCATTATCCATGAGCTCATCAGAGACGGCTTCATGTTCATTCCACTGATCGCACGTTCCTCTTCATGGGCGCGCCGTGTAGCCTGAATGTGTGTGTGTGTGTTTGTCGTGTATACCGTTTAAGATGTGTGTGCTGTGTGTGCGTGTGCATGTGTGTGTTTTAGTTTTTTTTGCTCAAGTTCTTTCAAGCTCTAACTCTGTTACGCAATAGCAACTACATGACCCCCATCTATAAATCATAGTTCAACTCTCTCTGACATCCTTCATGCTATTCCCTCCTCCTTGTTCTTCATTCATTCATGGTTTCTGTTGCCCGCAGTGATGAAGGACTATTCATTCCCATGTCTTGGTTGCTTTTCATCTCTCACACGTACAAAGGGAAATAAAACACACACACACACACACACACACACACACACACACACACACACACACACACACACACACACACAAACACAAATCATCTCCTCTGTGCCATGGCACTTTGCCCTTGGGACAGTACAACTCCCTGCCTCCTTCTGCCGTCAAAGACAGAGCCACCCTACGTGCCTAGTCCCTCCAGTCCTCATGCCTCTCTCTCTCTATAACACTTCTGGTACGGTGCCACATTTGCCCAAGAAGCAGACTGTTCACACACACCAGAGCACGGCTAAGGGCTTAGCGAGAGCCTCGCCTCGCGATGACACAGGAACTCTGCTGCGTCCCGACTGCTCTCCCTCGTCATTCGCTGTCGCTCGGTGCTACGCCTAGCTACGCCATCTTCTACGGCAACATACGCCTACAGTAGCTATACATCATCTACGGCAACATACATCTTGCTGCACCATCGCCAGCAACATGTTCCGCCGCACACAAAGGTACAGCCAGAGCAGGGCGGTCGCCGGGCCGCGCTGCACTGTGGGGTGTGGCAGTTGCCGTTATGTCTATTCATCCTTTTATCTTCCTCGCTTTGCTTTCAACCTCTCTGTTTCCAAGCTTTCACTTGGCTTTTACCAGTGCCTTGTGTGTGTATCTCTTTGCAGCTACACAGTGGATGCGTAACATTAGTAGGAGGCTCATGTTGTCCGATTGGCTTGTAACGTCAGCACGCACACACACGTGTGTGTGTGTGTGTGTGTGTGTGTGTGTGTGTGTGTGTGTGTGTGTGTGTGTGTGTGTGTGTGTGTGTGTGTGTGTGTGTGTGTGTGTGTGTGTGTGTGTGTGTGTGTGTGTGCGCGCGCGTATGTTTGTGTGCGTATCTATCACGGCAGGTTTTACATTTCTTCCCTGTTGTGCTGAGTGTGCCCACAGAGTCTCTGAGTAGTTTTTTGTGAAAGGTTGATACTCTCACAGTATATCAGGTCTTTCATGCTGTCAGCCTGTATGTACAGTACAGCATACATACACAGTAGCATACAGTAGCATACCACAACAAAAGCTAACTCAGTTTTTTAGTGATTTGTGTTTGATGTATACTTTTAGGCTGATGTACTGTAAGTGTCCATAACCTAATACACTTAAACTCATACAGTGGCGTGTATTAGGTTGAAGCTACATTTAAGTGTTGTGAGTTAAAAGCACAGAATGTGTTAGGTGCCTTTTTATTATTTAAGTAAAGATATATGCATCCGAGCCTCGATATGGACGATGCAAAGCATGTGAGAAGTCATTTCTACATATATACAGTATTTATACTCCAGCATTCATATTATTATTGATGATATATGATAATGTGAACATTAGTTTGAGGGTCGGTGGTTATTTGCTTTATTTTTATACTTATTTTGAAGGAATCGACACTGTAACACTGTTGGTAAATCTTCAGGTTAAAGGATTTCCTGAGTGAAGCAGGGAAAATCAATTCATGTTTTTCGTCCTTACTAAACCAGTTTGGGTCAGGCAGGCAGCATCAGGGGAGGGGGCTGCTGGGAAAGCTGGACCTTTCATCGCTCTGAAGGACATTTTATAGCATGTCTGGCACTTTGTAATCGATCCTGAGACAGGACCATGGGTTCATCTGCTGTAGTTTGAATAAAGTCTTCATTTTAGAGAACAATACATGAAATAATTCAGTCACTCCCTTAAAATAGAGTGTGTGTACTCGGATGTGAGTATGTCTGAATCACCAACACTGTGTGATTCATTTAAAGGCAGATTCATAATTCAGGTATAAGAATTATATATTACTGTTGGCATCTGACCTTTAAACCTGTACTTGTAGTCTGTTTGAATCGCTGGTACGTGGTATGTTCTGTTTCTTCAGTCACTTTGCTGTCTACCTCTGTGCCGAAATTGACTGAATTGGCATTAATCTCAGCGGCTTGAAGAGTGGAGTTGACATTAAAAGTTAAACACAGGGGTTACTTAATGGTGGCCAGGAGCAGCAGTAGTGGCCATCACACCGAGTGCCCCTGTGGGACTTAACACTCTATTGCTGGTCAGGGATTAAATTGACTCGGCAGGGGCACCTATTATGGCGGAGTGTCTCGCCACAATGCACCTGAGCCCAGGAATACTCGAGGGAAGCTGTTGCTGATTCAGTCTTATTAGGAGTCTCACTTTTATTATAGTTCAGTCAGGACAACTCAAGAATGGATGGAATATATATATTTATTGAATATAAGATGAACAATATATTTATTATGGTTTGGCGATGTATTGGATCTGCTTTTTAGGTACTCAGATCAAACGCATCAGTCCCGACCATAGGGACTCTAAATCCCCCATACCTAAACAGTAGATCCAAAACGACAGGTGGTAGCTGGGTTGGAGGTGGGTGAGCAGCAGGTTTGTATACAGCAGCACGCTGATACAGCAGCAGTAAGAAAGGAAGCAGGAGGAGAAATGCAAACCTCCGGTTAAAGTAGCCGGTATGAAGATGGAGTGAGTGTGTGATTGGCTGAGTGAATCATGTGAATGAGAGCGTGATGCTGAGGCGGCCCAATTAATGGCCGGCAGCAACTGCACTGAGGTTCCCTGACTGAACTTGCTCTGTGCATGTCTACGATTCATGACGACCTTTGCTGCATGTCTCTCCCCTTCTCTCTCTCCCTCTTTCCTGTCAATCTCCACTTGATACTATCAATTAAGGCAGAAAAGCAAAAAAATAAATAAATCAACCTACAGAATTTTTTTCGTAATGAACTAACAAGTTTAGTGATGTATCATATTAACATTTATAATGTGCTACTTACAACACCAACATGTGAATCCTTCTCTTTGTTCTCTTTGTATTTATAAAAAAGTATGTTTTTGACTGCTGTTTTTGACTGCTGCATGGGTGAACATATGAAGCTGCAACATTAAACTTTGATCTATTTCATTGAGCCCATTCTGCTTGCCGTGAGAAATTCCAGGAGTATTTATGACAGTGCTTTATATTCATCCTAACAGCTAACATGGTAGATGCATCATTCACACGGCTATTAAAATTGTGCACCGTTGCCGTTTGCAAAGCATTTCGCATGGCGCCCCCCGTTTTATGCCCTGTGATTTTAACACATGCAGTCTTAATAAACCCCTTAGTCATTTCTACCTGTATGGTCTGACTCTATTGTACTGTACTGTCTGTATACAGTATATGTATATCTATCTACTGTCTATATTTATCTATTTGTATATAACTATTTTTATTTACATTTTGGAACATTCAACTCAGAGAATGTACAAAATGGGACCAAATGGACCCTTGTGGTCCATTTGGTCCCATTTGTACACTCTCAGAGTTAAATGAACACTAAGGTTTTACTGTGTAAGCTGTGCAACACTGTATAAAGTGCAGGACTTGTGCTCCATAAAGACTGCCTATAAATGTGACAGATTAATGGATTATGAATAGTTATAGGCTACGTCAGTGATTCTCAACCATTTTCATTTCAAGGACACCCAGTTTGATATTAGACCACAGACCCCCATTTGATGATGTATTTTCAACCCAACAGTCAAGATTCCTAACTGTCAGTCGTTTAGCTTGGGACCCCCTGGAGCCCCCTCAAAGATCTCTGGGGGTCCCTGGAGCCCACGGCGTTGAGAACAACTGGTCTC
Source organism: Protomyctophum bolini (assembly GCF_963924005.1). Lineage (NCBI taxonomy): Eukaryota > Metazoa > Chordata > Actinopteri > Myctophiformes > Myctophidae > Protomyctophum > Protomyctophum bolini. The sequence continues at coordinate 13,033,977 of NC_137872.1, read as the reverse complement.
GCGGTCACCTAGGTGTTGTGTATAGCTCAGCAGGTGCAGATGGACCGAGTGACAGTTTCCTGTGTGTAGCTGTAGACATGTGGAGCGAGGGGGAAGGAAAGCATGAGCTGAAGAAAAGGATAGAGTGAGGTAAACAACAGAGAGTGGAAAAGCAGGAGGGAGGGAGTGTAGGAGAAAGAGAGTGTACATGAGCACATGTATGTGCACTGTGCAGGGCCTTGGGGGATATCTAGCAACTCTCCTTTCGTTAGACACCAGCTGACGAGTTACGTGCACAAGGAAGGCAAACACGCTGCCTTTGACCGCCTTTTACTTCTCCTCCCTCCTTCCTTTTTCCTCTCTCTCTCTCTCTCTCTCTTTATCCTTCTTTATCCTCCTTCTTGTTTTTCTGGTTTCACAAAGGGGACGTTGGGATGTTTTGTAGCACACATGTTTGTCCACACATGTGTGTGCGTGCTGTGTTAATGCAGAGGGCGAGTGAGCTGAATACAGAATGTGAAGATTGTGGAGCGAAAGAACAGAGAGAAAAATGAGGACACATGTGTGCATGCACGTGCATGCGTGTTGTGGGAGGTCGGGTGGGAAATATAACTCAGAGTGCAGTTTCAGGGGTTAGACACACGATGGCGCCCCTTGCTTTATTTCTCCAACAGGTTCAAACAAAGTCAGTTTTCACAAACAGAACTCAGACAGTAATATTCTTTGCATGAGGTCCCGGCTCCGAGGCGGGAGTCGTCACTGCAGAGGATGAGAGGGGATGTTAGCATACGGTCAGAGCACAAGGTAAGTACAAAGTTGGGGCCTGAGACACCCGGTCTAGGCAGTCTACCAACTGGACCTTTGTATAACTCTTTCTCTTCTTCTTTTCCAGGTTCCAGAGGAGGCCAGGAGGCTCCCCCGGAGGTAGGTAAGGGGGTGCGTATCTTTCTCTATCCACAAGGCACAGAAGAGTACTTTAGAGTAGAAGTACTCGGATACGGGGTGGTGAGTAATTAGAGTAAAAGTACTTGGTATGGTACCGGGCGGGGATGGTACGGAGGGCCCCTTAGGCTCGGCCAACAGGAAGATACACAAGCATTTATATTCTTATTTCTCTCTATCTACTGGGTGGCCGTGTCGGTACGACAACGGCAGTCAGGGGGTTAACACAAAGTAAGCGCTCTAGTTTCTAACGGTCTTCTTTCACCGGGCCTGGCGGCGCAAGCCAACTTAAAGTCTCTTCAAAGGGTGAAATAAACATAACACGGGCCTGTCTTCTTTCACAGGGTGGACGTGACACTTTATCTAGAGCCTGCTAGCTTCCATTAGTCTCTACGGGGTTCTCTTCATTCAACAATCTTCAGTGTACAACACCACGGTGACACTCTTCATTCACAGTCTTCATTTAGCATCGACAGGGTGACTTCCTTCATTCACAATCTTCGTTATTATCCTTAGCTGCTCATTTGCCACTATGAGTGCCTCTTCTTAATAACACGGGTGATAGATAGTGAACGGTTTGTCTTACTGCGACCTTATGGAGCTGTTGAGCTGCCGTTTCCATACGGGGGTCCCGTCTTCCGCACTCGTCCCCGATACGAGCCAGGTGGGTCTCCAGTATGCATGCGGCTCTCCGTGTATACTTGTCTATGGGGGGCACACGCTCCTGCGTGTGCTTCCAGCCCCACTCCTACAAGCCTGGTGATGTGAGAATATAAGAGAGCAATTGAGTGGTGATACAAACAATCAAACAATAAACATAGTCCATACGTGAGAGTCCATAAGTGAGAGGAGTGTGGACTTACCATCCAACGCCGAGTGGACGGCATATGCTGCGCGAGCGTCTGTGTGTAGCAGGGATCTGATACTGCTAGGTGCGCAGGCTGTTTATAAAGGGCGCGGCTGACAGGCTGCGGCTGTCCTTAATTGCTAACCAGGGCGGCGGCCGGAATGAGGCGCAGCTGATTTAGAATTGCTCTGGGATAATACACTGAGTCTATGACCCGGCCATGGGCGTGCCTGGTTGTCATGGTAACTCGCCCCTCCCCCTGAGGTGAGACCTGACAGACTCCACAGTGTGCATGTGCGACACGGTGCGTGTGCGTGAGTGTGGTCCATCAGGTGTGATGGCTCAGGTGTCATTTGCAGACAAGAGGATAAACTGCACTTGTTGTGTGCGTGCGCGCGCATGTGTGTGCATGCATTCGCACGCACGCACGCACATGCGCACAGACACTCCTTGATAAGCACATTCGAGTGCCATTCCACTTCCCACTTACCAAACACTTAACCTGCACATAAAGACAGACCTGTCAGGGGAGGGGCCAACGCACCGTGGCCCCAAACTGAGAGCCTTGTATTTGAGAGTGCTTTATCCGTCCCCCCCAGGGGTCTCCTCTCAATATCCACGGCTGAAGAACAATATGCTCCCATTAGCTCCCCTCACTTTCAGTAAGGGCGTTCGTTCTGTGTGTTTAGTTCCTTGACTAATGGCTCTCTGATGCTCTTTGATCTTCTCGCCAGCTCCTTTCCCGTTTTCTCTTAGCTTCACTTAGGAGCTCCTTTTGAAAACCCTGAGCTCCTCAGTGCCGTTGAATTGAACTTGGCACTCGATAGATCTAGCTGCCGTCAGCTTCCATGTACTCTGTGGTCCAAGTACAGAGCACGTTCATGGTGGGGAGCCAACAACAAAACAGTGAATTGAATTGCATTCTTAAAGATGGACAGTTCAAGTGGTTAAGTATCCCATGGTGTGTTCACTCACTTTAGTGGTGACAACCACCAAACCACCAAGAGTGGTCAGCTACATTGATGCCGAGTCGCCGTTGAAGGGTTGCTCAAGCCACACTGTGCAGACAAATTAAAAGTCACAGAGCATGAATTGTGGGGGAGTGAGAGAAGGTAAATAGTTTAAAACATCAGGTGTCAAAAAGGTGTGTGTTAAAATTGACTTGTGGCCTGTTGCTTTGTGGCTGCTAGTGTGAACGCAGTGTAAAGTGGAAGACTGTTAAGTGTTAAGCCTGATTTCTACTCGTCACTGTATGACGCGTATCGCATGCCAGAAATAGCTGGCATACAAGCTAGTTACAATGCGTCAACATCACATCACGTTGTGAGCTTTATCAGCATTTTCTGTCATGCGGCACTCTGGTATGACGGAGTAGAAATGCAGCATTACTTTGCGATT